>NC_137151.1:82836684-83436684 GCF_951394435.1 Stenella coeruleoalba | reverse complement strand
TGTTCTTGCCTCCTTTATCAAAAATAAGGTGACCATATGTGCGTGGGTTTGTCTGTGGGCTTTCTATCCTGTTCCATTGATATATCTTTCTGTGTTTGTGCCAGTACCATGCTGTCTTAGCTTTGTAGCTTTGTAGTATAGTCTGAAGTCAAGGAACCTGATTCTTCCAGCTCCGTTTTTATTTCTCAAGATTGCTTTGGCTATTTGGGGTCTTTTGTATTTCCATACAAATTGTGAAATTTTTTGTTCTAGTTCTGTGAAAAATGCCATTGGTAGTTTGATAGGATTGCATTGAATCTGTAGATTGCTTTGGGTAGTATAGTCATTTTCACAATGTTGATTCTTCCAATCCAAGAACATGATATATCTCTCCATCTGTTTGTTTCATCATTAATTCCTTTCATCAGTGTCTTATAGTTTTCTGCATACAGGTCTTTTGTTTCCTTAGGTAGGTTTATTCCTAGGTATTTTATTCTTTTTGTTGCGATGGTGAATGGGATTGTTTGCTTAATTTCTCTTTCAGATTTTTCATCATTAGTATATAGGGATGCAAGAGATTTCTGTGCATTAATTTTGTATCCGGCTACTTTACCAAATTCATTAATTAGCTCTAGTAGTTTTCTGGTGGCATCTTTAGGAATCTCTGTGTATAGTATCATGTCATCTGCAAACAGTGACTGCTTTACTTCTTCTTTTCCGATTTGGATTCCTTTTATTTCTTTTTCTTCTCTGATTGCTGTGGCTAAAATTTCCAAAACTATGTTGAATAATAGTGGTGAGAGTGGGCAACGTTGTCTTGTTCCTGACCTTAGGGGAAATGGTTTCAGTTTTTCACCATTGAGGACGATGTTGGCTGTGGGTTTGTCATATATGGCCTTTATTGTGTGGAGGTGAGTTCCCTCTATGCCTACTTTCTGGAGGGTTTTTATCATAAATGGGTGTTGAATTTTGTCAGAAGCTTTTGCTGCATTTATTGAGTTGATCATATGGTTTTTCTCCTTCAGTTGGTTAGTATGGTGTATCACATTGATTGATTTGCATATATTGAAGAATCCTTGCATTCCTGGGTAAACCCCACTTGATCATGGTGTATGATCCTTTTAATGTACTGTTGGATTCTGTTTGCTATTGTTGAGGATTTTTGCATCTATGTTCATCGGTGATATTGGCCTGTAGTTTTCTTTCTTTGTGACATCTTTGTCTGGTTTTGGTATCAGGGTGATCGTGGCCTTGTAGAATGAGTTTGGGTGTGGTCCTCCCTCTGCAATTTTTTGGAAGAGTTTGAGACGGATAGATGTTATCTCTTCTCTAAATGTTTGGTAGAATTCGCCTGTGAAGCCATCTGGTCCTGGACTTTGGTTTGTTGGAAGATTTTTAATTACAGTTTCAACTTCATTACCTGTGATTGGTCTGTTTATGTTTTCTAATTCTTCCTGGTTCAATCTTGGAAGGTTGTACTTTTCCAAGAATTTTTCCATTTCTTCCAGATTGTCCATTTTATTGGCATATATTGCTTGTAGTAGTCTCTTGTGATCTTTTGTATTTCTGTGGTGTTAGTTGTAATCTCTCCTTTTTCATTTCTACTTTTATTGATTTGAGTCCTCTCCCTTTTTTTCTTGATGAGTCTGGCTAAAGGTGTATCAATTTTTTTTATCTTCTCAAAGAACCAGCTTTTAGTTTTATTGACCTTTGCTGTTGTTTTCTTTGTTTCTATTTCATTTACTTCTGCCCTGATCTTTATGATTTATTTCCTTCTACTAACTTTGGGTTTTCATTGTTCTTCTTTTTCTAGTTGCTTTAGGTGTAATGTTAGATTGTTTATTTGAGATTTTTCTTGTTTCTTGAGGTGAGCTTGAATTGCTATGAACTTATGTCTTCGAACTGCTTTTGCTGCGTCCCATAGGTTTTGGATCATTGTGCTTTCATTGTCATTTGTTTCTAGATGTTTTTTGATTTCCTCTTTGATTTCTTCAGTGAGCTCTTGATTGTTTAGTAGTGCACTGTTTAGCCTCCGTGTATTTGTGATTTTTACTGTTTTTTTCCTGTAATTGATTTCTAATCTCATAACGTGGTTGGAAAAGATGCTTGATCTGATTTTAGTTTTCTTAAATTTTCCAAGGCTTGATTTGTGACCCAAGATGTGATCTATTCTGGAGAACGTTCCATGTGCACTTGAGAAGAAAGTGTATTCTTCTGCTTTTAGGTGGGATGTCCTAAAAATATCAGTTAAGTCTATCTGGTCTATTGTGTCATTTATGGCTTGTGTTTCCCTATTTATTTTCTGTCTGGATGATTTGTCTATTGGTATAAGTGGGGTGTTAAAGTCACCCACTATTATTGTGTTACTTTCGATTTCTCCTTTTATGGCTGTTAGCGTTTGCCTTATGTATTGAGGTGTTCCTATGCTGGGTGCATAAATATTTACAATTGTTATGTTTTCTTCTTGGATCGATCCCTTGATCATTATGTAGTGTCCTTCCTTATCTTTTATAACTGTCTTTATTTTAAAGTCTATTTTGTGTGTTATGAGTATTGCTACTCCAGCTTTCTTTTGATTTCCATTTGCATGGAATATCTTTTTCCATCCCCTCACTTTCAGTCTGTATGTGCCGCTAGGTCTGAAGTGGGTTTCTTGTAGACAGCATATATGAGGGTCTTGTTTTTGTATCCATTCAGCGAGCCTGTGTCTTTTGGTTGGAGCATTCAATCCATTTACATTCTCGGTGATTATTGATACGTATGTTCCTATTACCATTTTCTTAGTTGATTTGAGTTTGTTTTTGCAGGTCTTTTTCTTCTCTTGTGTTTCCCGCTTAGAGAAGTTCCCTTAGCATTTGTTGTAAAGCTGGTTTGGTGGTGCTGAATTCTCATAGCTTTTGCTTGTCTGTGAAGCTTTTGGTTTCTCCATCGAATCTGAATAAGATCCCTGCTGAGTAGAGTAATCTTGGTTGTAGGTTTTTCCCTTTCATCACTTTAAATATGTCCTGCCATTCCCTTCTGGCTGGCAGAGTTTCTGCTGAAAGATCAGCTGTTAACTTTATGGGGATTCCCTTGTATGTTATTTGTTGCTTTTCCCTTGCTGCTTTTAATATTTTTTCTTTGTATTTACTTTTTGATAGTTTGATTAATATGTGTCTCGGTGTGTTTCTCTTTGGTTTTATCCTGTATGGGACTCTCTGCCCTTCCTGGAATTGATTGACTATTTCCTTTTCCATGTTAGGGAAGTTTTCGACTATAATCTCTTTAAATATTTTCTCAGACTCTTTCTTTTTCTCTTCTTCTTCTGGAACCCCTATAATTAGAATGTTGGTGAGCTTAAAGTTGTCCGAGAGGTCTCTGAGACTGTCCTCAATTCTTTTCATTCTTTTATCTTTATTCTGGTCTGTGCCAGTTATTTCCACTATTTTATCTTCCAGGTCACTTATCTGTTCTTCTGCCCCAGTTATTCTGCTATTGATTCCTTCTAGAGTATTTTTAATTTCAGTTATTGTGTTGTTCATCACTGTTTGTTTACTCTTTAGTTCTTCTAGATCCTTGTTCAGTGTTTCTTGTATTTT
The DNA here is from genome assembly GCF_951394435.1 of Stenella coeruleoalba. Lineage (NCBI taxonomy): Eukaryota > Metazoa > Chordata > Mammalia > Artiodactyla > Delphinidae > Stenella > Stenella coeruleoalba. The sequence continues at coordinate 83,433,127 of NC_137151.1, read as the reverse complement.
CTCCATTCTGTTTCTGAGATTTTGAATCATCTTTACTATCATTACTCTGAATTCTTTTTCAGGTAGGTTGCCTATTTTGTGTTCATTTACTTGGTCTTTTAGGTTTTTACTTTGTTCCCTCGTCTGTAACATATTTTTGTATCATTTCATTTTTTTTTTTTTTTTTTTGATGGGTGGTTCTGTATTCCTGCCTTACTGGTTGTTTGGCCTGAGGCATCCAGCTGTGGAGTTTACAGGCAGTTGGATACAGCTGGGTCTTGGTGCCAAGATGAGGACCTCTGGGAGGGCTCACTCTGATTAATATTCCCTGGGGTCTGAGGTTCTCTGTTAGTCCAGCGGTTTGGACTTGGAGCTCCCACCACAGGAGCTCAGGCCCGACCTCCAGCCTGGGAACCAAGATCCTGCAAGCCACGTGGTGAGGCAAAAAGGAAAAAAAAAAAAGGAAAAAGAAGCAGGACAATAACAAAGAATAAAAAACAAAATAAAATTAGAAAGGTAAAAAATATATTAGGAAAAATAAAAATATAATTGAAACAAGTGCAGTAAGGTAAAACAAAACCACAGCAGAGAAAAGAAACCAAAAGGGGAACAAGCCAAAAGGAGCAGAACAGAGGGGCTTCCCTGGTGGCGCAGTGGTTGAGAGTCCGCCTGCCAATGCAGGGGACACAGACTGGGTTCGTGCCCCAGTCTGGGAGGATCCCACATACCGCGGAGCAGCTGGGCCCGTGAGCCATGGCCGCTGAGGCTGTGCATTCGGAACCTGTGCTCTGCAACGGGAGAGGCCACAGCAGTGAGAGGCCCGCGTACTGCAAAAAAAATAAAATAAAATAAGGAGCAGAACAGTCACAAAGTATAAAGAATAAAATCAGAAAAATAAAAGATTTATTAGAAAAAATAAAAATATAAATGAATAAACAATGAGTCAATAACAAGGTAAAACAAATTCCCAATCTAAAAGAGGAAAAAAGAAAAAAAGAAAAAACAAAAAACCTTGGCTATGGGGGCGGAGTTTAGGCAGAGGTGGAACTTAGGGGTGGGGTTTAGGGTGAGGCGGGACCTAGGTAGGGGTGGGGGATGGGGTGGGGGGGTGAGCCTAGGCTCAGGACCCATGCAGCCAGAAAAGGCCTTGGGGGCAGGGCCTAGGCAGGTGATGTTCAAGTTTAGGGCAGGGCCTCTGCTTAGGACTGGCCCAGAAGCAGAGAGGCAGCATGTCTAAAGGGCTGCCTCCCGAGTGTGGAGTTCTGTGGAGTTCTGGAGTTTGGAGATAAGGTCCTGGGTGAGGGTGTGTGGGTGGGGTTTAGGCCCAGTGCGTTTGGAGGGGGTCTCAGAGTGGGTCTCCGAGTGTAGAGGTGGGGCCCTGGGTGGGGATGTAGAGGCGGGGCCTGGGCACTTGGGCAGCAGGAGGGAGGCTCGAAGGGCAGAAGATTAGGCCCGAGAGCCCAATGGGCTCCCTGGTTCCTAAGTGGACAGGGAAAGCGCTGGCCATGTTCCCTTCTGCTCCTTTGTGTCCCCCCATGTCTCCCCCGTGGTCTCCCCTGTTGCTGCTGGACCCCTAACTGTGGGTGGGTCCTGCTGGGTGTAGGAAGTCCTCCCCTCCCTCAGCCACTCCTCAGGGGTGCCAGTCTCATAGGTCCAGCCTTTACTTTTGTTCCCCCTTCCCTCCCTCCCACTCCCTCAGGATCCACCCGGCTGGAGGGGGCCTTGGTGGGCAGAGGATCAGGCCTGGCTTCTCAGCAGGCTCCTGGGGGCCCAAGTGGGCAGGGGAAACCTGGCCACTCTCCCTTTTGATCCTCTGCCCTCCCAATGGTCCCCCAATTTACCCCTTTGGGCATGGGATCCCTTCCCCTCCCTCAGCCGCCCCTCAGGGGCGCCAGTCCCGTCAAGCCTCCACTTCTCTTTCCCCCCTCACTCCTCCCCATGCCCCACATCCTACCGGGTTGCTGGGGGTACCTCCCGTCCCCTTAGGTGTCCATGGTCCCTCACGGGTGCCTGGTGGGTGCCCTAGTTGTGTGGAGACACAAATTCCACATCCTCCTAGTCCGCCATCTTGACTCCTCTCACAGTTAACGTTTTTTAAGTGTTGAACTAAAGCATAAACATAGATGTTGCCAGACCCAAGACTGGAAAATCGTAGTATCTTTAGACATAGGGAGTGAAGTCACAGCTGGAACCAACTTCTTTTTGTGTTTTTCTATAAAAAAGGTTGGAAGATTTCAAAAATATATCCCCAAAGTGGGAGACTGTGAGCTCTAGGGGCACACATATTATGCTAAATTGGCATTGCAAATTATGAGCAAATTGGCAAAGAACTTATTTTAATCAATTAATTCTTCAATTAAGTTCTTTATTTGTAGGTAGGGGCCTGTGCAGTAAACAGGAGTAACAAGACATGACTGCAAGGGCAACCTACATGTAACTATAGTATACAGACTTTTTTTGTTGTTTGAACAGAGAGGTGTGGCATATCTTAAATTAATCCCCCTTGCTTGGTGACAGTACTCTCAGGGTAGGTACTTAAGCTGTTCAGGTGATCAGATAATTTATGGAGAGGATGCTAAACAAGGCTTGCAGGCAGGGCTAGAAAACGGTGCTTCATATGATTTCCAGCAGATTGGGCCATGTGAAATGTGTGATTTATTGTTGCCTATGACTCCTACTAACACTGCAGTGAGTTCTTAGCCTGTCTTACCCCTTCCGTCTCCCCACTCTGCTGCAGGGCTGGGTCCAAGCTGTTTACAGTCTGGGAGTGATGGGGTAGAAGGGAACCACTCTACTGGTGATAAAGTAGGATGATTTGCTTCTTTAGATCAGGAAATGTGGAAGCGCATTTGTCCTATGAAGTTGGAGGACTAAGGAAGGCACATTCTTTACCATTAAAAGTAGGAAAATGTAAACTCTGATTTTATTTTAAGAGTTAAGGAAAAGGGAGAGAGAATCATTTGATATGAATGTGAAAGTTTGGGACAAGCAGGAGCACAGGAGTACAATAACTGGCCTGTAGAGGGTGTGGTCAAAGTCAGTATGACATTTCTGAGTAATTATTTCCTGAATTTTGTGCACATGTTTCCAGTTCTGTTGAAATCCAAGATCTATCAACAAAGTTGTAAATAAAGTCTGTCTTAGTACTGCATTGGTGGTTTTTCACATCCATAAATTTTTCTTTCCAGGTTTATGTGGTATTTTGAGTGGTTGAATTAAGTTCAATGTCTAAACTTTTACGATATAACTTGATACATAAAAGTAAAAGGGGTTCTGTATATTTCAATATTATATTTTCTCAAATTGTTTTATTTTTAAAATAGTGAGAATAAAGGAATATTATGTATTAACATGGCAAAGAATGTTTTAATAAATGTTAAACTAATATCTCAGCTGAACATTAATAACTTACATAGGTTAGTTACCTAATGGGAACACCATTTCAAGATGCCAAACTTAGTAATATTGAGATGTACAATTAGTGTGAGAAAAACGTATCCATTTAAATGGAAAAAATTAGTGGCCTATTAGCAAATGCATGAACAGCAAGTTACAGTTTTAGCAGGTAGAGTAAAAAGACCTCGTAAATTCATCTTTTCAGAACAAACAACTCTGTTCTTTATACTGGTGGATGCCCTCTGAGAACAGTATATTTACCTTTTCAGATAGTTAGTTTCTCTTCCTAAAAGGGAATCTGGAGTAAATTACACTTTGTACAAGTTACCTCTTTTGAGACTAGTTGCTATTTTGTTCATATATCACCTTGTTCATCCTCCTTCTGCTCTTTGTGACACCAATCAACCTTTTTCTAAGGAGCTACCAAATTAATTTCTTTTATGTAATGAAAGCAGTGGGTTCTCATTTTAAGTTTGTCTGCATCAGTGGAACAATAGCCACAAGTCAGAGATGTTCTCTATAATTCTCACTGCCATATAGCCTAGGAGCTTCTTCAGCTCTTAAACTGAATTCCCCGTATAGCCTGTCTGTCAGATGTTGTGTATGGAACACAGGATTAGGAGGTGTCCTACCATCCTACCTCCATTTCAGATCTAAACCTCAATGCCATCTTAAAAGATACAGCCAAATTTGAGTCGCAGAGCATTTGTTACTTTCAAAGTAGTTAAAAAAAAAATCTTTTTTTTTTTTTGCGGTACGCGGACCTCTCACTGCTGTGGCCTCTCCCGTTGCGGAGCACAGTCTCCGGACGCGCAGGCTCAGTGGCCATGGCTCATGGGCCCAGCTGCTCCGCGGCATGTGGGATCTTCCCGGACCGGGCCATGAACCCGTGTCCCCTGCATCCGCAGGCAGACTCTCAACCACTGCGCCACCAGGGAAGCCCCCCCCCCCAAATCTTTGAAAATAGCAGCCACCAATTTTCCTGACTAATGACTCACCTTTTAAGCCAACTTTAATAAATTCACATTTAAATTAAACAGACCTGATGACCAAAAGGAAAACTTTATTATTTTAAGAAGTTAGCTTCTATTATTATAGTTAGCATCTCACCCCAAGGTGACAATTTCAGAGCATGGAAATAGTTCACTTGTAATGAATTCCAAAATCAATTACCAGTGTCTTATTAATTTGTTATAAATGGCTCAATTTGCTAAATAAATTCAGGAAACGGCTTCTCAGTACTGACTACCTAATCTTACTTTTGATTTTTTTTATTCCCTTGTATTCATTTAGACTGTAATGAAAAGACTGCAGTTGGGAACTGGTTATTAAGATCATTAAACAATCTTGGGATATAAGTGAGCATAGTCCATACCACGTGCTCTTGTGGCCTTCCAGAGCAGGGTAGCCACTGTATTTGGATAGCTTATTATCCCAACTTTTTATGCCTGGTTTTTCTGTCTATGGCCGTTACCTCATAACCTCATTTCCCTCCCTCGTCCATTCCAACCCTATGGCCATGCTTTGCTAGGCAGCAGCAGCCGGATTTGACTTCATTCACATTGATTCTAACTTGTGTTCTGTTCCCTTCTTTTGGGGCCTTTTCTCCATTAGGACATATAGACAGTCAAATTTACCTTTACTCTTTGATCCTGCAGAAATTTTGCTAAAATTTGGTAGTTTCAATCATCTTGGCTTTTTAATTAAAAATAAATATTTTATTTGTTAGACCTGGTTTTTTCTTTACTACAGACCTTTTTGGTGTCTGTTGAGTCATGCCACATAGTTACATTCTGCTGTGACTATGCATGTCTTAGCTTGAAGGACCAAACCATCAGGGTATGTGCTGGTGAACTCCTGAGCCTGGGGTTGCTAAGGTGGTGAATCTGTACTTAAGCACAGAGCCATCCTCTGGGGACACATTTTACAACATTATGCTCTATTTAGGCAATTTTAGGCTGGACTCTACAGATTTGGGACATGCCCTGGAGAACCAGGAGGTCCATAAGAACTCGTATCTGTTCCAGGGCTCAGTCATCTTATTCATTGGAATGATAGACTAGTGTGCTTCCACTGACTAATGTGTTTTCACAGTTCAAAATACTTCACAGTATTTCCAGGTTTTATGAAGTTTAATGAGAGACAAAATGTGCTGATGGAATCTAGTTTCTTAATGCAGTAATATTTTCCTTCCAGTCTTCAGATATATTTAGATTTACTAAAAACTCATTAATGTTGGCAGGTCTTTAGAAGTTAACATTTCCCGTTGCAGTGATCTTCAGTTTAGATTGTAATAGTGTTTGTTTCCATTAATGATCCAGTTAATTATCACAATATATGTGGTTGAGGTGTGGGAATTAGGAGCTCTAGCTGATCGTATTTTCTTCTCCTGAGGAGTAAGCAGTAATGTCACAGCCCCTTCACACATTTCAGGCAGATCATACATATGGTTATAAAGCCAAATTGCTTTTTTCCAACTTAAAATTTATAGTTATTCTATACTGAAGATTGGACTGACAGTATGGATTTGGACATTCTAAAGACACCAGATCAGATAAATTCTCTAAGGGAGAAGGTAAAAGAGATCTTGGAAGAAATCCCTAGAGTCTTTGCCATTTGTCCATGATGATTTCATTTAAAAGGTTTTTTTTTTTTAAGTATGAGGAATAAAATATATCTTCATAGTTGTGTTTCCATATTTCTCTCAGCATGTTACTTCCCAAAAGTAATTTCTTAAAAACTCCTTAAGAAAATAACATAAAACTATCATAGAATCATAGAATATTAGAACCAGAAAATATCTGATTTACAATATTTGATCACAGCTATTCCATATAGCTTGAGATAGGATGTTGGGTATTTTTCAGTGGTTCTTGCATTTGTATTTCCTGGGATCAGGCTGCCTAAGGCACTGGGAATAACCTTATACCCTGTCAATTAATATCAGTGCCTAGAACATAAAAGGTACTTACAAAATGTTTGCAGAATGGATGAATGAGAGAATGAATGGAAGGTAGGAAATATATACCAGATAGACTGAAGTGCTACTCTCTGCTCAGCATTATTATTACTTAATGATATGAAAACAAAGGGAGCATAATTACCTTTCAGTTTGTGAATGTACTAGACTCCTAGTTCTATTTTTAGTTTTTTGAGAAACCACCATACTGTTCTCTATAGTGGCTGCACCAATTTACATTCCCACCAACAATGTGTGAGGATTCCTTTTTCTCCACACCCTCACCAACATTTGTTTTTTGTGTTCTTTTTGATGATAGCCATTCTGACAGGTGTGAGGTGATATCTCATTGTGGTTTTAATTTTCATTTCTCTGATGATTAATGCTTGACCAACAGAAGGCACACACTTGATATATTTTCAAGATAATAAGTTTGAAAGGCTTTTGAAGAGTTAGGAATTCCTAACCCTTCAAATCTATTTATTATTTTAATGTTAGACTGGAGTCTTAGGTGTATGTATTTCTTTTCACAGCGTTTAGTGAAGGTTCCCCTAATCTCCTCTAAGCATTAACAGAGAGACTCAAGTCAGAAAGAAGTGAGGAATGAAGTTAAGAAAATAAGAGAAGAGTTTGGCCTTGAGGGTTGGTAGACAGAAGGGATAGCAAGAGTGAGAACATGGGGACAGTTAAATATGCAGCCTGATTTTCCCTCTCATGGCTTTAGCCTGGGTTGAAAGAGTTTGGGCAGTTGATGGGATATCAATGGCATGCGGCTCTTCCTTGCTCCCTTAATTGAGACTCATGGAGGAGACTGAGCAGAGAGATCTTGATCAGTGTAGAGAAGAGAGTAGGTTGGACACTAACGTGAGAGACAGTGAGGGTGAGTGACCCCAAAACAGGGGTTGAGAAAAGACCTCTAGGCCAGGGGACTGTATGGAGGCAGTAGGGAGAACCACGAGTCTGAAGCCAATAAGAATTGTGGGAAAGCTGAGTTGGCAAGAGGAAGAAGCCAATTTCTTCTGGGAACAAAGTCCAAGCCAAAGGAATAGACCATAAATTTGCTGGCTGTAAATTGTAGCAACAGTGTCCAGGGCAGCAAACCATAACTTGGAGAACAGGGGACCTCAGTTCAGACACCAGCATTACCAGTGCCAGGATTGGCTGGGGGCCACTTCATCCCAACACCAGGAGAATGTAATACCTAAAATGGTTGTGGCTTCACTGGGTGTTGGGCAAGAAGAGGCTCTTGTGATACAGAGTTTTTATCCAAATGGGAGAGTGAGCATTACTTGAAGGGACTGTTAGATGACCAGATTGGTTGGGGAATCTCTCTATGTCTAGATCTCTATTATGTTTTTATCTAAACCCACTAGGTATTATGTGGAGAAAAAAGAAACAGGACAGATTAGTTTTAGACTAAATAAGGAACTTAAGATTTGGCTGCACATCTGAGTTTTAATGTCTGTTACATTTTATGAACATGTTTTCCTTGCTTGGCTTCAAGAGGAAAATATTGGCCTAGAAACTCTCCAAGGTCCCCTATAGCTTTAAATATTAAGGTTTCAGCCCATTTGCATTATTTATCAAACTCCCGCAGCAGCTTCCTTAGAGGTTTCCCTCTCAATGATCTTTCCTTCAATACTCTGTCTCCTGGATTGGAACAAGAACACTCTCCTAAATGCCTCTTTATTCATGCGATTTCCCTGCTCTGAAGCACACTGTCTTGGAACAGATTAAAACTCCTTTTAGGGATCTTAACATTGTTGCCTGTTTTGTTTGAGGCCCTTTGCAGGAACAAATGTATTTACCATATGTTGAAAACACTGGATTCTCCTGGTCTTGGTTTTCTTTTCTAAAAGGCAGCTCTGTCCTCCTTAAAGTTTTTGAGGTTCATGCTCAGAACTTCTTTTTCACACTGATGCAGCAGCTTTTGATTAGGCCCTCATTATAGTTTCCATTTCCTGGAAACAATACCTCAGTGATGTTAGACACACATTTTTATTTGCTGCAAAAATACTGTAGGGGGTGATGTATGTAGTTCATTTTTCTGTAATTTTTCTTTAAATTCCTACACACCTGTAATTTGCAGGAACATGGATGCAAATAGATATTATCATACTAAGTGAAGTAAGTCAGAAAGAGAAACCCTTGATTTTTATAATTTATTCTCCCTTTAAATATGTTCTATGCAGTTCTGCCCTTGGGAAGAAACTCAGGCAGGCCCTATAACATTTCTGGAAACTATCCTCTGGTTATTTCAAGTCAAAGATCAGAGTTGTAGTTTAGTTGTTAAAATATCTAGTCTCTTGTACTTGTTAAAATTTCAATCTTGTTTTGTATTTGTGGCTCTCCTCCCTCTCCTAACATCAGCAGTACGCAGGCAGGTAGCTGGGGAGAAGATGGGGGTTATGGCCTGCTCCTTGCTTTTTCCTTTTTCTACTCCTTCTTCCTATCTCATCAACCACATTTTCTTTTTTTTTTTTTTTTTTTTTGCAGTATGTGGGCCTCTCACTGTTGTGGCCTCTCCCGTTGCAGAGCACAGGCTCTGGACGCGCAGGCTCAGCGGCCATGGCTCACGGGCCCAGCCGCTCTGCGGCATGTGGGATCTTCCCGGACCACGGCACGAACCCTTGTCCCCTGCATCGGCAGGCGGACTCTCAACCACTGCGCCACCAGGGAAGCCCTCTTTTTTTTTTAATTCTATTTTTTTTACTGAAGTATAGTCAATTTACAGTGCTGTGCCAATCCCTGCTGTGCAGCAAAGTGACTCAGTTTTACACATGTAGACATTCTTTTTTTAATATTCTTTTCCATTATGGTTTATCACAGGATATTGAATACAGTTCCCTGTGCAGTACAGTAGGACCTTGTTGTTTATCCATTCTGTATGTAATAGTTTACATCTGCTAATCCCACACTCCCAGTCCTTCCCTCCCCTCCCCCCCCTCCCCCTCGGTAACCACAAGTCTGTTCTCTATGTCTGTGAGTCTGTTTCTGTTTCATAGATAAGTTCATTTGTGTCATATTTTAGATTCCACATATAAGTGATATCATATGGTATTTGTCTTTCTCTTTCTGACTTACTTCACTTAGTATGATAATCTCTATTTGCATCCATGTTGCTGCAAATGGCATTATTTCATTCTTTTTTTAAAATGTTGAGCCTTCTTTTAATTTATTTATTTTTATTTTTGGCTGTGTTGGGTCTTCGTTTCTGTGCAAGGGCTTTCTCTAGTTGTGGCAAGCGGGGGCCACTCTTCATCGCGGTGCGCAGGCCTCTCACTGTCGTGGCCTCTCCTGTTGCAGAGCACAGGCTCCAAACACGCAGGCTCAGTAGTTGTGGCTCACGGGCCCAGTTGCTCCGCGGCATGTGGGATCTTCCCAGACCAGGGCTCGAACCTGTGTCCCTTGCATTAGCAGGCAGACTCCCAACCACTGCACCACCAGGGAAGCCCTATTTCATTCTTTCTTTTATGACTGAGTAGTATTCCATTGTATATATACCACATCTTTATCCATTCTTCCATCGATGGACATTTAGGTTGTTTCCATGACTTGGCTATTGAGAATAGCTGCTATGAACATAGGAGTGCATATCTTTTTGAATTATAGTTTTGTCTGGGTATATGCCCAGGAGTGGAATTGCTGGGTCATGTAGTAATTCTATTTTTAGTTTTCTGAGGAACCTCCACACTGTTTTCCATAATGACTGTACCAACTTACATTCCCACCAACAGAGTAGGAGGGTTCCCTTTTCTCCACACTCTCTCCTGCATTTGTTGTTTGTAGACTTTTTAATGATGGCCATTCTGACTGGAGTGAGGTGGTAACTCATTGTAGTTTTGATTTGCATTTCTCTAATAATTGGTGATGTTGAACATCTTTTCATGTTCCTACTGGCCACCTGTATGTCTTTTTTGGAGAAATATCTATTAAGGTGTTCTGCCTATTTTTCAGTTGGGTTGTTTTATTTTTTGTTGTTGAGTTGTATGAGCTGTTTGTATATTTTGGAGATTGAGCCCTTGTCTGTCACATAATGTGCAAATATTTTCTCCCATTCCATAAGTTGTCTTTTCTTTTTTTTTTTTATGGTTTCCTTTGCTGTACAAAAGCTTGTAAGTTTGATTAGGCCCCATTTGTTTATTTTTGTTTTTATTTCTGTTGCCTTGTGGTACTGACCTAAGAAAACATTGGTACGATTTATGTCAGAGAATGTTTTGCCTATGCTCTCTTCTAGGAGTTTTATGGTGTCGTTTTTTTATGTTTAAGTCTGTAAGCCATTTTGGGTTTATTTTTGTGTGTGGTGTGAGGGTGTGTTCTAACTTTATTGATTTACATGCAGCTGTCCAACTTTCCCAGCGCCACTTGCTGAAGAGACTGTCTTTTTCCCATTTTATATTCTTGCCTCCTTTGTTGAAGATTAATTGACCATAGGTGTGTGGCCAACCACATTTTCTGACCCTTCCAGCATGGGAATATTGGAAGGGAGAAGATGCATGGAGAACAGGAACATTCTTGTTAGTCTGCTCCTGGTGTGATAACCCAGAATTGCTGGTCTCTGGATTTGGTAGATATTTGAAGAAGCCTCTTATTCACAAGGATTTTCTTTTCTTTTTGGTTTTTCTGTGTTTCCCACATTACTAGGGATCTCTCACTTGCAGTTCTGTTAATGATGGCAAGTGCATTGTAATTCCATCTGGTAGTTTACTACTTCATTAGCCCCTTAGACATCCTGAACAAACTCTGACTTTTGTCTAATGAAGTCAACTTGCTCCTTTTGGTGGCCCAATTTGGACAGTACCTAAGAGACCTTATGCGCATGCTTTCTCTCTTGTGTTGTGTGCTCCTGCATGCTTTGTCCCAAGAGACTTGGGGATTTTGGGCTGCCCGACGTAGCTCATCTTCTTTCTCTTCTGTTTAAGTAGCTAACTAGAACATCTTTTTATCCTTCAGATTCTCCAGGTGGGAGCAGTGTAGCAGGCCATCTTGTCCCTCAAACTACAAGAGACAAATAATAATTGATCTTCCCAATTATTTTGAACTGGAGGTAGAGGGGGAACTATTCCCACTATTCCCACTGTGGATTAATAGGGCTCAGCGAACACCAATAATTCTTTAAATAATTCCTCCTTATTTTTTTATTCTAGACTTTTTTGTACTTTCTATTTGGGCAAAAGGTTTAAGGATGGTTTTCTTTCATCTTTCCTTTTGCAAATCCTAATGGTGGTCTGTCACCTCACTTAGGGATATGATTTTTATTATCTTTGGGCCATTTTAACTCTTTCTTTCTTGCTTCATTTCCTTTTCTCTCACTCTCTCTTTCTCCCCCCTTCTTTCCTTCCTATCTATCTATCTATCCAACTCTATCTATCCTTATTCTGTTTGTGCCACCATTTCCTCATTTTTAAAATGGGGATAATACTACTACGTACTTCATAAATATACTGTTAAGACAATGTGTTAATAAAAGGAGAAACTTAGAACAATTTTTAGCACATAGTGTTATATAAGAGTTTGCTATTTTATTATTAACAACATTATTATCGCATATAGTTTATGTATATCTAGACATCATTGAACCACATCAACAGGTGCAACACTTGATGTGCCCCAGGGATGGCGCTAGTGCTAGAGCTGTAACATTTAGTTAAATATGGTTTCTTCCTTTTAGTGGTTCAATGTATGCCTAATATTTTCTTACTAAGTATTCATTTATTTATTAGAAAAATAATTGAGCATATATTTCCAGTGTACTGGTAATCAATACAATACAGTTCCTACTCTCATGTAAAGTTTAATTCATTCTCCATAGAATACAACATTCTCCATATATTGGGAGCTCAAAATGGTCTCTGGTGTGTGTGTGTGTATGAGTGTATATAATGTTTTCACATATATATATATATATATATATATATATATATGTTTTCTTTTGTATAAACAGATCCTGCCATGGACAGTGACATTTTTCTTTTGGAAATAAAATAATGTTTTATATTAAGGAAGTTACTTTCAAAATATAAGGATCATATAAAAAATTTAAATCTCAGACAGTTGTACCATATCCTAGCTTAAATGAATAAAACACGAGTTTCTGCCCATTTAATTTTATACTGTGTCTTAATGGCAGAAATAAATGAGAAGTCAATGTTTCAATAGTCAGGATTTATTTAGGAAGGAACTTTCCATATATCTCCAACAAACCAGGCAGTTGAATACAATATTTAGTCATAGGTACAACTATTTCTTGCATCAATTTTTATTTACTTATTGTAAGCTCCTCACTTATATAGTAGGTATAGTACATTCAGTAAATTGTCATGACAATAGGCTTACCCCCCACTGCGATTAGTGAGAGAGTAGAAGAGATAAAATGTTTCCATGTGGTATAAGTGTGGCTCTGAATGATTCTAACATTGGTCCTCTAAGCCTCTCATTTGTAATAATCCTATGTGTATTCAAATTATGAAAGTACCAAGCTTGGTGTCTGTTACTCATTGAGCCCTCTATAGCTTAGTAAATACTGACTTGACAGGGCATTTAGTGTATTCTTCTGCTTTCAAAGGATGTCATATTATATTTTTATTTTAAAATAAAAATAATGTTTAAATGATTCTAAATTTTACAAAATGAGGACTTTCTACAGTATGCTATATTATTATATACAACTAAATATAAACAATACACATGGTGGGTTTTACTACTTTTCTTTAATTTCTCTTCCTAAAGAAACTGGAAAACCTTAATCACTGTATATGAGGAGCTATGATTTCCATTATGGTGGCTACCAACCACATGTAACTATTGAAATAGAAATTAAGTAAAATTAAAGTAAAATTAAGTAAAAGTGAAAATTAATGTTCTCAGGTGAACTAACAGTTAAGTGCCAATAGCCAAATGTGGCTAGTGACTATTATGTCAGATAGTCCATATATAGACCATTTATATAATCACAGACAATTCTGCTGGACAACTTAGTCATAGATTCTGTTCTGTATGTCCCACAAAGGGCTTGCTTCATCCACTTGGAGCTTGGTTGCTTCAGCACCTTGATTGCTGAATTCTTAGTTTTTTCTTGTGCATTTTCTCAATGTTTTGTCTGTTAGGCTTTCTTTAAACCTAATATATTTCTTGCTTTTTATTAAATCAACCATATTGAGAAATAATTTACATATATAAATACACCCATTTAAAATGATACTTTCAAAGAATTTTGGCTACCACAATTAAAAGATAAAACATTTTCTTCACATGAGAAAGTTCCTTTAAGTCCATTTGAAATCAACCACCACCCCCATTCCTGGCCCCAAACAATAACTGCTACACTTTCTGGTGCTATACATTAGTTTAGTCTGTTCTAAACTTTCACACAAATGGCCTCATGTAGTTTATACTCTTTTGTGTCTGGCTTCCTTTTCTCAGTCTAATGTTTTTGAGTTTCTTCCATGCTGCTTGATTAATTTTTAAGTTTCTGAGTAATATTACGTTTTCTGAATATATCAGTTTGCTTTTCCATTCTTTCATTCGTTATTTTCACCATGCATTCTTTTGGAAATTTTATAGGTTTAGCTTTTATGTTTAGGACTATGTGGATTTAAAATTATTTTTTGTGTATAGTCGTATGTAAGGAATAAGGTTCATTTTTTTCCATATACATATTCAATTATTCCAGCACTTTTTGTAGAAGAGGCTTTCTTTTCTTTATTGGGACTTTTTTTATTGAGATCTTTGTCAAAAATAAATATACCATGAATGTAATCTGCATCAGTTATAATCCAACTTTGCTGTAAATTACTGTGTTATAATATGCCGAGAACAGCATCAATCTAGTCAATAGATGAAATTTTTAAAATGGACTTCTTTATAGGATAACTTTCTAAAACATTTTTTTCCCATTGTAAACTGTGCTACTTAACATTTGCTAATTAACATCTTTAAGCATAAAATCTTAACCTGTTGGTGCTTTTTTCCTATGGGCTAGAGTCCCAGAAGTGGGATTGCTGAATCAAAGTTTATGTAAATTTTTAATTTTATTGGATGCAAAAATTCTAAATAAAATATTAGTAAACAGAATACTACATACCTCCAAAGAATAATACATCATGACTATGTAAAACTCATCCCAGGAATGCAAGACTATTTTAATATTTACCAATTAAAAGAGGAAGGTATATAATTATATAGTAGATACTGAAAAACCTTGAATGAAAGATAGAAGTTATCCATAAAACATCTAAGTACGATAAGAACAGCAGGGTATGCTTAAATCAGATAACCGCTATTAGAAATAAATAGCAAACATTATTCTAAATGACAAAACATTATAGACATTTCTGTCACAATTAGAAAAAGGACAGAGGTGACCAATATTTTATTAGAATTCAACATTGTTTTGGAAGTTCTCTAAAATGCAATAGGAAAAAAAATGAAATAACCAAAATAATGGAAGCAAAAACATAAAATGATTGTTTTCTCTTTCTTTTTTTGTCTATGATATCTTATTGTCCTTAGAAATTTCTGGAGACTAAATTATGTCCCCTCCTAAATTCATATGTTGAAGTCCTAACCCCCAACTTGACCTCTTTGGAGACAGAGCCTTTAAAGAGGTAATTAAGGTTAAAATAAGGTCATAAGAGTGAGACCCTAATCCAGTATAACTGGCATCCTTATAAGAAGAGGATATTAGGGCACAGACAACACAGCTGACCATGTGAAGACACAGCAAGAAAGCTTGGCTATCTTCTGCAAGCCAAGGAGAGAGGCCTTAGGAGAAAGCAACCCTTCTGACACTTTGATCTTGGACTTCTAGCTTCTGGAACTGTGAGAAAATTAATTTCTGTAGTTTAATCCACCTGGTCTGTCATATTTTGTTTTGGAAGGCTTAGAAAATGAATACAGAAAACCATGACATGCTCATCCTAGTAAAAATCTACAAATTAAAATAAGGGAATTTGGTTAGATGGCTGGTTAGAAAATAATTATAATGAACCAGAATTTTTCTTTATGTTATATATAACCACTTCTAAATGGAAATTAGAAAAAAAATTCATAAATATAATTAACTATATGGTAAAGATAAGATTTTAATATCTTGATCTTTAACTACTGTGTAAACATTGGCTATCATTTCATTTGTTTATGACTGTCTTAAAAGGGAAATTCTTTGGCTTCAACACAAAAACACTGACCTTTATACCACCTTCTGTTTATTGCTGGCCTGACAATATCAGGCATGTAGATAATTGTTTGTTTAGCTTATTGAAAGGAAAAGTTTAAATTACTCAGAATATTAATTGTTGAGTAGTTATTTATTCAAGTTATGTTTAATAAATGTGAAAAAATATTGAACATCAGCAGAAAATTCTTGCATAATACCATTTTCATTTCACTAAATTTCAACAAACATGGTTTCTAAAAAACAATCTGAAAGTAAATAATTTATATTATAGCCTAATTTAATTATCCAGTAACACACATAATAAGAGCTTATTTTTCAAATCAGTTTTACTAAAAATAAAAATCATATTATAGTACTCTTCTAGTTTTAATATCAACTTTGAATTTTACTTAAAGACTGTTTGAGGTAGGAAAGATATGTCATTTTACAAATTTATTCAAGTGATAGAAAGAATACAATTTTATTTCAAGTTTTCTCATTCAATCTTCTCTTCTGAAATTACTACACCATCTTTTACATATATAGAAGAATGTAGAAGATACCTTAACTATTTATTATTTTTAAGATCATGTACTATTCCATCTTCTATAATGCTTTCATGATTTTAAGTAAAATGTTATAGAATTATTACTTTATTGTTCACAAAATTGATAATACTATTTATAAACATTTAAGCAATCCAGAAATATACAAGAGGTAACTCATTTGATTTTCTGCCTGGAAGTGTGGATTTATTCATAACTGAATTCCCGTATTTAATATGGAAAAATCATCAGATGTCATAAATATATATATATAAATTATAGCAAGATCTATATTAATTATTTGTGCTTTTATTATTTTAAAAATTAATTCTAGCTTTTAAAATGGAATATACCATTATGCTTTTCATTTAAAAATTAAGGCCAAAAAAGGGGCAAATTTCTCTTGTTTTTTAACATGATTTTTTCTACTGTGTTGATCATTTATACTGTTAGGTTTCAATCCTGATTTGCTTTAAATCTTTTTTTTTCTTTGCATTCTAACAACATTCTTTTTTTTTTAATTGAAGTATAGTTGATTTACAGTGCTGTGTTAGTTTCTGGTGTACAGCAAAGTGATTCATATATATTTTTATATATATATATACATATATATATATATTCTTTTCTATTGTGGTTTATTACAGGATATTGAATATAGTTCCCTGTGCTATACGGTAGGGCTTTGTTGTTTATCTATTTTATATATAGTAGTTTGTATCTGCTAATCCCAAACTCCTAATTTATCCCTTCCTCACCCCCTTTCCTCTCTGGTAACCATAAGTTTCCAACAACATTCTTGATTCTATGAAGCAGTAAGCATATGAACGAACCAGTAAACATATGCCTAGTTTTTAATGCACTATATGATCAAGCCATTTTGCAAAACTCTGTTGCCAGGATTGTTCCCACCCCACTGATTCTAACACTGCATGATTTGCTTTAAATCTTTGTAACTTTTAATCTTATTTTTACTGAGCTTATTTTTAAAATTTTGTATTATGAAGCTTAAAATAGTTTATTATTTTTATTTTTTACCTAATGTAAAGGTAAGGAGGAAGAGTTTTGTGTGACAATTTTTAACTTAAGCACAGTGCACATTCCAAGTAAGATCCTCTTTTTTACCCTAGTAGGTTCTGGAACAGCTCATTTACCTTCCCGAGATCCCATTATCTCATTCCATTTATCATTGACATTCCTAGAATATTTCATGTGAACAATTCTGAAAACCCACAGGCTAAATTCCTTGCAATAATGACAATCACTGCTTATGTGAATAGCGTTTTTAACTGCTGAGACTGTTTCTTTCACAATTTGTTATGGTTCCCTTTAAGAGGAGTGACATATTCTAAAATCCATAAAGAACTAGTGAATATTGAACAAATCAGATTAAATAAATGACTATATAAATACTGAGGAAGTAGATTGGAGATTCCATTAAGGGAAGACTCTTAACATAATGCCAGAGATTTAATTTTAACAAAAACCTTGATCTTATTTACCTTTCCGGAGAGAGTTAGAATGTAGGGTCTCCCAACTCCTTCCAGTATTAATGTGCAAAGCAGAGTAAGGATGATTGTCAATATGGTATGCTAGAAAGACCATATATAAGCTTGGAGTTACCAACCTCAGATTGAATATTGGCTTTGTCACTTATTATGAAAACCTGGGCAAGTTATCTAACATCTTAGACCCTTGGTTTCTTCATGTTTATAATATGAACATGAATTTGTAAGAATTACATGAAATAATGTCTGTAAAATACCAAAGACATGAAAAGCATTCAGTATCAGCTACCATTTCTTCAGCTGGAGTAAGTCTCAAATATCTCTTTGAAGAAAAATTTGTTTTGCCTTACGTACCTCTGTACACTGACTCTCTATAGCCTTTAATAACGAGATGCCAACTTTACATTTTGACAGTTCAGTTACCAGAGGCTAAGGATCCCCTTTCATCCAGCCATAAAAAATACCTGCAGAAAGCGAAATTGACATTGCTTCAGCAGATAAATATACTGTTATTATAAGAAAAGTTATTATCATCAGAGGAAGGAATTTTGCCCTGAGGGTTTTCAGAGTCATTCAAATTAAATATTTTAGGAATTTCAGTGAAACCGCAGCCTTGAATCATTTACTCCTCATCTTTTATCAAAAGTAGTGTCTAAAATTGACACATATGAGAAATTATTTAAAGGCTGTGTAATCCATCTACACACTAGTCCTTGAGACCTATGGGTGGGCTTCAAGGGGTCAATGAACTCCTTGAAATTGTATACAAAGGCGGGTGTGCATGTGCATTTTTGTGCTGAGAGTACTGTAGTACTCAGCAGATTTGTAAAATGGTTCAAAGCTCAAATAGGATTAAGAACCACATTCCTAGATACTCTGACAACTGTCTTTGGAGAAATTGGGTTACAGGAAGATTATATTTTGGACCATATTAACTTAGCCTGATGTATAATCATCTTTACTGAGTTTTGTTTTAATAATATGCCTGTAAAATTTAATAAAATAAATAATAGTCATATATTTTTTTCTAGCACATACTATAAACATAGTTGTTGAGGGTGAAGTTTACTTTCCACTTAATATCTCATATTTCATACATGAAAGTTTCAATGAGAACTTTCAGAGTTCAGTGACAGAAAAATCTTTGCTTACTCTTAGTATCTATCATGTTAGTTTCTTTTCCTTTTTAAATAATAAGTAGATTACTCATTTTATCTTTCATTTTTACCTTACCTTTCAGGCAACTAAAAATTAGAATTTAAACTAAATGACAGCATCTACATTGCTTTATTCTGTAATGACGTATGATTCTTTTAAATAAACAATCTCTCACTGTGGTATTTGCCACTTCTAGGGATGAGGAGATAGTGGAGAGATTATGATAGGTAAATACAGAAGCTGCAAGGTTGTCACTTTTGAGTGAGCCTTGTAAAAATAGCACAATGAAGAATTTGGTAAGGGAGCAGTGAGACTAGTGTGGACCCAAGAAAGGCTCTTGATTATAAACTGAATTCACTTTAGGTTAGTGTATGATTTGTTCAAATGTTCATTTATTCTTTCAGAATATATTTTCGGAGTTTCTACTTTGTGTAAGTACTATTCAAGGAATGAGACACAAACATGAAAATATCAGTGTTTCCTGTCTTCGAGGATCATATATGTAGTTTATGGAAGATTAGTAATAACATCATGACCCAGTGAGTGCAACATAACTCTGTACAAAGTGCTCTAAGAACACTGGGGTGAGAATGATTGACACGCCCAAGTTCAGAGAAGGCTTTAGAGGAGCTAATTTTTGCCTGGTCTTGACAAGTAGGTAGGAATTGTAAAGCAAAGGAAGGAAGGGCATTGAGGGCAATAGGAATGACTTTCAAATATCTAGGAATGTAAAAAAACCATACTATGCTTGGGTACAGTCCAGCATGGCTGTTATGTAACATATATTCTGGTGGGCACATGGTAGAAAGTAAGGGCAGATATGACTGAAGAGTTGGGAACAGACTGCAAAGGGTCTTGATCATTTTAAGGTGTTTGAACTTTGTTCTGTAAGATAAAATGAACCTCAGTCTCATAGTCACTCATTCAATTAATTGATGAGGTGCATATGAAGTATATTTCATAATTTTAACATAACATAATAATAGTAATAAGAACTACTTATTTTAAAAATCTAGCATCTTTTCTACCACTTCTCTAGTTACTGTGGTGGCACCTCGTACAACTTGTAAAGTGGGACAATATGCCCTTGTCTTGCCTTATGGATGACTGCTTGTTACTTTACATATTTCAAATGGATATAAGTGCTTTGCCTGTTTTAGTGATTACCAGAGGAAAATGGAACATTTATTCCAATATTTAGTCCATTTAAACTGAGAACTTCTAACTTAGGATTTTCATAACTGCATAGATAATATAAATTCAGAATTATAATAGCCTTTTTATACCAGAGAATACAAATATGCTTATACATATTCCTGTGCCAATATTTACAGAGTAGTAGTAGTTGCTTGAAACATTGTTTTGAAATAGGTACTGGGCTGCATATCGGTGCAGAGGGAAAGAGCACTATAATTGATTAGCAATATCTTCTATGTGCCAGAAAAGGGAAGTTTCAGCCAAATTTTTGCTATCCATGGTTATTGCACTTTGGAGGACAAGCTGTCACTATTTATGGGGAGTGAACCCAAAGTGGCAGAATAGGAAAACCCTGAACTCACTTCCTCCCATGGGCACACCAAAATTACAACTATTTACAGAGCAAGTATCTATAAGACCTGAAGACAAGAAGAAAAGATTTTTTTTATAACTAAAGGTATAAAGAAGGAGCCACAATGCAGCAGGTAGGAGGGGCAGAGGCACGGTATAATCAGCACCCATGCTCACAGGTTGGTGACCCACAAACGAGAAGAATATCACAACTGTAGAGGTCTACCCCAAGGAGTTCCAAGGTCCACATTGGGCTCTCCAAGTAAGACAAGCCTCCAGAATGTTTGACTTTGAAAACCAGGCTTACAATTGGTGAAGCTGTGGGGATATAGGAAACAAACTCCACTTTTAAAGGGTGCACCCAAATCTCATATGCTTTGAGTCACAGCACAGAGGCAGTAGTTTGAAAGGAGCATGAGGTCAGACCCACTTTCTGATCTTGGAGAGCCTCTCAAAGAGGCAGGAGGCACGTGGGACTCCCCAAGGATGAAGATGCTGGTGGCAGCCATTTTTAGTAGCCCATTCTACCGTGATGACACTGGTGCTTGCAAGTGCCATATTGGATTCTCTCTCTAGCCTGTTGGTGCTGGAGAGCTTGCCCCACCCACCAGTGAGCCCATAGCAGCCATGTGCTATATGACCAGCTGCACAAGGTACTGGCCCCATTCACCAGTGGGCTGGCAGCAGTTGTGTGCCTCTGGCCTTGTGACTAGCCATGCCCACCAGCATGTCTGAAGCAGCTGAGTGCCTCTGGGCCCTGTGGTTAGCTGTGTGGGGAGGTGACCAAGCCTACCAGTGGGCCTACAACAGCTGTATACCAGCAGACCATATGGCTGGCTGCTTGGGGACCCTATTGCACCCATTAGCAGGCTGGCAGCAACTGTGTGCAAGTGGGCTGCACAGCCAACCTCACAAGAAGCATACTCTGCCCTCCAGGGACCTCACAGACATATCATGAGACAAGGCTTTGCAGCCAACCAGGCCAGGGACCAGCCCTGCCTACCAATGTGCCCACAGTAGTCAGCCCCACCACAACAGAAGGGAGCATTCAGCTCATATGGAGGCACCCTTAGAGCATGTAGCTTTGGTGACGCTGCTGGACCCCATAGGATGTTTCCTACATAAGCCAACGTTTCCAAGATTGAGAGATGTAACTGTCCGAACTAATACATGGAAATAAACACAGAGAATTAGGGAAAGTAAGAAGAGAGAGGAATATGTTCTAAACAAAGGAACAAGACAGAAAAAGAACTAAACAAGGTGGAGATTAGCAAGCTACCTGATAAAGAGTTCAAGATAATGATCAGGAAGTTGCTCACTTAACTTGGGAGAAGAATGGATGTGAGAATTTCAACAAAGAGTTAGAAAATAGAAAAAAGAATGAAACAGAGCTGAAGAATACAGATACCGAAATAAAAAATATACTAAAAGAAATCAAAAGTAGATTAGATGATACAGAGGAATGAATTAGCGATCTGGAAGAGAGTAGTGAAAATCAAACAAGATGAGCAGAAACAATTCTTTTTTAAAAAGTGAGGATAGTTTAAGAGACCTCTGGGACAACATCCAGCATACTAACATTCACATTATAAGGTTCCAGAAAGGGAAGAGAGAAAGAAAGGGACAGAGAACTTATTTGAAGAAATAGTAGCTGAAAACATCCCTAACCTGGAGAGGGAAACAGACATCCAATACCAGGAAGCACAGAGAGTCTCAAACAAGATAGACCCAAAGAGGTCCACACCAAGACACATTATAATTAAAATGGCAAAAATTAAAGATAAAGAGAGAATCTTAAAAGCAGTGAGAGAAAAGCACCTGGTTATGTACAAAGGAACTCCGGTAAGATAATCTGCTGACTTTTCAGCAGAAACTTTGTAACCCAGAAAGGAGTGACACAATGTTTTCAAAGTGATGAAAGGAAAAACTAAACATTCAGATTTGAAGGCAAGATAAAGATTTTTTTTTTCAGACAAGCAAAAGCTAAAAGAGTTCACCACCAAACTGGCTTTACAAGAAATGTTAAAGGGACTTCTCTATGTGGAAAACAAAAAACCATAACTAGAAATAAGAAAATTATGAAAGAAAAAAAAAATGTTGGTAAAGACTAGCATACAGTAAAGGTAGTAGATTAACCACTTATAAAGCTAGTAAGATGGTTAAAAGACAAAAGTAGTAGTAAAATCATCTATATCCACAAAAAGTAGTTAAGGGATACAAAATAAAAGATGTAGGGAATTCACTGGTGGCCAAGTGGTTAGGGCTCCACACTCTCACTGCTGAGGACCTGGGTTCGATCCCTCATCAGGGAACTAAAATCCCACCTGCTGTGCAGCGTGACCACACACACACACACACACACACACACACACACAAAGATGTAAAGTTATGTCAAAAACATAAAACATGGGTGGAGCGGGAGTAAAACTGCAGGATTGTTAGAATGTGTTTGAACTTAAGAGATCATCAACTCAAAATATATAATCACATATATTCATATATATATATATTTATGTGTATATATATGAATTTCATGGAAATCACAAACCAAAAACTTATAATAGATACACACACACACACACACACACACACACACACAGAGGAATCCAAACATAACACTAAAGATAGTCATCAGATCACAAGGGAAGAGAGCAAAAGAAGAAGAAAGGAAACAAAAAGTAATACAAAAACAACCAGAAGACAACCAACAAAATGGCAGTAAGTACATACCTATCAATAATTACTTTAAATGTAAAAGGGCTAAATGCTCCAATCAAAAGACATAGAGGGCCTGAATGGATTGAAAAAAAAGAAAAAACAGGACCTCCTATATATACTGCCTACAAGAGACTCATTTCAGATCTAAAGAGACACACAGACTGAAAGTGAGGGGATGGAAAAAGGTATTCCATGTAAAAGGAAACAGAAAGCTGCGGTAGCAATATTTATATTGGACAAAACAGACTCTAAATGAAAGACTGTAACAGGAGAGAAAGAAGGACATTACATAATGATAAAGGGATCAATCCAACAAGAAGATATTACAATTGTAAATATCCATGCATTCAGCATAGGAGTACCTAAATACATAAAGCAAACATTAACCAATATAAAGGGAGAAATTGACAGTAATATAATAATAGTAGTGGTCTTTAACTTCCCACCAATTTGCATCAATGGACAGATGATCCAGACAGAAAATCAATAAGGAAACACTGGCCTTAAATGACACAGTAGACCAGATGAACATAATAGTCATGTACAGAATACTCCATCCCAAAGCAGCAGAATACACATTCTTTTTAGGCGCACATAGAACATTATCCAGAATAGATCACATGCTAAGCCACAAAACAAGTCTCAATAAATTTAAGAGGATTGAAATCATATCAAGCATTTTTCCCCCAATTACACAGTATGAGAGTAGAAATCAATTATAGGGAAAAAAAACCTGCAAAAAACACACAAACATGTGGAGTCCAAATAATATGCTACTATACAACCAAATGGTCATTGAAGAAATCAAAGAGGAAATAAAAAAATACCTGGAAACAAATGAAAGTGGAAAAATAATGATACAAAATTAATGGGATGCAGCAAAAGCAGTTCTAAGAGGGAAGTTTAAAGCAATACAAGCCTACCTCAAGAAATAAGAAAAATCTCAAGTAAAAAATATAACCTCATACCTAAAGGAACTAGAAAAGGAAGAACAAACAAAATTCAAAGTTAGTAGAAAGAAGGAAATACCAAAGATGAGAGTAGAAATAAGTGAATTAGAGACTAAAAGAACAATAGAAAAGATCAACGTAACTAAAAGCTGGTTCTTTGAAAAGATAAACAAAATTGATAAACCTTTAGCCAGACTTAGCAAGAAAATAGAGAAAGGTCCCAATAAATTAATTCAGAAATGAAAAAGAAGTTATAACTGATGCCACAGAAATGCAAAGGATCATAAGAGATTACTATGAAGAAGTATATTCCAATATTGGATAACCTAGAAGAAATGGGTAAATTCCTAGAGATGTACCATCTCCCAAGAATGAATCAAGAAGAAATAGAAATATGAATAGACTGATTATGAGTACTGAAATTGTATCAATAATAAAAAAGCCTCCAAACAAACCTAAGTCGCCTCCAAACAAACCTAAGTCCAGGACCAATGGTTTCATAGGTGGGCCATACCAAACAAAGAAAAGTTAATACCTATTCTTCTTAAACTATTCCAAAAAATTGAAGAAGAAGGAATGCTTTGGATCTCATTCTATCAGGCCAGCAAACCTTGATACCAAAACCAGACAAAGACACCACACAAAATATTACAGGCCAATATCCCTGGTGAACATAGATACAAAAATCTTCAATAAACAATTAGTAAACTGAATTCCATGATACATTAAAATGATCATACACCATGATCAAAAGGGATTTATTCCAGGGATGCAAGGATGGTTCAAGATCTGCAAATCAATCAATGTGATACACCCCATTAACAAGTTGAAGATAAAAATCATGATTACCTCAATAGGTGCAATGATGGAAAGCTGAAAGCATTTCCTCTAAGATCAGGAACAAGAAAAGAATGCCTTTTTTTTTTTTTTTTTGCGGTACGCGGGCCTCTCACAGTTGTGGCCTCTCCCGTTGTGGAGCAACAGGCTCCGGACGCACAGGCTCAGCGGCCATGGCTCACGGGCGCAGCTGCTCCTCGGCATGTGGAATCTTCCTGGACTGGGGCATGAACCGGTGTCCCCTGCATTGGCAGGCGGACTCTCAACCACTGCGCCACCAGGGAAGCCCAAGGATGCCTTTTAATCAACATATTACTTGAAGTCCTAACCACAGCAATCAGAAAAGAAAAAAAAATAGAAAGGAATCTAAATTGGAAAGGAAGAAATAAAACTGTCATTGTTTGCTGATATGACACTATACATAGAATATCCTAATGATGCCGCCAAAAAACTACTAGACCTCATCAATGAATTTGGTAAAGTTGCAGGATATGAAATTAATATACAGATATCTGTTGTATTTCTATACACTAACAGTGAACTAACAGAAAGAGTAATTAAGGGAACAATTTCATTTACAGTTGCATCAAAAAGAATAAAATACCTAAGAAGAAATCTAACCAAGGAGGTAAAAGACTTATATTCAGAAAACTATGAGATACTGATGAAAGAAACTGAAGATGATATAAACAAATGGAAAACAATTATATTGTGCTCATAAATTGGAAGAATTAATATTGTTAAAAGGACCCTACTACCCAAGGCAATCTATTAGATTCAGTGGAAACTCTTATCAGAATACCAATGGCATTTTCATAGAACTAGAACAAATAATTCTAAAATTTGTATGGAAACACTAAAGAACTGAAATAGCTAAAGCAATCTTGAGAAAAAAAGAACAAAGCTAGAGGTATCACACTCCCTGATTTCAAACCATAATATAAAGCTATAGTAATGAAAGTAGTATGGTACTGGCCCCAAAATTGGCCCATAGATCACTGGAACAGAATAAAGAGCCAAGAAATAAATCCACACTAGTATGGTTAATTAATCTACAAGAAAGGAAGCAAGAATATATAATGGAGAAAAGACAGCCTCTTCAATAAATGGTGTTGGGAAATTTGGACAGCTACATGTAAAAGAATGTAACTGAACTAATTTCTATACCACATACAAAAATAAACTCAAACTGGATTAAAGGCTTAAATGTAAGACCTGAAAACATAAAGCTCCTAGAAGAAAACATAGGCAGTACGATATTAGCAACATTTTTTTGGAATCTGTATCCTCAGGCAAGGGAAACAAAAGCAAAAATAAACAAGTGGGACCTAATAAAACTTAAAAACTTAAAAACAAGTGGGACCTAATAAAACTTAAAAGCTTTTTCACAAAACAAAAATGTAGCCTACTGAATGGGAGAAGATATTTGGAAACAATATATCCCATAAGGGATTAATATCCAAAATATGCAAAGAACACATACAACTCAATATCAGAAAAACCATACAACTCATTGAAAAACAGGTAGAAGATCTGAATAGACATTTTTCCAAAGAAGATATACAGGTGGCTGACTGACACATGAAAATATCCTCAGTATCACTAATCATCAGGGAAATGCAAATCAAAACTCCAATGAGATAACACCTCATATCTGTGAATGGCTATCATCAAAAAGACAACAAATAAGTATTGGCAAGGATATGGAGAAAAGGGAATGGAACCCTCATGCACTGTTGGTGGGACTGTAAATTCGTGCAGCCTCTATGGAAAACAGTGTGGTGGTTCCTCAAGAAATTAAAAGTAGAACTACCATATAATCCAGCAATTTCACATCTAGGTATTTATCTGAAGAAAATAAAAACTCTGAGTTGAAAAGATATATGCACCCCAGTGTTCATTGTATCATTTTTTTACAATAACCAAGATATGGAAACAACCTAAGTGTCTTCCAATAGATGAATGAATTTAAAAGATATGGTATATAAATACAATGGAGTGTTACTCAGCCATAAAAAATTGAAATCTTGCCATTTGTGACAACAAGGATGGACCTAGAGGGTATCATAGTAAGTGAAGTAAGTCAGACAGAGAAAGAAAAATACACTATGATCTCATTTATATGTGGAAAAACTAAACAAAACAAAGTGAAAATAGACTCATAGATACAGAGAACAAACAGGTAGTTGCCAGAGGGAGATGTAGGGTTGGGTGAAACAAGTGAAGGTGATGAAGAGATACTAACTTCCAGTTATAAAATAAATAATCCTTAAGGATATAATACACAGCATAAGGAATATGGTCAATAAATATTGTAATAACTGTGTATGGGAAAAATGCTTACTAGACTTATTGTGGTGATCATTTTTGTAATATATTTCCATGTTAAATCAATATGTAGTACACCTGAAACTAACATAATAGTGTACATCAACTATTTCAGTAATAAATAAATTAATTTTAAAAGATTTATTATTTTTGCCATAAATATATTGTATTTTATTTTTAAAACATATCAAGAATATGGTAAAAAAATCAGTCAACTGAAGTAACCTGGAGGCTTCATCGTAGGTCTTTTACTGGGTAAACTATGGAAGAAACAATGTATTTGGTGATAGAATAATTATATTCATTCTTCATTATTGATAGTGAGGCTAGAAAAGGATAAACAGATAAAGAGAAGCAGAATTTGAAATGTAAGATCTTAGATGGTGAGCAAATACCAATACTAAGCGAAGTGCGAAATGCAAAGATTATAAGCATAAAATTTTCAAATATCAATAAAGGAGAATCAAAGAATAAAAGAAATTATAATATTTTATTGATGCCATAAAGGCAACCACATTGTGTAAAACTCTCTCCCTGTGTGCCAGAAAATTAGAAAAGAGTAAAGAGATCTTATTCCCCCTTTGGAGGACAAGAAGAGTTAGAGCCAGTTTGAAGTTTGGGCTGAATTGAAAGCTTTCCCAGGGAAGGGTTGGAAATTTCTTTCCACTGTCCTGACCTCTGCTAATCTTGGAACTTTGTTAACATGCCAGTAGAAAGGATCATGCAATATAAAACTAATTTTTCCCTTTTTATTCACTGTCTACTGAATTCCAGATGTCTATGTAATTATTTTCAAATATCACAGTTTTTTTAAGTTATGTTGTTTATTAACCACTGTACCTATTGGGTTGGCCAAAAAGTGCCTTCAGTTTTTAAGTAAAAATAAAAGACACATTATTCATTTTCACCAAGAACTTTATTGAACAACATATTCACCCTTTTGTTCCACTACCTTCTGCTATTTTTCAGGCAACTTCATAATTCCATCTTCCCAAAAGTTTTTATCTTTTTGAGCAAAGAACTGTTCTAGGTGCCTTTTACAGTCTTCCAGGGAATTGAAATTTTTTCCATTGAATTTCCACTTCCATTACAAGTGTTTTGTAAAGACTGAAATAAATGGAAATCCACAGGTGCAATGTCTGATGAATACGGCAGATGACACCAAACTTCCCAGACAACCTGTAACAGTTTTTGCCTAGTCATCAAAGAAACATGCGGTCTTGTATTATTCTGATGGAAGATTATGCGTTTTCTAAAGCTGACTAATTCTGGACACTTTTTGTTGAGTGCTGCTTTCAGTTGGTCTAATTGGGAGCAGTACTTGTTGGAATTACTTGTTTGGTTTTCCAGAAGGAGCACATAGTAGAGGACTCCCTTCCAATCCCACCATAGACACAGCATCACCTTCTTTGGATGAAGACCAGCCTCTGGTGTGGTTGGTGGTGGTTCATTTCACTTGCCCGACAACCTCTTCCATTCCACATTATTGTACAGTATCCACTTTTCATTGCCTGTCACAATTTATTTTTAAAATGGAATGTTTTTATTATGTTTAAGCAGAGAATCTCATGAGGAAATATGATCAAGAAGGTTTTTTTCGCTTAACTTATGTGCAACCCAGACATCAAATCGATTAACATAACCAAGCTGGGGCAAATGATTTTCAGTGCTTGATTTGGATATTTTGAGTAGGTTGGCTATCTCCTGCATGGTATAACATTGATTGTTCTAAATTAATGTCTCGATTTGATCGCTATCAACTTCAACTGGTCTACCCGACTGTGGAGCATCGTCCAGCGAGAAATTTCCAGGAGGAAACTTCGCAAACCACTTTTGACACGTTCCATCAGTCACAGCACCTTCTCCATACACTGCACAAATCTTTTTTTGCATTTCAGTTGCGTTTTTACCTTTCTTGAAATAGTAAAGCATAATATGCTGAAAATGTTGCTTTCTTTCTTCCATCTTCAATATTAAAACGGCTACACAAAAATTCACCAATTTTGATGTTTTTTAAAATGCACACTGATATGACAGCTATCACAGCTATCACAATACAATCTAACAAAATTGTTTCGAATGAAGTTAAAGACAACTAAGCACTACTAGAGCCATCTTACAGAAAAAAAAAACGAATGAACCTTTTAGCCAACCCAGTATCTTGAGGCAAGAACGTGGACCAATTAGGTGTGAGATCCCTTCCAGACCTCCTATGATAATAGATAGTACTGTCCTGGGCAAACTCCCCTATTATACTAAAAGCCAGAGTACTTTGGGAAGGTAACATTCTCTCTATAAGAATTTAAACATTGATAAATAGTGTATAACGTATGCTAAAAACAAAACATAGACATCATATTAGTTGACAGAAGAAGCCATTGCCTCCATTTTGTGTTAAACAAGCATGAAATCAATAAGTTATTTATAATCTATCCACATTATTGATCAGTATATTAAAATGGGACCTACAAGCTATCTAGCAAAATATAGTTATGAAATAATGCTATTTGGTAAAGTGGATTGGGGTAGAAATAAAAAATAGTTTATTCAATAACTCTCTTTTATCTCCATTTAAAGTAGCTCATTGATTACATTTTACACTTCAGTTTATTTCTGTAGAACCATTCTTAAATACAGACCTTTTGATTGCTTGTTTCCACTTTCATTAGTTTCAGGTATGAATTTTCTCCATTTCATGTATTTCATATATGTGAATACACATGTATACTATATTTATATTTGGATACAGCTATATTTTGGTATATAATATTTTCTTTACATTTTGTTCTGAGCATATTTGACAATTCAATTTACTAAGCAGTCAAATTTCCTGTTAACTTTATTGAAGATTAAGGTGCTTCATTTTCCTTTGTTTAGAAACTATTTTTAAAGAGCTTTATAGTGTGAAAGGACAATTTATAAATTATTAGACACTGATGATTTATGCATTTATATTTACCTATCATTCATGTCTTCCTTAGCTCACATCTCTCTTGACCTGAATGCACAATTTCAGTGGAGAATATATCATACAATAAATACTGAATATTCATTTTAGAAGATTTGAGTGGAAATGCTCTTTCTTGTAATTCACAACACAAAAAATTCTTTGTAAAAATTCACTGAAGACTCCAGCTGTGCTTTCATTTTGTGCCTTCCATATAATACTAAGGAAAAAATGGATCTTTGATACTTATTTTGAAGCAATGCATCCTTTACACATTCTATAAATGTAGCTCTTGAGTTATTCCATAAAATTGGTCCTCTAGCAGTCATTTATTTAAAATATAAGTAAAATTTTTTAAAGATTATTTTGAGATTATGATCGATTTCTTTCTAAGAATGATCGTAAAACTAAAAAAGGATAAAATTGAACCACAGGGACTTCAACAACCATAGGAATCTGATCTTTCCCCCTCAAAAAAAGAGATCTAAACTTTGACATTGCCCTAGGAAAGAAAAAGATGTAAGAAAAAAAATAATTTAATATTTAGTGAAGTTTGTGCCCAATTCATGCCTTGTCACTCATGCATATGCAAGTGTCATTTCATTTTTCATATTACACTTTCTTTACAGTAAAGTACTCTTTTCTAATTCACAACTGTCCTTTGACCTGATACTTCTTTTATGGCTGCTTTCTCAGATAGGATTTATGCAGGTTGCTTTCTGTTTCTTCATAGGACATTTTCTTGAAAAAAAAAATCTATTTCACGGATAAGTTCTCTTCACTTGTGTGTTTTCACAGCAAAAGTCATCAAAATATTGTCCCATTGCTTAAAACAAAACAAAACAAAACAAAAAGCTCAAAATAGGTATCTGGAAGCCATGCCATGACCTTAGTCATGTGACACATTAAAGTTATTTCCCGAGTTGGAGATATTTCTGCATGCAGGATATAGGAATTATAGAACTGATTTAGTTTTCATGTTCTTTATCTCTCTCCTTCCCTTTTCTTTTTTTTTTTTTCTATATCAGCTGTATTCTTTCTTATTCTCTTAGAATTTAAGCTTCTTATATCAAATTTAGTTTCACATGAATCTGAGACTCTTGATATATGTCTCTGCCATATTTCTTCCCAGACACTTCTCATCATTGTCATTCACAAGGAATATTATTTTGAGTCGGATTGTTCATATCTATTTAGAAAGGCTGGCACAAAGAAAGGTATAAAGGGATTTTACCAAGTAGGAATTTATAATTGAATTATAATTAAATTACAGAGTGTATACTTATTTTGAAAGGTAGAAATGAGAGAGGTTCCTGTCCTTTGTGGGTCCTTAGTCCTCAGTGATCACATTGATATTCTCTTTAGATTTCTCTTTTAGTTGATGAATATTTTGGACAGCAGAGACTACTTAGCTGTCTTTGTAACTCTTGAGCTCAAGCCAGTTTGTGGTACATAAAATAATCAGTAAATGTTTGTTAAACTGAACTAAACTGAAAAGAACATTTTTTAGTTAGCAAGCATTAACTGTAACCAATACTGTAATGTTTGGGACTGAAAAGGCTATTATAAAAATTTAAAAATTCGTATTTTCCCTGTTGAGATATTAATGTCTGTTTAACTTGAATAGAAAAAAAGGCATCTTTTGGATGAGAAAGTGAGGTAATACAGAAATTAAATTTGCCATGAAATGATCCAGAACAATCTATGTCATTCTAAAGTTTGTGCCAAATATGAAACAGCATATGAAAAACTGTTTCTTAAAATATGTCAACTTTCCCAGAATATGAAGTCATTGCATTTGGTACTAACTGATTGGCTTGCAAAATTCACCCTCTAGAACAGTCCTAACATCAAATGTGAGAGGTGTAAGTTCATGAAAAGCATTCAAAAAATAAAGCTTGTTTGTATAAATATAACAAAAATATACAGACAAAAGATGAAGTAATGACCAAACAAGTCAACAAATCTTGCCTTTTGAAATGTAATTTTTAAATGTACAAGCTTATGCAAAAATACTTCATCAGAAGAAAGAAGGGATAAATTCCATTTTATAATGACTATATTTTTGGAAAAATCTGTATGTGCTTATTTGATGATTATGTGAGTGATATATGGTCTTTGTAAAACCCTTAAACTATTCAGAAGGACTTAAAATTAAAAGTGAAAATCCTCCTGCTAATCTACTTGCACAAATGTTACCATTTATAGTTTCTTATATGTAATTAAAAACTTTTTCATATGTATTAGCAAATAGTAAAAGATAGAATTTTATTCATTTTCAATGTTTTATTTATAAAGTATGCAAATTTGAATGATATTAAATAGTTTTAAAAAGCTGGACATACATAAGCTTGAAATGTATCCATGAAATAATTCATTTTAACAATATTGATTCTTTAACAATATTGATATACAGAAATCTGTTGCATTTCTATACACTAATAATGAAATGTCAGAAAGAGAAATTAAGGAAACAATCCCATTTGCAATTATATCAAAAAGAATAAACTAACTAGGAATAAACCTACCTAAGGAGGCAAAAGATCTGTACTCTGGAAACTATAAGACACTAATGAAAGAAAATCAAAGATGACACAAACAGATGGAAAGATATACCATGTTGTTAGATAGGAAGAATCAGTATTGTCAAAATGACTGTACTACCCAAGGCAATCTACAGATTCAGTGCAATCCCTATCCTATTCCCAATGGCGTTTTTCATAGAACTAGAACAAAAAAAATTTTTAATTTGTATGGAGACAAAAAAGACCCTGAATAGCCAAAGCAATCTTGAGGAAGAAGAAGGAGCTGAAGGAAGCAGGCTTCCTGACTTCAGACTATACTGCAAAGATATAGTAATCAAACAGTGTGGTACTGGCACAAAAGAAGACAGATAGATCAATTGAACAGGATAGAGAGCCTAGAAATAAGCCCATGCACTTATGTTCAATTAATCTACAATTAAGGAGGCAAGAATAGACAATGGAGAAAAGACAGTCTCTTCAGTAAATGGTGCTGGGAAAACTGGACAGCTACATGTAAAAAAATGAAATTAGAACATATGTAGAACACCATACACAAAAATAAAATGAATTAAAGACGTAAATGTAAGACCTGATACTATAAAACTCTTAGAGGAAAGCATAGGCAGAACGCTTCTTGACATAAATCACAGCAGTATCTTTTTGGATCCACCTCTAAGAGTAATGGAGATAAAAACAAGAACAAACAAACGGGACTCAAACTTAAAAGCTTTTGCACAGCAAAGAAAACCATAAACAAAACAAAAAGACAACCTACGGAATGGGAGAAAATATTTGCAAATGATGCAACAAAGGATTGATTTCCAAAATATACAAACAGCTCATATGGCTCAGTATGAAAAAAAACAACCCAATCAAATAATGGGCAGAATATCTAAATAGACATTTATCCAAAGAAGACATACAGAGGGCCAACAGGCACATGAAAAAATGCTTGACATTGCTAATTATTAGTGAAATACAAATCAGAACTACACGAGGTATCACCGCACTCCAAGCAGAATGGCCATCATCAAAAAGTCTACAAATAATAAATGCTGATGAGGGTGTGGAGAAAAAGGAACCTTCCTAAACAGTTGGTGGGAATGTAAATTGGTATAGCCACTGTGGAAAACTGTATGGAGGTTCCTTAAAAAACTAAAAACAGAGTTACCATATGATCCTGCAATTCCACTCCTGGGCATATACCTGGAGAAAACCATAATTCGAAAAGACACATGCATCCCTATGTTCATAGCAACACTATTTACAATAGGCAAGACATGGAAGCAACCTAAATGTCCATTGACAGATGAATGGATAATGAATATATATTATATATATATATAATAATAATATAATAATAATAATAAGGATATATATTATGTGTATATATAATGCAATATTACTCAGCTATGAAAGAGAATGAAATAATGCTATTTGCAGCAACATGGATGGACCTATAGATTATCATACTAAGTGACGTAAGCCAGACAGTGAAGACAAATATCATATATTGCTCATATGTGGAATCTATAAAAAAAAAGATACAAATTTCTGTTTTATCAATATTTACAAGACAGAAGTAGACCCACAGACATAGAAAGCAAACTTATGGTTACCAAAGAGGAAGTGGGGGGAGGGATAAATTAGGAGTTTGAAGTTAACATATACACATCACTATATTTAAAATAGTTAACCAACAAGGACCTACTCTATAGCACAGAGAACTATACTCATATTTCGCAATAACCTATAAGGGAAAAGAATCTGAAAAAGCATATATATATGTCTGTGTGTGTATATTCAGCAGTAGTGCTACCCAGATTACATTGAGTGGTGGGAGGAGCCCATGGTGTTGAGCCCATGTAGAGGCTCCATCTCTTCACCACCACTACTCCATTCTTAGGCCCATTGAGAAAGTACTAGGGTGCCCAAATAGAGAAGCTGGCAGACAGCTACTGGATAAGTAATCCTGTTTACCTGTTGTTCCGGATGTCTTCTGCAACTGATGCTCTATCAAGGTCATTTAGTGTGTTTCCAGGATGCTCAACCTTTGTGCCCACTCCCTCAGGCTCATCTAAACACTTCTAAGACTTTCTTATCGCTGATCTTCCAATCTTGCTCTTTCCTGGCCTCTGACCAGTCAAACCATTTTCCACTGTCCATGTGTTCATATATATCCTTACCTTTAGCCAGCTGTTTTGTTCAAATTGGATGACCAGATGCACTGACCCATGTTTTGCTCATTGAGAGAATTTCTCCTCACTACTGTGTTTCAGGCCCACCCTTGAATTGGGCTGCAGTGCAGCAGGAGTCTATTTTTAATCTTGCCTCAACATATCTAGTAGACATCCATGAGCTAGTTCTGGGTTTTTCCTCTGTTAGCTGGCGGTAAGAAACTGTTCCATGAGCCCATAGGTGTAAGAAAAGTGTGAGTCATTGGTACATGGTAAACCTAATCATGAAGCTTACTTGGGTCTTCTAGACTTCTTTGGTTCTGTCCTAGGTATATGTGGATGAAACTTCTCTTAAAAGATGTATTGTTGCTGGACCAGTTGAATCTTATGACATCCTTAGGTCTAATAGCATCTAGTTCATTTTGGACAGCTATGGTCAATGGTCACTTGCTATCCTGTGGTCTTACACTTAGTTTTTACCATCACTCAATAACATGCTAGGAACTGATTTGTAAATAGGATACAGTTCTCCACTGTAGGTAGCATGATTTCGATCCAGAACCCTAGAGATCTTTGCTGCAACTCTCCTGTTGGGTCTTCCTAGAGACTCTACATAATGTTGATTATGTAGATTAACATAAATTCCTTTAAAACTGTGGATCTAATGGGCTCTGTGGCCCAAGTGGCGGGACTATTTGTACTTCGGCCTTGTTTTACTGCAAAGCCCTCTTTTGAGTCACGTAAGTGGGCTGAAACAGTATTTTAAAAACCCTCCAAGTGCTATGCTTCTAAGTGGTAGGAAGTGCAAGGTGCAATAACTCATTCTTTATCTTGAAAATGATATTTTAGCATACTGCTGGACTTCTAAACAATTGACTGATAAATCGGGACCTTGAGTCTTTGTAGTATTTATCACCCATTTTTAGGAGCTATGTATGTTACTAGAACATTCAGAGTACTTGCCACTTTCTGCTTATCAGTTCTGTTTATCATGTTGTTATCAGTATATTGGACCAGTGAGATGTTCTGTGGAAGGTCCAGATGATCAAGATCTGTTCAGAATACACAAGTGACAGAAGAGAGGTGATTCAACATACTCCTGGGTGATGCCATAGATGTATCATGTTATTTATCTCAGGTGCATGAGAACGGCTTTTGAGCCTCCTTCCTGATCGGTGTTTACCAGATCAGTAGCTCCATACCACATACTCTAGTCCGTGTTGCTCTGCCAAAAACACCATATTTAGCAAAAAAGCTGAAATTGGGACTAGTATTTAATTAAATTGTGGAGTCCACTGTCATCTGCCAAGGTCCATTTGATTTTTTATGGCCAGACTGGCGAATTAAATGGATTCTTAATGGGAAACACCTTTGCTGCATTTTGTTTAAGCCTTTGAGGTTGGCACTAAGCTCTGTCCTTCTACCTGGAATGCAGTATTATTCAGTATTGTTCTTGATTTCCTATCTTATCTGTGGTGGGGTATCTATTGTAGTCCTTGTTATTAGAGCCAGTTTAGATCCTGAATTTAGTAGACCTCAAAAGATCCTGGTTCCCCTCTCCTGCACTCTTGGAGGGAATGTAAATTGGTGCAGCCACTATGGAAAACAGTATGGAGGTTTCTTAAAAATCTAAAAATAGAGCTACTACAAGATCCAGCCACCCCACTCCTGGGCATATATCCAGAAAAGATGAACACTCTAATTCAAAAACATACATGCACCCTGATGTTCATAGCAGCACTATTTACGATAGCCAAGACATGGAAACAACCCAAGTGCCTATCAACAGACGATTGGTTTAAGAAGATGTGAGATAAATGTATATAGTGGAATATTACTCAGCCATAAAAAAGAATGAAATATTGCCATTTTCAGCAACATGCATGGACATAGAGAATGTCATACTAAGTGAAGTAAGTCAGACAAAGAAATACAAATATTATATCACTTGTATGTGGAATATAAGAATAATACAAATGAATCTATATACAAAACGGAAATAGATTCATAGACATAGAAAACAAACATGGTTACCAAAGGGGAAAGGGAGGGAGGGATAAATTAGGAGTGTGGGACTAGCAGATACAAACTACTATGCATAAAATAGATAAGCAACAAGGATTTATTATATAGCACAGGGAACTATATTCAATATCTTATAATAACCTATAATGGAAAATAATCTGAAAAAAATATATGTAACTGACAAAAAAAGATCATGGTTATTTGATAAATGACCCTAGGTAACTGTTGGGAAGGGCTGAGGGAATTACTACCCTCACTTAACTATGGTATTCTTGGGTCTTTCCTTACAGAGATCTGATCTCTCTTTTAATTGATGAGTTCTTGTCTAAGAACTAGCTCAGGTATGAAATGTAGGTGAGAGATTGCAGCTTTTGATTAGTTCTATTGGGGCAGCTGATATCATTCTTCTGCTCATCCATTCTTTTTTTTTTTTTTTTAACATGTTTTTTGGAGTATAACTGCTTTACAATGTTGTGTTAGTTTCTGCTGTATAACAAAGTGAATCAGCTATATGTATACATATATCCCCATATCTCCTCCCTCTTGTGTCTCCCTCTCACCCTCCCTATCCTACCCCTCTAGGTGGTCACAAAGCACAGAGCTGATCTCCCTGTGCTATGCTGCTGCTTCCCACTAGCTATCTGTTTTACATTTGGTAGTTTATATATGTCCATGCCACTCTCTCACTTTGTCCCAGCTTACCCTTCCCTCTCCCCGTGTCCTCAAGTCCATTCTCTATGTCTGCGTCTTTATCCATTCTTGATCTCTTTTGAATCTATCATGTATGTATGTATCATCTGAAGAAACTCCCTGTTTACTGCTTATTTGTCTTGCTCTTTGGAACCATGGTCTATTAGTCATCATGATAGTTTACTGTTGGGTCAGGGTACTCTGGATGCCATTTCAACCATGCTGCCAATTACAATTATTCCATGTACCTTGTCTCTGACAATTAAGTGCTGCCACCTGCCTCTGCAACTCTGGAATCTTGTCTGCCTTGTTGACACTGGGGAGCCAAGTTTCATAACACTATGTCCTGCCGTCAGCCTCAGCCTGCAGAGGACAGCCACTACTAAGCTTCTCAGTAATAATGGCATCTCAGTTTCCAGTGCATTCCTTATCACTGCAGTTAATGAAATATTCTCTGGCCCCTTCCAGGAAAAGTCAGCTGGAGGGTTCTCCCATCGTATGTAATAGACACATTTTACCATGTTCATTTCTCTGGGACATTTGCTTCCTTTCCTTAGCAGTCTATCAATTCTAGCATCTCAAATTTGTTTAATATAAGGCCATTATTTTTTTTCAAGCTTCCAATATTCATCCAGCAGCATATCAGAACTTGCCAGGGCATTAAGCCCTGAGTCACAGAGCGTGCCCTTGTATCAACAGACTCTTCCTAATCCAGCTTTAAGGTCAGGTCCCCTCCTGGTTCAGGACTTTGAAGAGCCATTTCTAGGCATGCTGTCCTGGTTCCTACCAGTTCACATTAGCAAGGCCTTACAGCAATTTTGGTGAAAAAAATCCCTTTTCTCCTCAGTGGAGTTAACAATTCCCAAGTCAGGTTATGGCAACACAGCTCTAGACATTGGTCTTTCCATCTGTTTCAAAGAGTATTATCTTGAGGAAGACCTATTTCCTCGAAGATTATACATAGTATAAGAACTTAATTTTTGTTTTCCTTTCTTAATGACTTAAAATTGATACTTAAAAATGTGATCTAAACATTATTTGGTGAGATTGAAAACATTCTCCAAAATGTTTGAAGTGAAAATGCACCTAAACCAGGCTTATAATATTTAATTATTGACCTGTGTGTGAGTTTAGATTCTTAATTTCAAAATATGGAGTATTTTCCTACTAATAATTAGCACTTTCTGCTGAATGTTTTCTCACCAAGTAGAAACCAGGCTTACTCAGAATAGGGAAGCTGATATGTTGAATAACATATTGTTCACATTTGGCAGTTAACTACAGAGATGTAAAGTTAATAATATGCTTGCCAGGAAAGTTATAAATCAAAATGAAAAAAATTCTGACAGTGAGGACACAACTGGAACATTTTGACTAAGACAAGTAGTTAATCATCCAGCTGTGCTCTGAGGTAATAACTCATAGAATGTAAGAAGGAAACAAATGACCAATATTTTCCCATCATCATGGTTTTAGTGTACTGGATTGACAGAATGCTGTTGGTAAAATGAGGAGACAAATTATGGGTAAAGGGAAAATGTTCTATTTATTTAAGGCATAAGTTGGATACTTTTTTTATTTTTACTGGTATGAAACATTTATAACACTCTACACTCTTCTTCAATAGGCTGGTGACCTTATAAACCCATTATATGATTACCAAAAGATTCCATAGATAAAATTCTTGCTTTTCAAGCTTTGTGAATCGTGGCAATTGATAGATTTGTAAAAAGACTTAAGAGGGTAAATTATTTTTTAATGTTAAAAATCACTGACTTCTCATTCTATGCATCCTAGCCTGTGTAAGAAAACAGACAAATGCCTTAAAAGTATGGTCTAATATACTCTTATCCTGTCGTGATTTTGTATTATGTGATCACATGTATTTTCATTTCTCATCTAAATGTTACATTTATAGGTATAAAAATAAACTTTATTAATTAGCATTGTACTTTTCTGAGGGAGGTTTTTTTCTGATTTATGAGATTTTATTATTTAAATTTTATGAATATTTTAATAGATTTTAAAAAATGCACTTAGGACCATTTAGAAATTGTGTCTTCAACTTCTGAGTCTAGCTCAGACTTTTATTTCATTATGAATTGATCAATCAACGAATTAATCACTCAATCATAAATATAGTGCTGGGTGTGATATTTCTCCGACAATAAATTTGGATGTGCAAAGTAGCTCTCTTTATTTTTTTGTAGCTCAACCTAAGCTTCGTTTTGAACTTCCACTCTATCTAGGGGCAGAAAGTTTAATCTAGTCATTCTGCAGTACACTCAGTGGACTTACTTTCTCTCTGGCCTCTTTCAAAAAGTGAAAAAGTTTTATTCACTCATTTAGTTCAAGGCTCTCCATACCTCTTGAACCCCGTAAGTCCTCCAAGTATGCATGAAACCATCTCTGTTTTCTTACGCCAGTGCATCTTTGGAGCCGGTTAGCTTGCTCCTTCTCAAGGCTGCAGATGGGAAACAAAGAATAAGCTTTTAGTACTCAAATATACTAGAGATTCTATTTACACCTTCTTGGAGTGAGAATAAGGGAGGGCAGAGTCCCTTCTAAGAGACTCACGTAAGCATCTCACTGTATTGTTCTTTTTAAAAGTTTCTTCCTAAATCAGAGAGCTAATTTCTTTCTTCTTCATCCTTCAGTTGTTTAAAGCACGTATTATTTTGTGCTCTAGATTGTAGACTTTCTGACTTTTTGCTGTCTCTGTGTGGGCTATAAAACTTTCTTTGGAAGGTCAAGAGCTGAGAATTGGTTCCATCCTTTATTTTTTTCTTTCCGCATCTCTGCTGGAACAACTCTACTTTGAGAGTAAGTATGGAATTCCTTTGCTACTTCCTGATTTGAGGAGGGATATCCGTTAGCACAAACTGTGTCTGTGTGCAAGTTGGGGGCAGGAGGAGTAAGCAGAAGAGCAGCCACATTGGCAGGTAATTCACATGTTCATTCCACCACACAAATATTGATTTAGTGTTTATTACCTGTCAGATTCTTCTTTGGGTATAATGAAGGAAATAAGAAGATATGATCCCTGTTTGCAGGGAGCATGCAATTAGTGGAGGGAGCAAAGAACAAAATATGTGAAATAAAGTGCAATTCAAAAATACATAACACATAATTAAATATTAAATTAGGCAATTCATGCCCTATGGTGAAATTACTGTGCATGAGAAAGACTGGGTTGTGGTAGTGAATTTAGAGTTGGTTCTAAAAGTTGGTTGAAGTTTACTAAGAGGAGAAAACGGTTAAGGAAATTTAAGATGAGAGAAACGATGTGAGTTACAGCACAGAAGCAGGAATGAGTACTGTAAGCATGGAGGGAGCAGTGAAAGGATTGGTCTTTTTGGAAAAGAGATTGAGTGCTTGGAATCAGGTGAAAATAAGTTAGGTCAAAATAACTTGATATGCAAATTTTTCAAGTTGGCAGAAGAATTTAAGCTTTCTGCCACAGATAGCAGAAGATTATACAGAAGCATGATAAATGCTTTTGTAGAGGAGAATGTTGTAGAGGAGAATTCTCAGGAGAATGTTGATGTAATCCAAGTGTGAGATGATAAGTGCCCAGAAGAGGGTGATATGAAGTGGGAATGCAATGAGAATGAAAAAGGGAAAAAGAAGATAAGAGACAAATGATGGAAATATCTGGGAAAAACAGAGTGGGCTAATATACTGATATATTAACATAGTTTTAAGCTTCACATTGTGTTTTTCCCTTTTCCTTTTCCTATTCAAGTAAGTATTTGGTTCTGGGATCATTGTCTCAGGGAAGGGATGTGGCTGGTGGGAAGCAAAAAACTTGGCTTTTGTGTTAGAAGTCTAAACCTCATAATGGAGGAAGGCTTTGTGAAATTGGTAGAATAAAGTGAATGTGAATGCAAAGGAAAATGTGTTGGCTGGATTTGTGAAGGGAGAATTGCTTTGAGACTAGAAGGAAATAGATTGGGCAGGGAAGAGACAGCCTGGAAGGTTCATAGCATCCTAGAGATCTGACTGTACAGTTCTGCTTCCTGGCAATGCCTTTGAGAGGATGGGGTTTGGTAAACGCTATCAAGGAAGCAACAACATGAGGCTTTTAACAGATGGAGAATGGGAAACTTTGTGGACAGATTCATATGCTCCAAGAATAGTAAGGAAGCTGCACGAGAAAGACCATAATTCCATGGCATGATGGACTTCTCAGTGGTAAGCTTTATATGAGGAGTGACGTTAGAGCTGTATTAGTTTCCTATCTCCCCCAATTCTTAACCCTACAAAATCCTTTACTCTTCTTTAAACCTCAACAAAACCCTGGAGAATTGGGTTTCTTTAAAAGGATTCAAGTGGAAGCTTCAGCCTGCCTTACAGACTCATAATAACAATTCAGTGGAGTAATGGGAAATACATTTGCATTTATTGCATATCTGAATTTGTGGGCTTCATTTATCCCTGCTACACTGGTGACAGATCCATTTTCTTCCATGTGAATACAAACCATCACTTTTATTACAAAAGGATTAATTCACTAAATGTTAAAATCTGTTTTGGAAAATACTTCAGATCATGTATTTTCCTTTTTAAAATATTCATTTTTTAACAAATAATTATGATAAGCTCCTAATGGGAGTCAGTCCCTAGCAAAAGAAAACAACATACAGCACTAGCCTCAAAAAGCTTAGTCTAGTGAGAGAGGAGACATGTAAACAATGATTCTAACATAGGCTGTCTCAAATCCATTGTGGAATAATAATCCATTGTGGAATAGATTAGAAATAAATAAATCAATAATTCATAAATAAAATTCCTGTGTTCTATTATGCATACCAAATTATGAATTAACTCTGGTGGTTATATGAGAAGGGAATAGGTGGAACAATGAGGAAGGATGGAACGATGGGGTGCATACTCAGATAACTGTAAAAATCTTCCTAACTTTGAGGAATTTGACATTTTGTTTTGAAGGCAGTGCATGTACATATATAAAACATGAAAGCAGGAGGGATTGGGGAAGATTAAGTTCAGTGTTTAAATAGCAGTTGTTGGAAATTCTCTGTAGGCAGTCAGGGAATGGGGTGGGAAGGCATTGAGAATGCAAAGGGAAAGGGAAGACGAGACGAATAACAAAAGGTAGGCAGATGTTGGAGATACAGTTTTGTGGATCATCTACAAATAAAATGCCATCAATAGAGTATCTGAAGTACTGAGGACTAGTCCCTAAGCCCTGGGAAATGCTCACAACCAAAGCCTTGAAGGGAGATCTCAGGGAGGAGGAGGATGAAGAGCCACCTGAGAGCTGGAAGGAGTGACCGATGACCATGTCAAGAATCAGGGTGACTGAGAAAACCATAATGCAAAAAGAGTCATTTACCAAAATGTTCATTGCAGCTCTATTTACAATAGCCCGGAGATGGAAACAACCTAAGTGTCCATCATTGGATGAATGGATAAAGAAGATGTGACACATATATACAATGGAATATTACTCAGCCATAAAAAGAAACGAAATTGAGCTATTTGTAATGAGGTGGATAGACCTAGAGTCTGTCATACAGAGTGAAGTAAGTCAGAAAGAGAAAGACAAATACTGTATGCTAACACATATATATGGAATTTAAGAAAAAAAAATGTCATGAAGAACCTAGGGGTAAGACAGGAATAAAGACACAGACCTACTAGAGAATGGACTTGAGGATATGGGAAGGGGGAAAGGTAAGCTGTGACAAAGCGAGAGAGAGGCATGGACATATATACACTACCAAACATAAAATAGATTGCTAGTGGGAAGCAGCCGCACAGCACAGGGAGATCAGCTCGGTGCTTTGTGACCGCATGGAGGGGTGGGATAGGGAGGGTGGGAGGGAGGGAGACGCAAGAGGGAAGAGATATGGGAACATATGTATATGTATAACTGATTCACTTTGTTATAAAGCAGAAACTAACACACCATTGTAAAGCAATTATACTCTAATAAAGATGTAAAAAAAAAAAAAAAGAATCAGCGTGAGGAGACCTAATCAAACTTATAAGCTTTTGCACAGTAAAGGAAACCATAAACAAAATTAACAGACAACCTACAGAATGGGAGAAAATATTTGCAAATGATGTGACTGACAAGGGCTTAATTCCAAAATATACAAACAGCTCATACAACTCAACAACAGAACAACCCAATCAAAAAATGTTCAGAAGACCTGTATGTCCAAAGAAGACATACAGATGGCCAACAGGCACATGAAAAAATTCTCAACATCACTAATTATTAGAGAAATGCAAATCAAAACTACAGTGAGGTACCACCTCACTCCAGTCAGAATGGCCATCATTAAAAAGTCTACAAATAACAAATGCTGGAAAGGGTGTGGAGAAAAGGGAACCCTCTTACGTTGTTGGTGATAATGTAAGTTGGTACAGCCACTGTGGAAAACAGTATGGGGGTTCCTCGGAAAACTATAAATAGAATTACCATATGATCCAGCAATCCCACTTCTGGGCATATATTCAGACAAAACTATAATTCAAAAGATACACGTACCCCTATGTTCATAGCAGCACTATTCACAGTAGCCAAGACATGGAAACAACCTAAATGTCCATCGACAGAAGAATGGATAAAGAAGATGTGGTACATGTATACAATGGAATACTACTCAGCCATAAAAAAAACAAAAACAAAATAATGCTATTTACAGCAACATGGATGCAACTAGAGATTATTATACTAAGTGAAGTAAGTCAGAAAGAGAAAGACAAATACCATATGATATCACTTATATGTGGAATCTAAAATACGACACAAATGAACCTATCTACGAAACAGAAACCGATTCACAGACATAGAAAACAGACTTGTGGTTGCCAAGGGGGAGGGGGTTGGGGGAGGGATGGAGTGGGAGTGTGGGATTAGCAGATGTAAACTATTATATACAGAATGGATAAACAACAAGGTCCTACTGTATAGCACAGGAAACTATATTCAATATCCTGTGATAAACCATAATGGAAAAGAATATAAAAAAGAATGTATATGTATGTATAACTGAATTGCTTTGCTGTACGGCAGTAATTAACACAACATTGTAAATCAACTATACTTCAATTTA
Source organism: Stenella coeruleoalba (assembly GCF_951394435.1). NCBI lineage: Eukaryota > Metazoa > Chordata > Mammalia > Artiodactyla > Delphinidae > Stenella > Stenella coeruleoalba. Next base: position 83,388,595 of record NC_137151.1, on the reverse strand, counting down.
AAAAAAAAGAAAAAAAAAAAGAATCAGGGTGAGGCAGTTCACGGAAGGGGAGAGTCTCCAGTCAAGTGTCAAATGCCACTCCTGAGCGCTTGCAAAGAATCAGAACTGAGGTAGGCCAACCGTGTGACACAAGTTGGAAATTTTGCTGGTGAGAATAAAAGACAGACCCTTCCATGGTTTTGGAAGCTTGAAGTGTCACAATTTTCTTTCCCTTCTTTCTTCCCTCCTTCTACTATGTCCCTTTTCCATTAGTTGTGTTTAGTTTCCTCAAGACCTCATTTTATCTTGATTTTACTTTATTTTCACCAAACTTATTTAATTTTTTGAATAAACAATGCGTGCACATGGCAACAAATTAAAATTCAAAAGCTACAAAAAGATACACAGTATATATTGTGTGTGTTTTTACACATACGTATTGGCCTAGTTCTTCCCCTAACAATTATTATGGGGATTTCTCTTATTATATCTAGAGAACTGCCTAGGTGTTTTAAGGGCTGCAAATTATTTCTTGTGTGGATGTAGCATAAAATATTCTACCAGTCCCCTGCTGATAGATGCTTAGGTTGTTTCCAAGTTCAAGGTCTGACAAACCATGCTGCAATGAATATCCTTGTATACGATTCCTTGTGAACATGTGTGGGTAACCCAAATCTCTGTGGGTAACTTTCTAGAAATGCAGTTGCTGGTTTGAGAGGTATGTGGCTTGATCATTTTTATTAACATTAAGGCCTTAATTTGAAGTAGCATTTATTTTAGATAATGCGGTAGCAGAGGACATGTCGTTACCTCCAGAATTCAGTGTTTTTCAATTTGTTAGCCGGATGGAAATCTCTAGAGGGAATGAGACTCCGGAGAGAGAATCTCCAGTAGTGAGTAGCAAGGTGGAAATCCCATCAATGTGGCAATGGCAGGAGTCCCAGGACTCTTATTCTGATATTAACCAGGATTTTAATTTTGTAAGTTTCCTGAGACATTACAGAAAGTCCTTTGTTTAAAATATTTCAAAGTCAGGAAGAGAAAACCAACTTGTAGTTCAGAAGGTAGAGAAATTAGAAACATCTGGTAAATTCGATTGCAGACACTGCTTGTGCTTACATGGAGATGTAATAACCAGGCGGTTGACTAGTCCAGTCTAATTCGGGTGAATAATATTTTCTCAGCAGTCTCCTGTCCACAGAATAGCAAAAAGCAATGGGAACATGCTGTAAAGTGCCTTGATGCCCAGAACAATTACACTCTGGAAACATTCTCTTGGCTGGATGAATGTGACCCATGACCACGGCTCAGTTCATTCCACAAACAGAATTAGTCACAAAGCGTATGTAGAACAACACTCTTTGCAGGACTTTCTTGTGTTGACTTTCTTAGTGCATGATTCCATGTTGGGCCCTCATCCCTTGGAATGAAATTACCTTAAAATAGCAGGGATGAAAAATAATGTACCACTTTGCTTTACATAATAATACAAGTACCATTTTCCCCATATGGTTATTGACTGTGTTCTTTTCAGAGCTATCTTATAAGTGAGGCCAGTCTAAGAGTCCATGCCTTTGATTTTAATATTTTTTTACTATCTTAATATCATTTAAAAAACATGCAAATTATGGGTATCTTAAGAAACATATTGATCTTCAGTTCAGCCCTGTACTTAATGTGTCTTTCAGATCCTTCTTTGACCCTGTGAGAGAAAATTAATTACTTCACTTTCATGTAATACATATGTACCTCATTTGTTTATTTTTGTACCTGTTTCCACTTAGATCTCTACTCCTCAAAGTTAGGACTATTTTATTTTATTATGTATTCCTGGTGACTCTCAGAGTGCCTAGTTCATAGTAAGTGAAGAATAAATATTTTTAACATGAATAAATCAGCCAGCTAATCATAGGCCATGAGGTACCTTGATATGAAATCCAGTTTGGCTATTAATAATCATTTTTCTCCAATGGGTACATTTTAGCATTTGGTTTCCTTAAAATTTTTTTACTAATCTGTATTTCTGAGTAATTTTCTAAAGGCAAGTATAAGTTTCTGAGTATGTACTCTGAAAGCATCAGTATGTAATTCTGTAATTAGGATAGACCAATTTTGTGATGCCATTTTCAAAGTTTCTGTTATATGATGGAAAGAGTCAGTTATAACAAAGTTAAAGTGTCTTGCTTTCTACTCTACCTGGACATTGTAACCCAAAGAATGTCCAAAATGGTGCATCAAATTAAAGAAGCTTCAAAAATGTTTCTTACCAGGATCTATTTTCTGAATTATTTGTAAACCATCATCATCAAAAAGTGTGTATCAAGCACTGACATCCTGCATACTGTACCTGAGTACTTCCCTAAGTACTGTACCAATTAAGTTGCTGTTGCCTGTGTATTGATGCAATACACAATGTCCTGTTTTTTTTTGCGGTATGCGGGCCTCTCACTGTTGTGGCCTCTCCCGGTGTGGAGCACAGGCTCCGGACGCGCAGGCTCAGCGGCCATGGCTCACGGGCCCAGCCGCTCTGTGACATGTGGGATCTTCCCGGACCGGGGCACGAACCCGTGTCCCCTGCATCGGTGTCCCCTGCATCGGCAGGCGGACTCTCAACAACTGCGCCACCAGGGAAGCCCCAGTGTCCTGTTTTTACGGGAATCTTTTCAAGTCTGGATTTGCTGTCCGTGTGATTTTATTTGTTTAGAATTCTATTCGCTTTAAAGTTGAACATGACTTTTAGTTGTTGTCTATTCCTTTGCCACTTTTAATTTTTACCATACAATCCTTTCTGGTCTGTTTGCTAAAAAAAGCATTTTCTTGGACACTTTCTCCCTTAAGCTCTTACCTTTCCCTTTTATATTTATATGGGCTAGCCAAATTTCATGTCAAAACCTTCATCCTTTCTTTCTGTGGAAATATGGGTGTATTAAGGTATCATCAGATAAGGCATAATGATATTATAGCTTTTATGTTGCAAGAGGGCTAGGGGATGTGATCTAAAATAAGAGAAGTTAAGATTTTATTCATAATAGAGATTGTTGGGATATTTTGTTAGTAATTGAGTCCAGCTATGTTGTGTGGCTTTGAGAAAATTATTTTATGTTTCTCAGTTTCCTTGTCCTTAAAATATGGTGACGATTGGAAATAATATCTGTTGAGCATCTTGCATAGCTGAAACATAGTAGGCACTAAAAATGGTAGCTAATAGAGTTTAAAGCTGAAAAAAATGAAAGAAATAATTTTGTCTGAGCTTGGTATATTTGTGACATGCACGCTGCCCTCCACGTTTGTATTGCTTACAGCAGACCCTGCTAATTTATCAGCACCTTTTCCATTGAGTCTGGTTGCAGCTTTAGGATTGCTTATAAGTGGCCATTGCCAGTTAATCAAAGAAGGAAAATGAGTTGAAACCCATTTTTCATCTCTCATGTAGTCCAGTCCTTTTGTATTATGGAAGAGAAAACTGAGGCTCAGAGAGGTTATGTGATTTCCTCAGGGTGACACATTTAGTGAGTGGTCAGAACCTGTATTAGAAGAACTCTTAATTCAGTTCTCCTTCACTGCAAGGTCTGCCTTTCTTGTTCATCTTCTTTTAAAATAACCAGAGTTGGGATTTGGTATCAGTTGCTATTCTTTTTCTTGAGCAAATAAATTAACTTATGATTTTCTTGAACTAGTATTTCTTAGTTTACATAAATAAGCACCACTGACGACTTTACACTGGTGATTATACGTAGTTTTTAAAAGCCATGTTTGATTCAAACCTTCTGTTCTGTTGGCTTTCAGAAAAGAAAAAGCCTGAGGGTCAGCAGATGTTGAAGGAGGTATAATCAACCTAAACACTTAGATAACTAGGAAGGGGTTTCCTAAGCAAGAGTAACTCCAAATGTTTTCCACATACTCTCCTTTGATCATTTGACCTTTTTTTTTTTTTTTTCTGGTCTGGATATTATGCTATAAATTTTGTGTTGGAATCCACTGAAGTTGGCAACAGTTAATCCTTCTTTTTACTGAGGATATGCTCATGCTTTCTGACAACTACAAAATTAGTTTGGACTTACTTAGCCAAAGGAAAAACAGGATGAGAAAAGACAATATGAAGTCTCTTTTTCTCATCACTTACGCCTCCACCCCATGGCTTGCTGTTTGTTTTAGTTACTTTTCAAATATTATCTCATTTTCCCATGTTCTGTGTTCGCTTAAGCAAAGCTTCTAATACCACAGATGACAAACAGGAGTTCCAGAAGTGCTGACTCATCACAGCAGAAGTCCAGTGGTTTGGCAGGAGATTTAACTTTAAAATGTTGAGACTGGCCCTTTTCAAAGTAAGTCCACAGCAGCAGATGTCACTGTTGGTCTATTTTAACTTTGGGGCACTTGGTGAGTAGTGTTTGCTCATCAGTACATGAGCCCCAGTAATCCTAAATTTTAGGCACCATGGTCTTGTGGGACATTTCATGATAGTCTTTAACACTAATATAAGGACCAATTTCTTACCCTTGGAACCTAATTTAATTTCATAGAACTTTTTTTTTTTGAAGTATAGTCGATTACATAGAACTTTAAATGTCATGATTATGATATTCATACCAGTGTCATTTTCCTTTTTTAATAGAGATCTTTTCCACAAGGTCCAAATTTTCTTTGTTTCTGCATGTCATTTGTTTCTGCATGTCATTCCTTAAGCCTGGGATAGCTTTCATTTTTCTGTTCAGATGTGCTTGTCTTCTCATGTATAAATCTCCATAATTCTTACATTCTCTAAGATACTTTCTAAAACATTAATTTTTTTTTTTTTTTATGCGGTACGTGGGCCTCTCACTGCTGTGGCCTCTCCTGCCGCGGAGCACAGGCTCCGGACGCGCAGGCCCAGCGGCCATGGCTCACGGGCCCAGCCGCTCCGCGACATGTGGGATCTTCCCAGACCGGGGCACGAACCCGTGTCCCCTGCATCGGCAGGTGGACTCTCAACCACTGCGCCACCAGGGAAGCCCCAACATTAATTTTTGTGCTGTTAATTACAGTGCAATTAACCTTCACTTTTCTGAGTAAATAAGTTGTGCCAGTTATTTATCTATTTATTGTCTCTCAGCTCTGTGTCCTCCTTTTTGACTCTACTCTGTGATGCTAGGGCTGTGACTCTGTAAACTTCATTCCTCAGATATTTCTGCTGGATTCTTGAAGGCATTAGGGTGGGACTTGAAGGTACTGGAGGTGAGTAGTAGGAGAGGAGATAAGACTTTCTTCCTGTTTTTAAATTTGTACTGTTCTTCTTGGCCTCAATTCCAAGATGGCACTTCTCCTGAGCATCAGCTGGTGGCCACAGCTGTGGAAGTGACTCCAGCCCCCTGTTCCTTTTCACTCTTCCAGAGCCATCGTCATTGTGTTCCCTCAGAGATACCAGCAGCAGCCAGCTCAAGCCCCTTCCTTAAAGCATTGAATCTGGGGGCTTATTCTTCTAGCTCCTAGGTTCTGGTTTTCCCCACCTTTTCCCTTTTGGTCCCCTAACCTCAGGCATTGTAGCTTCCTCCTGGGTTACCTCAGTGTTACCTTTTTGCTTGTTCAGGCCTCTAACACCTCTGAAGACATCTCCCTCCATTAAATCTCTTCTGCTGAAACTGTGGTTTCTTGACTTGTCTACTATATATATATTTGTACACACACACACATACACACATATATATGTGTATATATACATATATGTATATATATGCACAGTCAAATATTTTATTTTATTTATTTAAAAAAATTTTATTTATTTTTCGCTCTGTTGGGTCTTCATTGCTGCTCATGGGCTTTCCCTAGTTGTGACGAGTGGAGGCTACTCTTCTGTTGTGGTGCACGGGCTTGTCATTGCGGTGGCTTCTCTTTTTGTGGACCACGCGCTCTAGGCGTGGGGGCTTCAGTAGTTGTGACATGAGGGCTCAGTAGTTGTGGCTCATGGACTCTAGAACACAGGTTAAGTAGTTGTGGTGCACGGGCTTAGTTGCTCCGTGGCATGTGGTATCTTCCTGGACCAGGGATCGAACCTGTGTCCACTGCATTGGCAGATGAATTCTAAATTACTGTGCTACCAGGGAAGTCCCTAGTCATATATATTTTAAATTATATTTAATGTTAAAAATAGGAAAAAAAAGTAGAAAATTCATTGCATTGTGTTTTTGATTTATATTAAAAAAATTCTTTCCTGATTCAGGCCTTTAACATGTGATACGTATGTGATGATTTTTACTATGTGATACGGAATATGCCATGTGAAATGTATATGTATACCTCTACAATCAAAGCAAAAATGGGTGTTATCACTGATAGTAATTTCTCCTTGCAAAAATACTTAATCCTTGCCAGTGGGGTTCCAATTAGGTTTTACAATAACAGAAATCACTTGATGCCTATTTCTTATCCCTTATCTAGTTCATAGTCCATTATACAGAAAGCAAACAAGACCAGGAAAGATGAAAAGCCTTTCTCAAGGTCATATAAGTGAGTGGTTGGAAACCTGGAGCAGAAGTGAATCTAATTTTCTTCCTTTTGCCTCAAGCTGCCTTAGCTGCTCATGATTTTACATGTATCCAGTGCAAGGATTTGTTAGCATTTGGCAAGAAATGAGCATAAATAAAGTAATTAATCTAGGTTTTATTTGAATTAATCATTATATTAAGCTATTATGCTGAGAACTTTAATTTGGAAGGAACAGTGTTAGAGAACTTGTTGCCTTTCTATGAAGTCAATTACTTCTTTATACTGCATCTTTATTCATTCATTCATATTCAGTCAACTAGCACTTATTAATATATAACAATGCAACGTAATGACTTGCTTTAAGTAATAGAATGTGGCAGAAGTGACATTCTGGGAGCTGGGAGTTCTAGTCCAGGCCTTAAGGGCTTTTGTATCATCATTAAGGGGCTTGCAGCTTCCTTGTCCTTACTTTTTGGAGCCTAGTTGTTATGCTTTAAAGATTAGTGATTAGAGGCCATGTGGAGAGACACCCTGGAGGATGAGAGGCTATCGTGGATATTTAAGATCTAGTTGAGCTTCAGTGACTGTAACTGTATGAATGACCTTATCATTGCTGGGCAGTGGCTCTCAAATCTAGTTACTCATCAGAACCGTTTGGGGATTATTCTCTTGGATAATTATATTAATACCAAAATTTTCAAAATTATTACCTCTTGGAGGCTTTCATTTGATAGATCTGTGTTGGAGCCTGAAATCTGTTTTTATAAAGTACTAAGCCATGAATGATCTAGAGGATGTCTTTCTGATAATATAAGGGGGTGTTCTGCATTGCTGAGAACACTTGTGAAGGTGGGTAGAAGATAGTCTTTTCCTATCTAAATAGGAGAAATATATATTCTCAGAGAAAGAGAAAAGAATCATAGACTGTTGGAAACATCAGATTACCTAATTCAGGGGTTCACAAACTTGTATGTACGTTACAACCATCTGGGAGCTTGCAAATTCCTATGTCAGCACCCACTGCAGACCAATCACATGAGAAGCTCTGAGTGTTGGACACCAGCACCCACTGCAGACTAATCATATTATAATCTCTGTGGGTGAGACATGCAGTGTTGCGAACCATTTGAACAGAGGTTGGCAAATATTTTCTGTAAAGGGCCATATTGTAAATGTTTCTGGCCTTGGTAATATTTATAATATTTTTGGCCATATAATCTCTGCCACAGCTACTCAACTGTGCCATTGTAGCACAAAAGCAGCCATAGATAAGACATAAACAAATGAACATGCTTGTGTTCAATAAACTTTATTTTTGGACACAAATTTGAAACTGTAGATTGCTGACCCCTGATCTCAAACAAATAGCATCTCATTTTTTTAAAAAAATCAGATTTATTGAGGTATAATTGACATATAAAATTATAAGATATTTAAAGTGTACGTTGTGGTGATTTGACGTACATATACATTGTGAAAAGATTCCCCCGTCTATGTAGTTAATTAGCACATCTTCACCTCACATATTTTTCTTTTTTGTGAGAATATTTAGGTTCTACTCTCTTAGCAAATTTTAACCGTACAATAGTGTTATCAACCCTAGTCACCATGTTACACATTAGATCCTCAGACCTTATTTATTTTATAGCTGAAAGTTTGTACTTTTTGACCAACCTCTCCCTATTTCCTCCAACCCCTAGCTCCTGTTCACCACTTTTCTATTCTCTGTATCTATGAGTATGACTTTTTAATTTAAAAGAGTCCACATATAAGTATACCATGCAATATTTGTCTTTCTCTGTCTGGCTTGTATCACTTAGCATAATGCCCTTAAGTTCCATCCATGTTGTTGCAAATGGCAGGATTCCCTTCTTTCTCATGGCTGAATAATATTCCACTCTATGTGTCTATCTATCTATCTATCTATTTATATATCTCACATCTTCTTATTTATCCTCTCATCCATTGATGAACACAGGTTATTTTCATGTCTTGGCTATTGTGAATAATGCTGCAATGAACATGAGAGTGCAGATATACCTTTGATATCCTATGTTCGTTTCCTTTGGAAATTTCTGCTTTTAGGCTTATTCTTCAAATGTTTAAATATTGGCAACTAACTGAAAAAAAAGTCTAAAATGCTGTGTAAGTCAAACTAAATGTGTGTTTGGGCTGAACCCAGCTTGCCACATCTGTGCAGAGTCTGATCCACAAAAGAATCAGGGGAGGGATGGGTGTGGAACCCGGGAGAGGAGCTGCCTTTTCAAAGAAAGTGTGTGTGAGGGAAATGCCAGCAATAAAGGTGAGATGGAGGATTGAGCTAGCAAGTAGAGCAGCGACGAGTCACTTAAGGAGTCAAGAGAGATCAGGCCTCCCTCCTTTAACATACCTATTAAATGAAGGAATAACTTTTATTGGGATAATGCTAAAATATTTTATAATATTATGCCTTCTCTCATGTCCATATCTTTATAGTTATTGTCAGGAAGCAAACCAACAAGACCATGTATAGGTGATGAAAACTGTTAAGAACCAGGTGGTTTATTGTTGCACATTGGGAGAAAAGCAAGGAAAGAATGGGGGGAGTTGGCTAGGAGTAGAGAATAGGCCTTGGGGGTGAAGACTATTAAAATGTAAATAGAGTGAAGTACAGTTAGATGAGTTTGGGGAGAAAATACCTCAGGAGTGGTATTCAATACTTAGAAAGGGAGAGCTGGGCTAGACAAAAGTGGAGAATAGCCAGGAATCAAGTCCCGGTGGGCTGGGAGGTGAGTTGGCAGTTTTGGTCAAAGTAGAAGCCAAGGTGAGATACTGAACTGGGTGGCCAAGATCAGAGCCAGAACTATTGAGTACAGAGCCAGGGTCTGGAGGCAGTTTGTAAGGATATGCAAGGCGGGGGTGGGGGGGGGGCTATGCCAAGAATATATACCCCCTGGTGTGGGAGTTTTCAAATGGGAAAATTGCTGGGTTCATAATACATATTATGTAACTAGTAATTCTTCTTAGGCTATTCCTTAAGTTAACATTGAATTAGGAGTTAAACAAATTTAAAATCTGGAATTTTGTTTAAAAAAAATTAAAACAGCCAAACATATCTTTCCAACAAATGGTTTTTAAACAGATCTTTCAGCCAAGTTGCCTAAGAACAACAGTTGACTAGAGCTGCACGTCTTCAAACACTGTCTACTGCAGAATGGAAACAGGAACCTCTGGGAATACCTATGAGTCATAAAATGTTGTAAGGAACTTTCCAAAGACTTTTATTTCTGCTGGGATAGAGAGTTCTAAACTCATATTGGCAAGCTTTCTCGGCAACAAGGTACATTGTTTACTTTGATTGCTGCTCAGCTGTCCTGCATGACCTTTGTTCATCAAGTTTTTGATATATTGGAGCAGAAGAGTGGCATAATATGACAAGATTTATAACCCCTTCTGTTCTTCTATTCTCTTAAAATAGATAAAAATAAGGATCCTAATCTATGCTTCCTCTGTATGTTTAATTCAGTTGTCTTTGAAGGAAGTAGTTCAGATTACTCCCACAATTTTGAAAGCTTATAATGCTGGTAATTGGAGACATATGTTTTCATTTCATTAAAAAAAGGACGACAAAAACACTTTATAATGCTGCCAGAAAGGAGTATTTCTAAGTGTGTGTGCATGTGTGTACGGGGGTTATTTAATCTAGTTTAAATATTGGTGTTTGAATTTGGAAAAATACAGAAACAAACGCATATCTTATAAACAAAGTTATCAATGTTAAGAAAGAACCAAAAAGTAGGCCAGAAAAAAGAGTACCTAATCCTTAGTTCATAAATTCAAAATTCTTCTGAATCTAAATTCAAAATTCTGAATCTAAATTCTTTCATATTTTACGGAGTCTGAATAATCTGTAAATTGATTTATCATTAATGATTTTTTTTCTGTTTTTAATGATTAAAATAGAGGTATACTTTACTTAACATGTTAAAATCTTAAGTGTACAGTTCAAAAGGTTTTCATCCCTGTGTAATCACCACCCAAATCAATATATAGAACATTTCCATCACCCAGAAAGCTTCCCTGTGCCCCCCTCTAGTCTTTTTCCTGCCTTCCTCCAAACACCAGAAACAGCATAGATTAGTTTTGCATGTTCTTGGACTTCATATAAATTGAATCATATAGTATGTACTCTTTTGGATTTGTTTCTTTGACCCAGCATGTTTTTAAGATTCATCCATATTGTTGTGTCAGTTGTTCATTCCTTTTAGTTGCTGAGTAGTGTTCCATCGTATGAATATAGCACTATTTGTCTGTTTATTCCCTTGATGATAGATATTTGCATTGTTTCCAATTTTGGTATTATAACTAAGGGAGCTAAAATATCCTTGTGAAAGTTGTTTTGTGGTTGTATGTTTTTATATCTCTTGGGTAAATATTTAGGAGCAGGATCACTGCATAATAGGACTTCATAAGAAATTGCCAAACAGTTTCTCAAAGTGATTTTATGATTTTACAGTCTTACCAGCAATGCATGGAGTTTCATATGTTCCACATCCTTGCCATCATTTGGTATTATTAGTCTTTTTGATTTTAACCACTCGAGTGGGATTGAAACATTATCCCATTGTGGTTTTTATTTGTGTTTCTCTGATTACTAAAGATGTGAGGAACTTTTTGTGTGTTTATTGGGCATTTTTATATCCTCCTTTATGAGGTGTCCCTTCAGTTCTTTTACTCATTTTATAATTGTTTTGTTCTCTCTTTCTGTGTGTGTATATAAATATATTTATTTTGGTTAAGAGTTATATTTATATTCTATAAGTCCTTTGTCAGATGAATATTTTCTGAACATTTTCTCCTAGTTTGTTTCTTATCTATTCATTTCCTTAATGGTTTCTTTTTATTTATTGAGAAATTATTCACATAGCATAAAATTCAGCCTTTTAAAGTGAATTATACTTTTTAGTATATTTACAGAGCTGTGCAACCATCAACACTATGTAATTCTAGAACATTTTCATAACCCCTCAAATAAACCCCATATCCATTATTATTCACTCCCCATTTCCCCCTCCTCCTCCAGGCCCGGGCATCTACTAATATACTTTCTGTCTCTACGGATTTGCCTCTTCTGGACAGCTGATGTAAATGGAATCATACAATCTGTGGCCTTTTGTGTGTGGCTTCTATTTATCAGTTGATGGATATTTGTGTTGTTTCTACTTTTTGGCAGTTATGAATAATACTGCTCTGAGTATCCATGTAAAAGTTTTTATGTTCAATATTTTCACTTCTCTTGAGTATATTCCTACTATGGACTGCATGTTTGTGTTCCCCTAACATTCATAGATTGGAATCCTAATCCCCAATGTGATGGCATTTAGAGATGGGGCCTTTGGGAGGTGATTGGCTCATAAGGGCGGAGCCCTTTTTATTAGGGATTAATGCCCTTAAAAAAGAGACATGAGAGAGCTTGCTTCCTATCTCTCCTCCTGGTCATGAGAGGATACAGAAAAAAGGTGGCTGTTTTCAAGCCAGGAAGCAGGTCCTCATCAGACACTGGATCTGCTGGGGCCTTGATCCTGGACTTCCAACCAGAAGAACTGTAAGAAATAATGTTTGTTGTTTAAGCCAACCAATCTGTGGTATTTTTGTTATATCAGCCTGAACTGACTAAGATAATTACTTAGAATTGAATTACTGGGTAATTCCAAATGGCAACTCTATGTTTAACTTTTCGCAAAGTGCTAAATTGTTTTCCACACCAACTACATTATTTTACATTCCCACCAGCAATGTATGAGCATTCTAATTTCTCCCCAGCCTTGCTAACCATTGTTATTGCCTGTTTTTTAAAATTATAGTTACTACTATGATTTTGATTTGCTTTTTTCTAACGACTAATGAGCATCTTTTCATGTGCTTATTGACCACTTATGTATTTTCTTTGGAGGAATATCTGTTCAGATCCTTTGCCTATTTAAAAGTTTTTTTTTAATTGTGTTATGAGAATTTTTTATATATTCTGGATACTAGACCCTTGTTAGATATATGGTTTGGAAATATTTTCTCTTATTCTTTGGGTTGTAGTTTCACTTTCTTAATAGTGTCCTTTGAGGCACAAAAATTTTAGTTTTGGTAAAGCCTAATTTGTCTATTTTTTCTTTGGTTGCTTGTGTTTTAGGTATTATATCTAAGAAACCATTGCCTAATCCAAAGTCACAAAGGTTTACATCTAGGTTTTCTTCTAAGTGTTTCATAGTTTTTCTCTTAATTCTAGGTCTTTGATCCATTTTGACTTATTTTTTATTTATGGTATGAAGCACAGTTCCAGTTTCATTCTTTTGCATGTAGATATCCAGTTGTCCCAGCACCCTTTATTGAAAAGATTACTCTTTCCTCATTGAATTGTCTTGGTTTCCTTGTTGAAATCAACTGCTCATAAATATATGAGTTTATTTCTGGACTCTCAATTTTATTCCACTGATATGTATGTCTATCTGTATGCCAGTGCCACACAGTTTTGATTACTGTAGCTTTGTATTAATGGTTTCTTTTGATAGACATTTTTAATTTGATGAATTTTTTATTTTTGATGATTATGATGAAATTAGGATAAAATTTTAAGTTTTTCCTTTTCTTTTATGACTAGTGTTTTATGTGTCTCCCTAAGGTCATGAAGATATTCTCTTATTTTTTCTTCTATAAGTTTTATGCTCTAGCTTTTAGAGTTAGATCAATGATCAGTACTGAGTTAAGTTTTAACGTATAGTGTGAAGTAAACGTAGAGTCCTATTTATTTATTTTTCCATATAGATATCCAATGGTTGCAGCACAATTTATTGAATAGACTATAATTTCCTCTGTTACATTATCTTGACACCTTTTTTGAAAACCAGTTGACCGTATATGTATGTTCTATTTCTGAACTCTCTATTCTGTTCCATTGATAGATATGTGTGTCTTCATGTGAATACCATGTGATAGTTGTAGCCTTGAAATCAGGTAATGCAAGACCTTAAACTTTTTTTCTTCCCTTTAACATTGCTTAGACTCTTCTAGGTCCTTTGTTTTTCCATATAAATTTTAGAAATTCCTTGTCATTTTCTACAAAAACATCTACTGATATTTAACTGGAATTTCACTAGATCTATCTATCAATTTGGGGATAAATGAAATCTAAAAATTTGAGGCTCCCAATTTTATGAACATGGTATATCTTCACATTTACTTAGATTTTCTTTAATTAATTTCAGCAATAGATTTTATTTTTTAGTGTAAAGGTCTTGTGTTTCTTTTGTTAGATTTAGTCTCAGGTATGTGATAGTTTTTGATGCTATTTTTTATTTATTTATTTTATTTTTGGCTGCATTGGGTCTTTGTTGCTGTGTGCAGGCTTTCTCTAGTGGTGGCGAGTGGGGGCTACTCTTTGTTAAGATGTGCGGGCTTCTCATTGTGGTGGCTTCTCTTCAGTAGTTGCAGCACATGGGCTCAGTAGTTGTGGCACGTGGGCCCTAGAGTGCACGGGCTTCAGCAGTTGCAACACGTGGGCTCAGTAGTAGAGGTACGTGGGCTCTAGGGCACACGGGCTTCAGTAGTTGTGGCTCGCCGGCTCTAGAGTGTAGGCTCAGTAGTTGTGGCACGTGGGCTTTGTTGCTCCACGGCATGTGGGATCTTCCCGGACCAGGGATCGAACCTGTGTCCCCTGCATTGGCAGGCAGATTCTTAACCACTGCACCACCAGGGAAGTCCCAATGGTATTGTTTTAAAATAATACTTTCTAATCGCTCATAGTATTTAAATATAATTAGTTTTTGTATATTGATCTTGTATTCTGAGACCTTGGTAATTCACCTATTATTCCTAATAGATTTTTGGAGGATCCCTAGGGTTTTTTTCATATGCCACAATGTTATCTGGAAACGTTGGTTGGTTTTACTTTCTTTCCTGTTCTGGCTATTTTGATTTTTTGCCTTTTTGCACTGGTTAGAACTTCTAGTTTTGTGCTGTAAAGAAGTGGTGAGGCTAGATATCTTTACTATATTCCCAATTTTAGGGTGACAGCTTTCAGTGTTTCACTGTTATGATAAATGTTAATTCTTTTCATAAATGCCTTTTATCAGATTTGGTGAATTCCTATCTATTCCTAATTTGCTGAGAATTTTAAATTACAAAATTAATTTTAAATTAAATACTGTTAATTTTTAAAAATCTATTGAGATGAGTGCATTATTGCTTCATTTTTCTGGTGAATCGCAACTGATTGATTTTTGAATGTTAGACCATTTTTGCTTTCCTTGGAAAAACCCAACTTGTTCATGATGAATTATTCATTTTAAATATTGCTGGATTTGATTTGCTAAAATTATGTTGAGGTTTTTAGTACCATGTTCATGAGGCTACTGGTCTGTAATTTTCTTTTCTTATAACAACTGTGTTTAGTAGATTTGGTATAAGGGGTATGTTGGCTTAATAAAATTAATTCAGAATGTTTTGTCCTTTTTCATTTTCTAAACAATTTGTAATAGATTGGTATTATTTCTTCCTTGAATATTTGCTAGAATCCACTAGAGAAACCATCAAGTCTTGGGTTTTTGTTTGTTTGTTTGTTTTCCTTTTTATTGTGGAAAAGTTTTTCATTGTATATTTCAGTTCTTTGTTAGAAGTATGGTATATTAGTTTTTAGGATTGCCATAGCAAAGTACCACAGACTGGGTGGCTTAAACAATAGAAATTTATATTCTCACTATTCTGGAGGCTAGAAATTCAAGATCAAGGTGTTGTTAGCAGGCTTGGTTTCTGAGGCCTCTCTCCTTGGCTTGTCTTATCCCTTTGTCTTCACATGGTCTTTCCTCTGTGTATATCTGTGTCTAAATTTCTTCTTATATGGACACCAATCAAATTGGATTAGGGCCCACCCTAATGACCTCATTTTAATTTAATTACTTCTTTAAAGACCCTAACTCCAAATACAGTCACCTTCTGAGGTACTGGGGGTTAAGACTTCAACATACGGTTTTGTTTTTTTCTTAAATTTTATTTTATTTATTTTTAAATTTTTAAATTTTTAAATTTTTTTTCTTTTTTTTTGCGGTACTTGGGCCTCTCACTGCTGCGGCCTCTCCCGTTGCGGAGCACAGGCTCCAGATGCACAGGCTCAGCGACCATGGCTCACGGGCCCAGCCGCTCCACGGCACGTGGGATCCTCCGGACCAGGGCACGAACCCATGTCCCCTGCATCGGCAGGCGGACCCTCAACTACTGCGCCACCAGGGAAGCCCTATTTATTTATTTTTTATACAGCAGGTTCTTATTAGTTATCTATTTTATACATATTAGTGTATATATGTCAATCCCAATCTCCCAATTCATCCCACCATCACCACCCCTTCCCCCGCTTTCCCCACTTGGTGTCCATATGTTTGTTCTCTACATTTGTGTCTCTATTTCTGCCTTGCAAACCTGTTCATCTGTACCATTTTTCTAGATTCCACATATATGCGTTAATATACGATATTTATTTTTCTCTTTCTGACTTACTTCACTCTGTATGACAGTCTCTACGTCCATCCACATCTCTACAAATGACCCAATTTTGTTCCTTTTTATGGCTGAGTAATATCCCATTGTATATATGTACCACATCTTCTTTATCCATTTGTCTGTCGATGGGCATTTAGGTTGCTTCCATGACCTGGCTCTTGTAAATAGCGTTGCAATGAACGTTGGGTTGCATGTGTCTTTTTGAATTACGGTTTTCTCTGGGTATATGCCCAGTAGACAGATTGCTGGTCATCAACATAGGGTTTTTGAGATACACAATTCAGCCCATAACATATGGCTACTCAGATTTTCTGTTTTTTTCTTGTGTCAGTTTTAAATTGTGTTTTCCAAGGAATTTGCCCATATTATTTCAGACACCAAGTTTATTGGCGTAAAATTGTCCGTAATGTTCCTTTCTATCCTTTCAATATCTACAGGCTCTGAGGTCATGTCCCTCTTTCATTTATACTATTATCAGTTTACACTTTCTTTCTTTTTTTCCTTGGTTAGTCCTGCTAGCAATTTAGCAATTTTATTCATCTTTTAAAAAAAAATCCTGCTTTAAAATTTTTCTTTGTTGTTTGTGTTTTCTGCTTCCTTGATTTTTGCTTTTATCTTTAAAATTTCATTTTCCTGCATTCATTGGTTCTATTTGCTATTCTTTTTTTAAATTCTATGAGAATAAGATTAGATCATTGAATTTAAGTCTTTATTTTTCCCCAGCATACACATTTAGTACTATAAACTACCCTGTAAGCTATGCTTTAGGTGAAACATTGATATGCTGTATTTTCATTATCATTCCATTCAAAGTGTTTTCAATTTTACTTTTGATTTCTTCTTTGATCTACAAATTATTGAGAACTATTGCTTAGTTTCCAAATATTTGGGGATTTTAAAGATAATTTTTTGATTTTTAGTTTACTAATGTCTTAAAAATCATAACTGTATGGTTTCAATCTTTTGAAACATATGGAAATTTGTTTTACGTTCTAATATGTGGTCTGTCATGGTGAATGTTCCATGTACCCTTGAAAAGAATGTGTATCTTGCACTTGTTAGTTATAGTGTTCTATTAATGCCAATTAGGTCAGGTTGGTTGATAGCACTCAAATTGTCCATATCCTTAATGATTTGTTTTTGACTACTTATACTATCAATTACTGAAAAAAGGGTGTTAAAGGCCCTAATTATGTTTGTGATTTTGTCTATTTCTCCGTTTAGTTCTGCCAGTCTTTGCTTCATATGGTTATATTATTAGGTGCATACCTTATTATGCACCTAATTGGTATTGCTTATTGGTATTGTTACATCTTATTGGTATTGCTACATCTTCTGATGAATTGACACTTTATCATTGTGAGATATTTCTCTTTATCTCTAGTCATAGTCTACTTTGTTTGGTATATATTAATATAACCTCACCAACTTTCTTATTTTTACTCTTTTAAAAAATTACTTTATATATTTTCCATCATTTTATTTTTAGCATACATCTTCATATTTAAAGTGTATTTCTTGCAAATGGCATATATTATAGTTTGGTCCTGCTTTTTTATCCAGGGACAATATCTAATTATTAAGTTGAGTGTTAAGTTCATTTACATTTAACATAATTTTTGATCTAGTTGTTTTGAAAATTGCCATTTGTTCTTTTAAATTAAATTTCCTTTTCTTCTTTTTTGAGGAGTTATTCAAGTATTTTTCATGTTAAATATTTTCTCTGCTATTGATGTCTCTGCTATACCTCTTAGAATTAAGTTTTAGTGATTATTCTACTGATTGCAGTGTGCCTCCTTAATTTATCATGATCTACCTCAAAATAGTATTATCCTATTTTATGAAAAATATAAGAACTTTACAGTGTGAGTTCTGTAACATCAATCTTTTGTATTAGCCATTTATTTTACTTCCATGTGTTATATTCCTTAACCTACATTGTTATTGTTTATGCTTTTAACAATAAATAATTAAAAAAATAAATTTAAAAATATTTATATATAAAAATAGCAAAAATGTTTATCCACATACTTATCTTTTCTGATGTTCTTCATTTGCGCTTCCATCTGTATCATTTTCTTTTAGCCTGATAAACTGCCTTTGCATTTCTTATAGTGAAAGTTTGCTGTACATGAGTTTTCTCAGCCTTTGTCTTTCAGAAAATTTAATTATTTTTCAAGGATATTATTAATTTGGTATAAAATTTTGGATTGAGAAAATTTTTTCCCCTCTTAACTTTAAAGATGCTATTTTATTATCTTCTAGCTTCCATTGCTTTTGATGAGAATTAAGCTGTCATTTTTTTAATTCATCTGAAAGTAATGCATAATTTTTTCTATGTGACTGCGTTTTTTTTGTTTTGTTTTGTTTTTTTGCAGTACGCGGGCCTCTCACTGTTGCGGCGTCTCCCGTTGCGGAGCACAGGCTCCGACCGCGCAGAGCACAGGCTCCGGACGCGCAGGCTCAGCGGCCATGGCCCACGGGCCCAGCCGCTCCGAGGCATGTGGGATCTTCCCAGACCGGGGCACGAACCTGTGTCCCCTGAATCGGCAGGTGGACTCGATCCCTTGGGCCTTGATCCCTTAATATATTTATTATTTAAAAATCTTTATATGGTTCTGACATCTGTGTCTTCTGAAGGTTGGTTTCTGTTGACTGTTTTTCTTTTGATTCTGGGTCACATATTCCTGTTTTATACATGTCTTAAAATTTTTAATTGTATGCCAGACCTTGTGTCAAAGAGCAGTTGAAATTGAATTAGGTAATATTTTCCTCAAGAATTTGGCACGCTGCTTTATTAAGCTGTAAGGAGGAGGACTTGAGTCAATGTAGTCTGTGACTGAGATGAATCTTTGCTTCTTTGCAGTTTTTATGGGTAAGTTCCCTACTGGCTTCACATGTTTCAAAGGTAAAATCAGGAACTTCTCTTCAGTATGCCTTGGGATTTGAGCAGTGGTGAGACTCTGGAGATGCTTTTCACCCTAGTAAGTCAGCTTTTCTCAGCAGTAAGACATTTCTGTCTATTTTATAGTCCCACTGCCTACATTTTGGGTTGCTGAAGAATTTTCTTTTCCACACCTTAGGAGATCCTACCATCCTGTTCCAGCCTTCTGAGTTTGGCCGCTTTGTGTTTGGTGAAGGCCCTGTGAACCTTGGGGAAATTTCTCTCAGTTCTCCTGTCTTGTCTCCAGCCTTTGATGGGCTGCTGCTATTTTGCTACCCTATGCAACTTGGGTGGGGGGTGAGGGGGTGGGAAACTCTATGGGTTTTCCTTCCCTGTCTTTAGCCTTTGCTGTTCTTTTGCCAGTGTACCTCAGGGGAATTCTTCTCAGCTCTCTTCCTTCTTTTGGAATTATGAAGCAGCCTTTCACTTCGTCAAAGCCCAGTGCATTTCAGAGTTTCTTTCAGACCTCCTCCCCTGACCCCAGCCTTTGCTACACTACCGACATGTACTCAGTGAAGCCTTCATGGGACAAAATTGGTGTGTGGGTTGATTTCTTTTTCACTGGGGTACATTAGGATTCTAGTCTGTTATGCCAGCCAACACAGGTTTATTAAAAGTTCTTTAAAATTTTAGCTTGTTTTTCCTCAGTCTTATCAATTAAAGTTTTGTTCTTTCTCCTGCTAACCTTCCATGAATGAAAGCAGCCATGGGTTTCTTCTCTCCTAGGAAGGGCTTGCCCTTTCTAGAACTTAGTGCCTTTAGGTTTGTTTATTTTGCTGTCTTAGCTCTCATGAGTTTGAAAAAAACTTTATTAAAGTTTTTTAATAAAAAGTTTTTAAAAAGAAAAACTTTTCTGTTTTTGTTTCTGTTAAGATGACAACAACAATATCTTCTGACTTTCCACATCCCAACTGGAAGTCTCATTATTTACAGATTTGAAATATTTTGTTCCAAAGCACATTTGATTTTTTTAAGCCATGTTCAAAAGGTGAAGCAAGTCAATACAGCAATGGAAAATACATTTCACACTCAGTTGAGACTAAGAATTTGAGTACTTTTTTGACATTCCCAAAGCTAATAAATGAGGTTTAAATGTAACTTTTCTATAAGATAAGAGTAGTATTAAGTCACCAACTACTACAAAATTTAGGTACTTATCACATACTAATCAAAGTTGAATTCTTGGGAAATGCACAAATAGAGAGACTACATAATGGATAAATCACTCTGAATTTTCTAGGGTTAATTTATGTAAAACACATTTCTTTAGGATTTAGTAAAATTTTTTGTTCACAAATATAACTACCTGTCTTTATGTATATTTCCCCACCCTCGGCGACACAGAGTTGCCCATGTGACTTAGTTTGACTAGTTAAGCATGAGCAGAAGTGGTAGAGAAGTGACCGGTACCACTTATAGGTATAGGCTTTAAGTGCTGGTCTGTGGTTGACCATGGTTTCTTGTGTCTGTTTGACATGATGACCCGCAATCTGGTAATGGAATGGCTGGCTAACATGCTGTTGACTGGTGTTATAGTGATAGGGAAACAAGACCCTATTCTTATCCCACACAGATATAGGAGAGCTAACTGGAATCTCCAAAAGGGTAGACTGCCCCCTGGCCCTAGGTTTCAAGAGGCCTATGAGACCTCCATCATCATGTTGGATTGCCTGAGCCTGAGGGAGGCACTGTCTATAGGAATCTCAATATAGGATTTTGTAAAATGACTTAGCTCTCTGGCAACTGAACCTAAATATACTTGCTGCCAATATAAATGTCTGTTTTTTCAACTTTTGGACATGGAACTTTTAAATACAGTTTCAAAATACATTATGTAAAGAAGTAAGAGGTTTAGTTAAGTATTTGACTCATTGAAGTAATATTTAGATATCAAGCAGTCAGTGAATATGAATTTCTTGGCATACGAACTGAAACTCAATAAGTGGTCATGTATTTTTGGTTGGAATCTATTGAGAACTACAGAATGCCAGTTTTGCTGGGTAAGACATGGGAAGGAACTTAGTTAAAAGCATTTTTATATAATAGGGACAGAACAAATTTGGCTCTTCATGTGGACTTACAGGAATATCTATGTCTGCATGTGCACCTGAATATCTCAGAGGATAAACATGCCATTAAATTCTGAAATTTTGAATCACATCAGAAGTAGTATAAATGGATTGTAAAATACATAATGGCTTGGAAAATAACAAGCTGTTTCTTGCTGTGAAAATTTGAAGCCCTAAATTGATTCAGCATGAACTCTGTCATGAAAATAAGCACTTGAAAGCACTTGAACATTCCAATTATGTCATATCAGAATGTGGATGTGATCTATAAATTTCAGTCTGTAACTCCATGTTATTTTAAACTTCTACCTGAAAAAAAATTTTGATCATGTTTAGTTATATGTTGATTTGTGTCCAGAATAATTCCTTACATATGGATGGCCATCAGTAAATTTTATCAAATTATATGAAAATCTAGTTCAAGTATCTTTTAAGAATTCAATTTGAATTTCCATCAAGTTTGATTATTTCTTTTTAGATAATGTGTCACAAGGAAACTGAAGGAAGAGTGTTTATTTGACTTTTACTTAGATGATTGGGAAATGAGCATTTTAATATATATCCATTAGACTCTTAAAAAAATCTCATTATTGTTAGAGCCAAATAAAATTCACACATTAAAAACTTAAGAAAGCCCTTACAATTTTCCTAAAACAGGAAGAGTCAGAATCTGGTAACATATGAAGGCTGGGTAGTATTTAAACCAGTGTTTTTATGGTGTTTTTTAAAAAATTTTTTAAAGAGATGGGCTTATAATTTGCTCTTGATATGGGCAATCTGAATTTCTGAACTCTTGTTATTAATGAAACATTAATTAAAGCATTAAATTGATTTTATGTTATTTGCTTTTATATCCAGATAATATAGAATTTCCATTTATTTCTGTAGGTGTGTAGCTTTTTAGGAATTATGTTCAGACAGCCTTTCAACAATGCTAGAATTCTTTTTTATCATCATGCAGCTTTTGTTGATATATTAAGACACTGTTCATGACAGGTTATCAATACAATCTCTTGTTATTATTTAAAAGACACTAATTTGTTACATAGTGAATCAGAACTCTGAAATACAATCCCTGTTTAAGTTCCATGATCATAAGATCATCTGTTCACATATTGTATCAAGAACAATAGCATCACTAGGCCATTTTCAATAAGTTCTGTAACTATGAATAATGAAACAAAGACATGTATTTGATTAATAACCAAATCAAGGTCTTTGAGAAATAATGTCAAATCAGTCATTCAGAATAAGTCCTAGGCTTGCACGTGTGCCTTAGGAATTCCCTGGTTTAGACATACCCACACCATAAAGGTCTGGGGCACTGATGTTCCCTTGCCCTAGGATCCTGAGATTGCTCTTTGTCGTCTGCTTTGTCTTTACTCTGGATATCAACCTTCTGATAATCAGTATGGAGACTTTTCTACCCAGCCTCTTTATTCCCACTTCTTTCTTTTTCTTCCTCAGAAAGTTCATACTCTTTTCATTATTTTTCAATTCCATCTTGACGATGTATTTTTCACATATCTCTTCAACTGTACACCTCTCTCTCTTTTTCTAATTCTTCCCAGTTATCTAAGGAGAGTGTTGCTCCTTTCTTCAGTCTGTTCTTTTGTATTTGTGGGGCCCCTTCTAAGTCTGCTTTTTTCTTCTTTTCTTTTGTCTTCTCTTCTTCTCTAACATTTCCTTTCTTCCCCATCCCCCCATCCTTCTCCTTCTGGCTATTTGTGAAATAAATATGTTCATGTAAACATGGCACAAAAATGTAAGAGTTGTGTCTGGGGTGCACTAGTATGGAGGAAAGAGAAAGCATAAGTTTTGAAGTGAGAATCAGCATAATTTAAATCTCCTGTAGTCAGATATATAGAGGCTGGAAGAAAACCTGAAAGAAAGTGAATGTAATTCAGTTGATCTAGCTGGTAGGATCATGACCTAACTTATCCCTCATTTTGATTTTTATGAATGTTGTTATACCTGTGGTGGGGGGAGTGATAAATCCATCATTTTGTCCAAAGACCTTAGAAGTCACTTTTAGAATCTCTTTGAAATTTGCTTTCCAAATCTTTGACTCTTGAGGTTGCTTTTTTCCTAGCCAACAAATTAAACTTTAAAAATAAATTATTAGTTTATTTGCTTGTTTTTGTATTTTGCATAATCATCATCATTACAATATGCTGGTATATAAAACAAGCTAGTTTTGTTCAGCATTTCATTGCAAACCATGTAGTGAATTAAATATTTTTTGTCATCTTATATACAATTCTTAACACCATTTCTAGCATTGTTTCTACCATAAATACATTTTGACTTACAAAATTTTGTAGGAATGTCAATTTACCAGCCAGGAACTCTCTGAATTATGTTCTTTGGTAACTTTAAAGTGTTAGAGTGAAAGCAGACATACATTTTTTTTTCTCTTTCAATGTATCAGTGGGAGAAACTTAAAACTCTCTCAAGTATATGCAAAAAATAAGATAAATGACCTAAGAAAAATAACTGTAGATCACACACACATACACATAATATACGAGTGATTAAATGCTGAGTAGGTGGAAAATGTGAAAGGCGGCATGTGTGTGTGCTGGAGAGGTATAGACTTGTTTATGACTGTGCTTTTCAAATGTTTCTGTTGAAGGATAACTAAAGAAAGAGGAGAAGGAACATGGATGGTTGAGAGTAAGCTAGGAGTGAATACGAGCAGCCTCCTTCTTCAACATGTAACGATTTATTTAAAAAATATATTAAATTTTTCATTTTATCTCATGCCATATCCATGTTTGTTTTAATATAAAAAACAGTAACACATAGAGTGGTTTTATTCTTAAATGTGATGAAAATAGAGACTTCAAGGAGCTATGTCATGGCTAGGTTTGCTTTTGACCATCTCTTGGCACAGTACATCATATCTTGGGGATTCACACACCTTTGAGAAGCACAGATGTATAATGATAACGTAACTAATCAGAGTCAAGTGCAGCTTGTGCGTTTGGAAGCAGCTATTTTGATTCTGCAGAGGTTTATTTGCATGTGGCTAAAGCAGCTGTGTCAGAACTCCAGCCTAATCAAAGAGACACACCAGCAGGCACTCTTGAACCTCACTCTATCTTTGCCCCTGTTCTGTGTCATCCGCCAGAGCTGGGGGAGGAGATGGAGTGATGACACTTGTTTCACAAATTAGTTAAAAATAAAAATTGGTAAGAAAAATTTAATGGTTTGATTTTTAGCTGCTTCAAAATGATACCATGTCAAAATAGCTTTGTCAAAATATCATTTGCCTGTCAGGAACTATTAATTGGAGGAGTTCATGGAGAATGAAATCCTTTAGAAAGACATGCTATGGTGTAGAATAAATGGAAAGGGCTTCTTGTGGAGGCTATTTGAAAAATCATGGCACTTAATTAACCCATGTTTTTTCTTTTTTTGAAAAATGGAGTTAAATAACTAGAAGAGGGAGGTGTGTGGAGTGAATCAACTAATGCAAGGCTGGCGTAGAAATCAAAGGCCAGAGTGAAGTGAGGGAAGTGGGGAATTTAGTAAAATGGGTGGTGAAGACAGGTGGAACTTCCTAAACTCCTTGATTGGGGCATAAATAGTGTTATATAGGTTGACCCTGCAGGTGAGGAAAACTTAATTGGTATTTTTAATCCCCTTGTATAGTTTGCTAGGGATGCTATAACAAAGTAGCACAAACTGGTGGCTTAAGTAACAGAAGTGTATCAATATTGTCCCACCGTTCTGTAGCCTAAAAGTCCCAAGATCAAGGTGTTGGCAGGATTGATTCCTTCCCAGGGCAGTGAGGGAAGAATCAGTTCCTTTTTGTTTTATAGATGATCATCTGTATGTGTACGTGGCATTCTCCCTGTCTGACTACCTCTGTGACGAAATTTACCCTTTTTATAAGGATACCAGCCACACTGGATTAGAGTCCACCCTAATGACTTCACTTTAACTTAATTACCTTTGTAAAGATCCAGTCTTCAAATAAGGTCACATTTTGAGATCCCTGTGGATTAGGACTTCAATGTATGAATTTGGAGGGGGGGACAAAATTCAACCCTTAACACATCTCCTTATACTTTAGCTTAATTTCACAAGTTATCTCTCACCAACTCTCCTTTAAGACACTGAAATGAGTTGAAATATTAATGCCGTTTGAATTCAGTTCTGGTTGGGACCACTCATATCAGAGGTTGCAGACACAGGTGTGCTACTGTGATCAGATATAAGGTCTAGAAAAAGCAACAACATGATGGTATTTCAGCTCTGTGTATTGTGCATCTCTCTAGAGAATTCAGGAGCTCTGAGGGTAAGAAAATTTCCTAAATTTAGAGCTAAAGAGAAAACATTCATTAGGGCAAGTGAGTGCTTATATTTTTGTTTCATTAGAATTGCAGTCACTTTTATTACTCCAATATCTTGGTCAATCTAATAATAATCTTGGATGCCGGCTAATCAATTTTACAACTTGTAAATTTCAGTTTGAGTCACTTTGAATATTGACACAGTTGCTTTAGTTACCTGCAAATAAGTTATACCTGTAATATAATCCAACTGAATCTGCACTTCAAACATAGAAATGATTCTCATTACCTTAAAGTCACATGCCTTTTGGATTAGCTATGCTTTGGGATTATATATACCTTCCCCCATTCCATTGATGTGGATGAAAATGGATTCTTGGCTTTATAAGTAATAAAACTGGCCAATTGAACGGTTTGGAAAAATCTGATAATAGGTAGAAATAAATTATTCATAAATTTCATATATTCTTTCAAATCAAGAATATTTTAAAAGATTTTATTGAAGTATAGTTGATTTATAATGTTGTGTTTAATTTCTTCTGTACAGCAAAGTGACTCAGTTATACATATATATGTTCTTTTTCATTATGGCTTATCACAGGATATTAAATACAGTTCCCTGTGCTGTACAGTAGGACCTTGTTGTTTATCCATCCTGTATATAATAGTTTGTATCTGCTAATCTCAAACTCCCAATCCTTCCCTTCCCCCACCAACCCTTGGCAACCACAAGTCTGTTCTCTATGTCTGAGTCTGTTTTTGTTTTGTAGATATGTTCATTTGTGTCATATTTTAGATTCCATACATGATATCATATGGTATTTGTCTTTCTCTTTCTGACTTACTTTGCTTAGTATGCAAATCAAGAGTATTATTGAGTCACTGTAGTCATTAAGAATGTGGATTCTCGGATTAGGCAGTCTTGGTTCAAATATCAGGACCTAACAGTACATGAAAAATGTTTATAATATAACCTGGCATACAGGAAGCACTGTAGATGTGTTAGCTCTTTTCGTTATCAGAGAAGAAAATATACTAAAAAACAATAACATGAAATAACACCAAAACCAATGCATATTTCCTGTAATTTATATAGAGAAAATAATGCTAGAGTAATTCAAATTACTTGGAAATCTCATTTCTAATAAAATCCTAGACAATTAAATTGATATTTGAAGCTTTATTAATATACACTGTCCATAAAATAATGTGACTTGAACTTTATGACATTTAAAATTTTTTTTATTGTGGTAAAAGTCACATAATACAAAACATACTATTTTAACGATATTTAACTGTACGGTTCAGTGGCACTGTACATTCCCATTGTTGTGCAACTCTCACCATCATCCATCTCCCGAATTTTTAACCTTCCTAAACTGAAACTCTGTCCCCTTTAAACACTAACTCCCCATTCCGCCTCCCCGCCGCCCCATCTCCCGGCCCCTGGCATCTACCAGTGTACTTTCTGACTCTGTGAATTTGACTATTCCAGGTACCTCGTATACGCGGAATCAAACAGTATTTTTCTGCACCTAATGTATATTGGAATGCATTTTTAAGGTTAACTTAGAACTTTATGACATTTTAATTACTAGAAAACACCATGCTGATTATCATATCATTCTTCAGAAATGACTTCACAACTGTGGTTTTTAAAAAAAATATACCTTGGGCTTTATATCAAGACAAACATATAATTATAAATAAGCTCTCTATATTTTCTGGGAAACCACTTGGTGGCATTATCTATTATTGATGTTCCTTGTGTAAACACTCACTTGATAAATTTCTCTTTTAAAAAAGATTTATTTGTAAAATAATTCATTAATTTATTAATATAATGTCTTCCCATTGGAGACATACAAAGGTACATAGTACATAGTACACTATAAAGGTCCTTGACTCAATGTGTGTACTGTGTGTTGGAGAATGACAACCCATTCTCAGAGAGTGTTGCCTCTGAGCTGGTGCTTCAGCTGTGTCTCCAGCAGGCCACTTCAATTCTCTGTTAATCTGGCAGCTTCTGAATGGAGTGGTGTATGATATGGCCAGTGGATACCCTGGTCTTGGGCCTACTTCCACACCTCTTTTGCTATGAAGTGGATCCACTGGTCTGATGCAATGTTGTGAGGGATCCCATGCTCATAGATGAAACACTTCTTAATCGAAAGGGTGCTAGCTGGGACCCTGAAGGGAGGTAAGGCAAACCTATACTCAGAATATGTGTCTAGTTTTAGCTGGTTGTTATTCTTAAGTAATAGTGCCATATTAAGAGTTTAGTGTTGATTTCTGCTCCTGGCAGATTAGACCTCTGCCAGCAGAAGGTAAAGAAGCCTTGGTAAGTGAGTGTCTTAGTTGTTTGTCCCACGCATAACCTCTATCGTTCCTACCATAGCCACTCCATTCATGACCCCATTTTCTAGCACTGGGGTAGTGGATGCATTAAGTTGGCTGATACCAAATGTCCAAAAATTATTTTATTTCTTGTATCAATCTGAAATATTATTCTTTATCTTTATACCTTTTATAGTTTCTGTTGTTAGTTTTGTTGTTAGATTTTCCTGATCTTTGGTTTTGCCCATTCTGTTTGTTTCAAACTTCATGTATGTTTTTGTTTGCTTTTAGGTGAGTCTCATAAATAATCACTTCTCAGTCCCCATTTTCCTTGATTTATCAAAATTATTTGACAAAATTCATAAATCTCTTCTCAGTGAAACACTTTAGTTATCTACCAGAAGTGAGAAAGCATTTCTATTAAATTTAGGAAAAGCTAAGAATGACTGGTATCACCATTACTAATCAATATTGTATTGCTGATCTTAGCCAATATAATAAGGTAAAGAAATAGGAGTTATGAATATTGGGAAAAAGGAAACAAAGCCTTATTATTTGCAGATATGATTTACCTGTAAAGTCCAAGAGAATTGATTATAAAACAATTAGAACTTATAAAAACAGTTCAACAAAGTAACTTTTATATACCAGCAAAACTCAGTTAGAAATTTCTAGAAAATAATCTCATAGTTACAAATGCATACATAAAAGCTTTAAAATATAGCAAAATATAACTCTGAGATAGGGAAGACCTTCATAGGACATACAATATAAAACCATGATATTGCTAGGATCTTTAGTTGAAGAGAACAGAATCTATGCTGGTTTAAGCAGGATTTATTATGTGATATTCATCAATTTATAGTCTCTTCAAATGGTTCTGTGGAACCAGCTCTAGGCTGAGCATTCAGGAATTCTGATAGGCAGTAGGGTTTGTGGTGGCTGGAAAATTCACTGAAAAGAGAATGAGTGGAGACAGGCACTTCATAGCAAGTCTTACACATTGTTATAGTTTACAAGGAACTTTTATAAAAAGAAACAATGTAAGATTAATATTATTAATCTTAGTAATTATTAATAATATCCTAATTCTAAGATATTATTTTTTGAAATGCAATTTGGGTCAAGAGTTGTTGGGGAAGAGTGACCTATAAGAAAATAGCTAGAGGGGGCTTCCCTGATGGCGCAGTGGTTGAGAGTCCTCCTGCCAATGCAGGAGACACGGGTTCGTGTCCCGGTCCGGGAAGATCCCACATGCCGCGGAGCGGCTGGGCCCGTGAGCCATGGCCGCTGAGCCTGTGCGTCCGGAGCCTGTGCTCTGCAACGGGAGAGGCCACAACAGTGAGAGGTCCGTGTACCACAAAAAAAAAAAAAAAAAGAAAATAGCTAGAGGATGGGGAGAGGGGTTAGAGAAAAAAGTGCTGCTTAATAATTTTTGAAGAAAATAGTATATTTTATGTGTTTCTTGAGGTGAGGTTGAGGGGATACAGTGTAGAGTGGGGTGCTGGCTCCTGAAGCTTAGATTTTTGGTACCATAACATGTTGCTCATTATTCTAAAATGCTGCTAAGAAAATGGCTTCTTTTAAGTGCAGGGAAACTTTCAAGTTCTAAATATTAGCATATAATATTTTGTGGCAAAAGTTTAAATGGAGTCACGATTTATGGAGAAATCACTATGAAATTTCAACATTTAATAATTTGAATAGGCAAATACTTCTAGAAATACACTAATTTGGTTAATGGCACCATATGGCACAAATTAAAGTGGATTTTATTGAAGTCTAAGTTTAGGGTTTAGAGAAATGAGAAGTCTATTTATAAAATTACCAGATTAGGTGAGAAATTTAGCACCAAACTTTATTCAAATAAAATAATCTTCTTAATCACTGGAGACATACCATATACTTCAACTTCAGCTAGATCACACCATAAGTTTTGTAACATATGGAAGCAAAATCTTATTTGTGTTTGGTTTCTGCTTTTTCTATTGAAGTATAGTTGCTTTACAATATTATATTAGTTTCAGGTGTACAGCATAGTGATTCAATATTTTTATAGATCAAACTTCATTTAAAGTTGTTACAAAATAATGCCTATATTTCCCTGTGCTGTACAATATATCCTTTTTGCTTATTGATTTTATACATAGTAGTTTGTATCTCTTAATCCCATACCCCTATCATGCCCCTCCTCCTTTCCCTTTCCCAACTAGTATCCACTAGCTTGTGTTCTATATCTGTGAGTCTGTTTCTGTTTTGTTATATACATTTGTTTATTTTTTTAGATTCCACATATAAGTGGTAACATACAGTATTTGTCTTTCTCTGACTTACTTCACTAAGCTTAATACTCTCTAGGTCCATCCTCATTGTTGCAAATGACAGAATTTCATTCTTTTTTTATGGCTGAGCAATATTCCATTGTGTGTGTTTGTTTATGTGTGTATTATATATGTGTGTATATATATATATATATATATGTATCACATCTTATTTATCCATTCATCTGTTGATGGATACTTGCATTGCTTCCATATATAGACTTTTGTAAACAATGCTGCTATGAACATTGGGGTGCATGTATCTTTTCAAATTCAAAAAAACAAATAGCCCAGTTAAAAAATGGCAGATCTGAATAGAAATTTTTCCAAAGAAGACATACAGATGGCTAACATGCACATGAAAAGATGCTCAACATCACTAATTATTAGAGAAATATAAATCAAAACCACAATGAGATATCACTTCATACCTGTCAGAATGACTATCATCAAAAAGTCTACAAATAACAAATGTTGGTGACGATGTGGAGAAAGGGGAACTCTTGTTGGAATGTAAATTGGTGTAGCCACTGTGGAAAATAGTTGCTGGTTCCTAAAAAAACTAAAAATAGAACTACCATATGATCCAGAAATTCCACTGATGGGTATATATCTGGATTCTACTTTTCTATGTTTTAGATATAGCACAAAACTATTTTTTTGGGGAATCTCTTTTCCATGTGTTTTTAACCTTCCTTTTGCTAACATGGTGTATCACATTCATTGATTTTTAAATATTGAACCATTCTTGCATCCCTGGAATAAATCCCACTTGATCATGATGTATGATCCTTTTTTTATATATTGTTGAATTCAGTTTGTTAAAGTTTGTTGAGGATTTTTGCATCTATATCCGTCAAAGATATTGGCCTGTAATTTTCTTTTTTTGCAGTGTGTTTGTCTGATATTGGTATTAGAGTAATGGTGGCCTTGTAGAATGAATTTGGGAGTGTTCCCTACTCTTCAGCTTTTTGGGATAGTTTGAGAAGGATAGGTATTAGTTCTTCTTTATGTTGGTAGAATTCCTCTGTGAAGCTGTCTGGTCCTGGACTTTTGTTTGCTGGGATTTTTTTTTTTTTTTTTACAAACTAAATTTTTCTACTTATGATTGGTTTGTTCAGATTGTCTATTTCTTCCCAATTCAGTCTTGGAAGGTTGCATAGTTCTAGAAATTTGTCCTTTTCTTCTAGGTTGTCTAATCTGTTGGCATGTAACTTTTCATAGTATTCTCTTATGATTTTTTGTGTCTCTGTGGTATCAGTTGTTATTTCTCCTCTCTCATTTCTTAAATATTTTGTTTATTTGCATTCTCTTTTCTTCTTGATGAGGCTGGCTAAAAGTTTATCAATTTTGTTTATCTTTTCAAAGAACCAGCTGTTGTTTTCATTGATTGTTTCTATTGCTTTTTTGTTTCTATTTTATTTATTTCCTCTCTGATCTTTATTTCCTTCCTTCTGCTGACTTTGGGCTTTGTTCTTTTCTTTCTAATTCCTTTAGATGGAAGGTTAGGTTGTTTATTTGAGATTTTTCTTGTTTCCTGAGGTAGGCCTGTATCATATAAACTTCCCTCTTAGAACTTCTTTTTGCATCCCCTAGATAGAAAGTTGTGTTTCTGTTTTCATTTTTCTTGAGGTATTTTCTTTTCCTCTTTGATTTCTTCATTGACTAATTGGTTTTTTAGTAGCATGTTGTTTAGTCTCCCTGTGTTTGTGATTTTCCAATTTTTCTTCCTGTAATAGATTTCTAGTTTCATACTGTTGTGGTTGGAAAAAAATGCACGATATAATTCCTATCTTCTTAATTTTGTTGAGACTTGTTTTGTGGCCTAGCATGTGATTCATCCTAGAGAATGTGCCATGTGCACTTGAAATGAATGTGTATTCTGCTGGTTTTGGATGGAATGTCCTGTAAATATCTATTAAGTCCAACTGGTCTGTTTAAGACCACTGTTTCCTTATTGATTTTCTCTCTGAATGATCTGCCCATTGATGTAAGTGGGGTGTTAAAATTATCCTACTATTATTATATCATCAATTTCTTCCTTTATGTCTGTTAATCTTTGCTTTGTATATTTAGGTGCTCCTGTATTGGGTGCACATATGTTAATGAGTGTAATATCCTCTTCTTGTATTTATCCCTTTATCATTATATAATGCCCTTCTTTGTCTTTTATTATAGATTTTGTTTTAAAGTCTGTTTGTCTGACATGACTATTGCTAGTCCATTTGCATAAAACATCTTTTTCATTCCCCTCACTTTCAGTCTGTGTATCTTTAGTTCTAGAGGGAGTCTCTTGTAAGTAGCATATAGATGGGTCTTTTTTTTTCTTTTAATCCATTCAGGCACCCTTTTTCTTTTGATTGGAGCCTTTAGTCCATTGACATTTGATGTAATTATTGATAGGTATGTACTTATTGCAATTTTATTACTTGTTTTCTGGTTGTTTTTGTAGTTTTTCCCTGTCCTTTTCTTCTTTTAGTTTCTTCTCTTGTAGTTTGATGATTTTCTTTAGTGGTATTCTTGATGTCCTTTCTCTCTTGTTTTTGTATATCTGTTGTAGGTTTTTGATTTGTGGTTACCATGGGGTTTATATATGTTGAACTATAACTATATGTTCTTGATTTAAATATAGTCCTTTAAGTTTAAACACATTTTAAAAGATTTACATTTTTTATTCCCTTCCCCCACATTGTGTGTTTTTGGTGTCATATTTTACATCTTCATGTTTATCCCTTTACTGATTATTGTAGTTATACTTGATTTGCAATTTTTTTCTTTTAATATTTGTACTAGCTTATTTAAGTGGTTGATCTTCAGCCCTTACTATATATTTGCCTTTACTAGTGGGATTTTTCCTTTCCTATAGATGCTTCTTGTTATAGCCTTTTCTTTTCCACTTAGAGAAGACCATTTAACATTTCTTTTAGGGTTGGTTTAGTATTGATGAAGTCTTAGTTTCTGCTTGTGTGAGTTCTTCATTTCTCTTTTAATTCTAGAAGATAATATTGCTGGATAGAGTATCCTGGGTTGCAGGTTTTTCTCTTTCAGCACTTTAAATATATCATGCCACTCCCTTCTGCAGTTTCTGCAGAAAAATCAGCTGATAGACTTATGGGTGTTCTCTTGTCTATGACTCTTTGTTTTTCTCTTGCTGCCTTTAGAATTCTCTCTTTAACTTCTGCCTTTTTAATTAGGATGTGTCTTGGTGTGGGTCTGTTTGGGTTCATCTTGTTTGGGATCCTCTGTGCTTCCTGTATCTAGATATCTGTTTCCTTCTTTGGGCTTGGGAAGTTTTCATCCATAATTTCATTAAATACATTTTTGACCCCTTTCTCTCTCTCTGTTCTCCTTCTGGAACCCCTATAATGTGAATGTTGGTATGCTTGATGGTATCCCAAAGATCCCTTAAGCTGTTTTCATTTTTAAAATTTGTTTTTCTTTTTGCTCTTCTGATTGTGTGATTTCCATTATTCTATTTTCCAGATCACTTATATGTTCTTCTGTATCACCTAGTCTGCTGTTCATTCCTTATCATGTGTGTTTCATTGTTATTGTTCTTCAGTTCTGACTGGTTCTTTTTTATATTTTCTAGTTCCTTTTAAAATTTTTCACTGTGTTTTAAAGCTTTACTTAGGTCTCTCATGAAACAAAGATACAACAAAATAATTATCTATGGAGAATAGTTTATTTTGTGGTTCCTTACAGATTTGAGGAATTTTCTGTTTTAGCTTGATGAATTCATTAAATATCTGGTAAACTTCCTGTCTTCTGAGTTACTCAGACAGTACAACCAGAGTTTGGAGCTGTTTAACTATGTTATTAGCTATTTCTTCCATCACAGACTTTAATAAAGTGATAGTGCATAAAATTTGGGCAATGATATCATATAGATATATAAATCCAATATAATTCACTTCACTTAAAGAAATAGTAAAGATGATTAACCAATTTTTTCCTTTAAACTATAAACATATAAAAATTTAATAACTTCAAATATAAAATTGTGGGGATTCTTATTTCTCAATTATGTAAAGATTTTGATTTTAGGAGATAATACATTATTTCACTGGATTTAAACTGGTTCAGTGAGCTGGGTAGGGCATCAGAAAGGTATTTTTTTTTTAACATCGTCATTTGAGTATAATTGCTTTACATTGTTGTGTTAGTTGCTGCTGTATAACAAAGTGAATCAGCTTTACGTATACATATATCCCCATATTCCCTCCCTCTTGCGTCTCCTTCCCACCCTCCCTATCCCACCCCTCTAGATGGTCACAAAGCACCAAGCTGATCTCCCCGTGCTATGCGGCTGCTTCCCACTAGCTATCTATTTTACATTTGGTAGTGTATATATGTCCATGCCACTCTCTCACTTTGTCCCAGCTTACCCTTCCCCCTCCCCATGTCCTCAAGTCCATTCTCTATGTCTGTGTCTTTATTCCTGTCCTACCCCTAGGTTCTTCAGAACCATTTTCTTTTTTTTTAGATTCCATATATATGTGTTAGCATATGGTATTTTTTTTCTCCTTCTGACTTACTTCACTCTGTATGACAGACTCTAGGTCCATCCACGTCACTACAAATAACTCAATTTTGTTTCTTTTTATGGCTGAGTAATATTCCATTGTATATAAGTGCCACATCTTCTTTATCCATTCATCTGTTGATGGACACTTAGGTTGCTTCCATGTCCTGGCTATTGTAAATAGTGCTGCAGTGAACATTGTGGTACATGACTCTTTTTGAATTATGGTTTCCTCAGGGTATATGCCCAGTAGTGGGATTGCTGGGTCGTATGGTAGTTCTATGTTTAGTTTTTTAAGGAACCTCCATACTGTTCTCCATAGTGGCTGTATCAATTTACATTCCCACCAACAATGCAAGAGGTTTTCCTTTTCTCCACACCCTCTCCAGCATTTATTGTTTGTAGATTTTTTGATGATGGCCATTCTTGATTTGCGTTTCTGTAATGATTAGTGATGTTGAGCATCCTTTCATGTGTTTGTTGGCAATATGTATATCTTCTTTGGAGAAATGTCTATTTAGGTCTTCTGCCCATTTTTGGATTGGGTTATTTGTTTTTTTGATATTGAGCTGCATAAGCTGCTTGTATATTTTGGAGATTAATCCTTTGTCAGTTGCTTCAGTTGCAAATATTTTCTCCCACTCTGAGGGTTTTCTTTTCGTCTTATTTATGGTTTCCTTTGCTGAGGAAGGTATATTTTAAGCATGTTATTGTTCCACTGTAATTAACAGTGTCACATTTATATTTTCCTTTATTCCACAAGTATTTAATGTTCCAGACACTGAGATAGATGCTCTTGCAGATAATCTTTTTAGATCCTTACAAAAAATCCTTTGAGATGGTATACACATACCCATTTTCCTGGAGAGGAAACAGAGTTAGGGAGAATATATGACTTCTGCAAAGTCACATTTCTAATCTTTGGAACAGCATCGGAATGAAAACCCCAACATATCTGACACCAGAATCCATGCCTATTTCAGTAATAAATACTGCTTTGTGTGTTCTGGAACCATCTATACATTCTATCATTAACATGATTACTGCTTAGTTCTCAGATGTACCCAGTCTGCAGGGCTGTCCCCTATGGCTCCTGCGGACATGTCTACTTCTCTTCCTGAGGAGGGTTATCACTTTATTCTTCAGGGTTCTTCTCCTCCCAAGCCTGACTGAAGTGTGATATAGTTTCAGTCTTCTTCCTTTCTTGCTGCCCCAAACATGGAGTTATTTTTAGTTCTCTGTGTTATCTGACAAACGTGGAAGCTTTTAATTTTTCTACCTCTAAATACATGGAGAAAATATAGAAAGTCTGGGAACATTCAAAGTTTCCTAATTTTAAGAAGTCTCTATTTGTGTAGTCTCAGGTGTAGTTTTTGACTTCCTTCTGAGAATCTAGATAGTAGATTAAAAAAAAAAATAGAGCCACAAAAGAAAAATGCAGAAAGATATTTCCACACAACTTTGCATGCAAGGGCAAAAGACAAAGTGTAAAGAAGTGTAATATATAGCATAACAAGGGGTATGTATTTTAAGTTGGAAGACTGTGTTATTATTAAATCTTCAGAACCTTGACCCTGCTTGGCTGAAGCAATATATAACAGTACTTAAAGGAGTTGTGTCACTTGGAAATTTATGCATGCTATGGGAAGGTTTGATGAGCAATGTTAATACAATAGTTTACCATGAGAACTGTTGTCAATACATCCTTATTTATGATGAACTATAATGGCCATAGAGGACATCCTTGCTTAAGTCTCTGGCTCCCTCTTGTTTCTGGAGTTAGTCATTAAAAATTATGGGTTTTGCTGTTTTTCTTTTCCCCAGGTGTCATGTGGTCTGATCTACACTAAGAAAGAACTTATTTAGGGCCAATTTTTATTAAGTTTTTGCTTAAGCAGGCACTTCAATATAATATGGAAGCACCATGACTTACTTTGGAATTGAAACAAAACTGATTATTCCAGAAGGCATTGCTATCTTTCAAAACACAAGTTATTTGTCAGTGACAAGGATGCCTTCCCTATAACATGTAGGTATCATCAATATTTATCAGAGACCCATCATATTTAATGTCTTAAAAAAACCGTATTGTGCCATTTGTGGAATATACTCCTAAAAATATTGAAATATGTGTGTTCCCCAAGTTATAGGTAGCATGTAGATACCTAGTTTTGGTAGTTCTTCTATGCATGTTACATAGAATTGAGCCGTGTATCAATGTGGGTTCATGGATTCAGGATACAGAGATTGCCTAAACCTGATGATATCTCCACTTGACCTTTGTCAGTGGAGATATCATCAGTTCTCCATTGTCATGCAGGATGATTTTAAATGATTATCCTCAAGGAAGCTAGACCTCAGTGAATTAATGCAGTTTCTGAATTATTCTTTTTTTGGAAGCTAATGGAACTGTACATCTGAAAATGAATATTAAAAAATAATTATTTTAGGATTTTAGCTTAAACCTTAGTGTAAAGATATACCTTCCTGGGTAGTAATCTGCAAATTCAAATATTAGTTGTGTGTAAATAACCATGTGTTCAATACACTATTTTCCTGACTGCTTTTGGAAAACGTTTTTTAAAAACTTAGGAAAGTAGTGGCCAAAAGCTCTGGAGTAGAATTAAAAACATGAAAATTTGCTTCTGCAACAGGATATGTAGTGGGATTCAATGTTCAGTGTTTTGGGTCAGAGGTTAAAAATACTGAGGTGCTAAGTATCCCACAATTTAAAGAGAACTGCCCCCAAAGAGGGGGTTATTAGCACTTCCCTCAGAGTTAATAATAAGTGGCACAACCAGCCCTTCTGTATCACCCCCACCCACCATCCATTTTATAGAAAATGACTAGACTGGGGAGACAGGAATCACCATGGATGCAGCTGTTGTATTAGAGGCTTCGCCTTCCCCTCCCTTGGGGAGGAATAGAGATGCTTTCCTGTCTAAGGTCAAATTGGGAATAGGAGGGGCTCCAAGAGAATTTCTCATAAAGAATGGGGGCTCTTACCAGGAGAGACTGGTTGGCATTGTGTTTCTTTTTCTTTTTTTAAAAAAATTTTTAAAAAAATTTATTTAGTTTTGGCTGCGTTGGGTCTTCATTGCTGCAGGGGCTTTCTCTAGTTGCAGCGAGCAGGGGCTACTCCTCCTTGCAGCGCGCAGGCTTCTCACTGCGGTGGCTTCTTTGGTTGCGGAGCACGGGCTCTAGGTGCGCGGGCTTCAGTAGTTGTGGTGCACGGGCTCAGTAGTTGTGGCTCGCGGGCTTTAGAGTGCAGGCTCAGTAGTTGTGGCACATGGGCTTAGCTGCTCTGTGGCATGTGGGATCTTCCCGGACTAGGGCTCGAACCCGTGTCCCCTGCCTTGGCAGGCGGATTCTTAACCACTGCGCTACCAGGAAGCCTGGCATTGTGTTTCTTGATTGGGTATTTGCTTAGCCAGCAAACTTGCTACTCTACCTCTTGGCCTATTTCAACAGAAGAGAACACAATGAGAGACTGTTGGCAGAGTGGAGAGAGCCTATACTTTTACCGTCTGGTGTGATAAAGATGAGCTCAGACATATATCAAGGAATGTAAGCAGACTTAGGCCTGCTTGCCCACTGATATGGGCGGAATGTTTGTGTCCCTCCAAGATTCATATGTTGGTGATGGTATTTGACCTTTGGAATGAAATTAGGTTTAGACAAAGTCATGAGGGCAGAGGCCCCATAATGGGATTAATGTCCTTTTATAAAAAGAGTAAGAGACACGAGATCTCTCCCTCTGTCTCTTTCTCTCTCTGTGTGTGTTTGTGTGTGCATATGTATATGTACATCAAGGAAAGGTCACGTGAGGGCATAAATAGGAAAAGGGACCTCACCAAAAGCCCAACAATGCTGGTACCCCGACCTCGGACTTCAAACCTCCAGTACTGTGAGAAGTAAATGTTTGTTGTTTAAGTCACTCAATCTATGGTATTTGTTACAGCAGCCTGAGCTGACTGAAACACCCAATCTGTAAGGCTTCTTGCTTTATAGAGCCCCAACAGGAAGAGGCACTTGATGTATTTCCAGGGGAGGGAGTTGGGATTGGAGAATGAAGTTGACCTGGAGCTTAATCTATCTTAACATAGAACTGTGCCATGAGGAGACCCCTTAAGGCTTTCCCAAGAACTTGCATAGCTCTCATGAGACAGTCAGCATTTGGATGGCTGCCTTGCATAGGACATCAGTATCAAACCAGAGAAGCAGAGAAAGCCAACAGAAAAAAAGGTGTAATAGCAGCAGTTATATAAAGAGGCATTTGTTCCTCTCTGTTTCCCTTCTCCCTACCCCCAACAACTGAAGGGGCTAGGCTTTGAAGAAAAAGGGTGGCAAAGGGACAAGAAGAATACAGAGGCACAGACTTCCCTTCAACCTCCACCTCATCACTACCCCTAGCAGTCTATGTCTGCCCTTATCTTGGAGCTGATGAGATTTAGATTGAGTTTGAGACTGAAGTTTTATATTAGACTTGAATTTTAATAATCAAAAATGACTGGAAAGTTGTGGAATCTACCAAATATGATACTAAGGGGTGGGAAAAAAGATTGGACAAAGCATTATTGAAAGCAGTGATTGAAAAAATAACTGATTTCACGCTTATATTCCAACTGTTTGAGATTGCACTGGTATTCATTTTGATAAAATGTCTTTCACTGTTTTGGCAAATATAGTGGAGAAATAATGGGAGAAATGTGCAGTGAGGGGGCCACCTCTTTTTCACTTCAGCTTCTGGAAAAAGTAAGAATTTCAAGACTTTGGGTATTAAGTTACAATCAGGGACATGAATGGCATTTTTGTGGTTATGATTTTATATGGGATTAGACTTCTATGTACGAACATTTAAAAGAAAATCTCACACGATATAAAAAGCATCTTGATATTTCTTCATCAGATAACAAATAAGTTGTCAATTGTTTGGGCACAAAGGTGAATCACTGTGAATCAGTTTTTGAAGTGGACACATGTGGGAGATGCCAGTTTGCATTAATGATTCCAAAGGAGTACAAACAGATGGTAAAGCATCAAGCCTCTGCGAGAAACTAGAGCTGCCCAGAGAGCCCCCGACACCTGTGTTTTTAAGCAATGACATTTTACATTATCATTTAAGGAGTCCCCATTAATGCTAAAAATACAGATGTTTCTCATATGCTTCTAAGATACTTTTGATCACACAGAGTCACCTTACACTATAAAAACACATTGAATTTTTCTTCTCTTGATATTACCCTCATCTTATAAGAAATAAGAGGGAATACAAATCTTATCCCAACCTAATGAAAATAAAAAATGAAGCTTGAAATACTTTCAGGCCAAAAAAATAACCTCTTCTCACCTCTACTCCCCAAATACACCTCCAAATAAAAATCAGGGACAGAAGCTACAGATGGACTCCTCACTGTCTGTTTGCCATTGCAGTACAGTCCTGTGGTCAGAGAAATCTCTAGGATGGAAACAAAGAAGATTTTAGAGGTAAGGAAGAGCAAACAGGTGAGACCTTGAACCTGGCCTACATTCCCCACCATGTGTCGGAGAAATCAGAACCGAAGGGCCCTGTCATACCTGTTCCATCTGGTCAATAATGGTTGCAACCTCACAGAAACGGAAGGGAGAAATCAGGGGAAGAGCAGACACTGCACTCACCCCTAAATTTCCTACAGTCCTCAGCAGGGCACAAGAGAACAGTCAGATCTTTTCTGTGCTCATGAGAAGGGTAGAATGGGTAGAGCAATTCAGAAAATTCAAGTAACGTGAGGAAATAGAGGGACCTGTGAGAAGCTGACACCTGGGGCCATGCCAGGACTTGGATTCAGACGAGGCCCCTAGGACTATGGAGATGGAGGTCAAAGATATCTGGAAACAATTATGGGATGAATTATATATGCATTCCTGGAGATTAGCATCAGCCCCAGGAAAAGAGGAATGGGGACAAAGAGACTATGATTGCTTTTTAAAATGAGGTCTTTGAAAATCACTCAGTTGGACTAGTTTACTACATTTGGCAGCATGGGGCCTGAGAGTCAAAAAATTAAGTTAAAGGAAACTAAAACAAGCTACATTTTTGCAAAAATACATTTTGGGGGATATCATAACTTTCTGAAGAATCTGAAATGTATACTTGCTGCACACCTCTTTTACAAATTCAGTGCACTGGAGGCATTTCTTCACTATCTTTTCCCCACAAATGTTGCTCCTGCTTCCTCCTGCACAACTTCTCTTGGATGTGATGTTTCCATCTTTGCTGCCAGTTAATTATCCAAATGCCAGTAATGTCTCACTTACATTATTATAACATCTTTCCTAGTGTTACTGCCTTGTTTTATTCTTATTTTGATAAGTTTTATGATCTCGTAACTCTTTTTCTTACAGTAGCATGTACTGTCTTAATTCATTCTTTGATTAGGCCTCTCTAACTTTCCGTGTCGTACTATTCAGCATGATATGAAGACCAAGGATATATTATATCCTAGTATAATTTATTTATGATTAACTTTCATTCTTCTAATCATTGAACCACTTGTTTCTTTTGCTTGGAATAATGTTTATGTCCTTAGCTTTATATTTTGAGACTTGCAGAACTTGATGAACTAAACTAATGCAGATCATCCTCAAAAAAACTAGATAAAATATTTAAAATAATTTAAAATGCAATAATATTTTCAATGAAAGAAAAGATAATCTATAAGTGCCAGGAATTGAGAGAAATAAAAGGCAAAGTTTTAAATGGAAGCTGAGCCAGTCAGAGCTCACATAGGTTCTGGGCTTGATACAGACTCTATGGATGAGAATTTTAAATGCACATAAGGATGAGAGCCATGTCATTTGATCCACAAGAGCTGGGGAGCACTGAGTAACCAGCTTAAAAAACAGTACTTTAAAGTAGTGCTCTCCTTGCAAAAATGGGACTAGAAATATCCTGCCCACAAGCCTTGGGAAGCAGCCTAAAAATCTGCTCTCTATTTGGAGCTCTAAGTGGAAAAAACAAGTACTAGTAAGAAACTGAAAGCCCAGGTTTGTGCCACATGGGGTCACAACTGCTATTTCCTGAATGATATGGGAAATACAAGCTGAGAAATTGGAATAAAAGCTAGTCAAAGACCATTAAAATCTATTGTATTCTGTCAGAAAAAAGTACAAAATTGATCTGTCAGGATAATTTCACAACTCAGGGAATGTAGAACTCTTATGGAAAACACAAACCCATTGAAGATGAACTTACAATCAAAAGTTACAAACTACCTTAGCAAATGAACCATTATGAGGGAGAGTAAGAAGGAATAGCAAACAGGAGGATCAACACTCTCAAGAATAGAAAACAATAAACAATCTGAAAGTGATTATAAAATAAGTTTTTTTAAATTGTTTAAAAAGGTGAAGGTGGAGCAGAAACCATAATGAAACAAGAAAATATGAAATAAAGTATAAGAAGATAAGTATAATATATGACATAGTTCAAGAGAGAAATGGTGGGTAATTTGAGGAAATCATCTCCACAAAATAAAGCTACAGCACAGAGAAATAAAGGTATGAAGAATAATAAAAAGCAGTTGACAGAGATAAAGGTTAGAACATGGAGGTTAGATGTGTAAGTAATGGGAATCTTAGTGGTAAAAACAGAGAAAATGGAAAAATAACAATAGTAAAATAATTTATTTGTTGAGGATTTACCAGATGTAAAGAAGACAAGCTACCAAATCAAAATAGCATAGAATAAAATCAAATTCCCACCTAAAAGTATCAGAGTGAAATTATAGAATACAAAAGGCAAAAAAATGTTAAAAGCAACTAGAGAGAAGGACTAAATTATGTACAAAGTGTGAGGGAACAAACTATCATTCAAGTGTGAGGAAGAAGTTTAAAAACATTTTCAGATAAATAAGGATTGAGAATATACCAGTCACCATTGACTGAGAAAAGAATTATTAGAAGAAATTTAAACCTGGAAGGAAGAAAGGGAATGTGAGAAGCAAATGGAAGCAAATAAGTTGGTGAAGATGTGGTTCAACCCAAATAATGAATTGACTATGTAAAAATGGATAAATTTTGGAGAGTTTAAAAATAAGGTAGAATTAAAATACCAGATAAAAATAACATGGAAGATGGTAGAAGAAGAGTTCAGAGTTAAGTGTTTTTATGGTTCTTGTAGATAAT
Organism: Stenella coeruleoalba; assembly: GCF_951394435.1. Lineage (NCBI taxonomy): Eukaryota > Metazoa > Chordata > Mammalia > Artiodactyla > Delphinidae > Stenella > Stenella coeruleoalba. The sequence continues at coordinate 83,345,969 of NC_137151.1, read as the reverse complement.
GGTGGTGGATAAAGATGTTTTTCTTATGTTAAATTTGTATGCTAAGATTTTTCAGTGTAACTACTAAAAGAATAGAAATAGATGTGTAACAGAAAATAGTAGAGGTGGAAAAAAATAAAGATTACCTGATTAATTTGATTAAGCCAATGATTGATAAAAGACAGAAAGGCTGAAAACAAAGAAAAAAATCAGAGAAACTTAAAAACACAAAACATAGTAGAAATAAACTAAAATAGTTTACATCAAGTCAAAAGTTTTAGAGTAAAAATGACCCATTTAAACAAAAACTCTCAATTAATGTGTTCAGTGCCTCATGCCTGGAGTCAGAGCATACCAAATTGTCTTTGCTCTAGACTGCAAAGAAAGTCCAAGCAAATCAACATCATAACATAATATTCTTTGACTATAATGTAATAAAATTAGAAATCAATAACAAAAAGATATTGCAGATGTGAAGTCTGGTTTCCAGTAACTGAAGGAGCTGGTATTGTACTAAATATCTTATCAATAATAATTACAAACTTTGAACAAAAATATTTTAAAAGTCTCTGAAGCTACTGGAAATCAATCAAAAGCAGGCAAAACTGGAGGAGAATCCTCTCTTGAAAGATAGGAATGATCACAATTTAGATTCGTGTGTATATTGCTTTTCCGCTGAGGGCATTCTCAAGACCTGTGGGCACAGTGTACAGTAAGTCCCCTACATATGAACGAGTTCCATTCTGAGTGTGTGTTCATAAGTCCAATCTGTTCATAAGTCCACAGAGTTAGTCTAGGTACCCAACTAACACAATCAGCTATATAGTACCATACTGTAATAGGTTTATAATACTTTTCACACATATAATATGTACAAAAGCAAGCAAACACAAAAAATAAAGAAAACATTTTTAATCTTACAGTACAGTGTCTTGAAAAGTACAGTAGTACAGTACAACAGCTGGCATGCAGGGGCTGGCACGCACGCTTGCATCTTTGAAAGTTCACAACTTGAAGATTCGTATGTAGGGGACTTACTGTATAGGATTTGATCAGAAAATCTATTGGCCTGAAGAGGCAGAGGATAGGGGCTGCCAGAGTTGCTGGAAATTGAATAGGGAATACAAGAATTGAGGAGGCCTCAGAGGGAAATCCTCAAAATCTGTATAAATCCTTCTTATAAATGACCTTTCTAAAATCTTTGGCTGTCCTTAAGCTGCACATATGTTAGGATCTCATCAAGTAGCTCAAGGAGAAAACAACAGCTGGAGAACTGAAAAGGATGAACAGATAGTTCAACAGCTGCTTCCCAGAAGAAGACAAAGTTTGGATGTTCAATCCCATTAGATTACAGAGTCTTGGTAAATATTTCAGGATTTTTACTGAAAGCCAAGAAGGATTATGCTTTATGAATCAAGACTACATTCTAAGACTAAGGGATTCACCTTTGGACTAAGTCAAAACTATTCCACCAGTCGTTTAGCTACTTGCAAGAACAAAACTAACCATTCTCCAGAGGAACATAACAGAATAAAGTCACTCTACAATTTATTATAATGAGACATATGAAGAAACAGCAAAAGTGACCTACGGTTAAGAGAAAAATCAGTCACTAGAAACATATCAACAGACAATATAGATGTTGGAATTTGCAGAAGGACTGTAAAATGATCAGCAGGATAACTATGTAAAAGAAGCAATTTTAAAAGATGGGTATAATAGATGATGAGATAGGGAATTTCAGGAGAAATTGGAAACTATCAAAAAGAATCAAATAGAAGTCCTAGAAGAAAAAAGTATAGTATCTGAAATTGAAAGATCCTTCAGATGACATTAACAGCAGATTGGAAGCAATAGCAAAGATCTTGAGTGAACTTCAGAAACTGAAGCATAGAGAGAGAGAAAGAACTGAGCCCCAGTGACTTATGGGATAATGTCAATCAGCCTTACATACATGTAATCAGAGCCTCAGAAAGAAAGGAGAATGAGGAGACAGATAAATGTTTTTATTTTTCTATTTTTATCAACTCTGATTTTAAAAATTCCTAGTAACCATTACTCTGGGAGATGGATCGAAAAAGACATTGCTGCAATTTATGTCAAAGAGTGTTCTGCCTATGTTTTCCTCTAAGAGTTTTATAGAATCAGGTCTTACATTTAGGTCTTTATTCCATGTTGAGTTTATTTTTGTGTATGGTGTTAAAGAATGTTCTAGTTTCATTTTTTTTTACAGGTAGCTGTCCAGTTTCCCCAGAACCACTTATTATAGAGACTGTCTTTTCTCCACTGTATAGTCTTGCGTCTTCCAGACTAATTGACCATAGGTGCGTGGTTTTATTTCTGGGCTTTCTATCCTGTTCCATTGATCTATATTTCTGGGTTTTTTTTTGTGCCAGTACCATACTGTTTTGATGACCGTATGGAGATAAAAACAAAAATAAACAAATGGGACCTAATTAAACTCAAAAGCTTTTGCACAGCAAAGGAAACCACAAACAAAATGAAAAAACAACCCACAGAATAGGAGAAAATATTCACAAATGATGCAAACGACAAGAGATTAGTCTCCAAAATTTACTAACAGCTCATACGGCTCAATATCAAAAAACAAATAACCCAATCAAAACATGGGCAGAAGACCTAAATAGACATTTTTCCAAAGAAGACATACAGATGGTGAAGAGGCATGTGAAAAAATGCTCAACGTTGCTAATAATAAGAGAAATGCAAATCAAAACTACAATGAGGTATCACCTCACACCAGTCAGAATGGCCATTATCAAAAAATCTACAAACAGTAAATGCTGGAGAGGGTGTGGAGAAAAGGGAACCCTCCTACACTGTTGGTGGGAATGTAAAGTGGTACGGCCACTATGGAGAACAGTATGGAGGTTCCTTAAAAGACTAAAAATAGAGCTATCATATGATCCAGCAATCCCCCTCCTGGGTATATATCTGGAGAAAAATATGGTTCGAAATGATACATGCACCCCAATGTTCATAGCAGCACTATTTACAGTAGCCAAGACAGGGAAACAACCTAAATGTGTATTGACAGATGAATGGATAAAGAAGATGTGATGTATATATACAATGGAATATTACTCAGCCATTAAAAAGAATGAAATAATGCCATTTACAGTGGATGGACTTGGAGATTATCATACTAAGTGAAGTAAGTCAGACAGAGAAAGACAAATAACATATGATGTCACTTATATGCGGAATCTAAAAAAAATGATACAAGTGAACTTATTTACAAAACAGAAACAGACTCACAGACTTAGAGAATGAATTTATGGTTATTGGGGGGAAGGGCAGGGTGGGGAGGGATAGACTGGGAGTTTGGGATTGACATATATCCACTGCTATATTTAAAATAGATAACCAACAAGGATGTACTGTAAAAAAAAAAAAAAAAAAAAAAAAAACCCAAGTAACCAGTAAATCCAGGACACTCAGAAGATCCCAAGAAGGATAAATACAAATAAAACTATATCAATGAACATCACAGGTAAACTGCTGAAAATAAAAAAGTGATGATAAAAATATTCTGTCTTTGATTGAGGTGGGATTTTTCAAAACTCATGAAACTGTATACTTTAAACCTGTCTATTTTACTTACGTATACCTCAGTTAAAAAAAAATTTATACCCCCAAAGTATAACACGTGTCAACTACTTTTATTTTGTTAGAATTCTACCTAGTAAAATGTCTTACTGATTTATTTCCATGAAATGGCTTACATTAAAGAGGAGAAAATTTCATAATAATATGACTAGATTTTCTTATTAGAATCATATTATTGTAAAGCTGAAAACAAATGTTTAAAATAATCTAGTTAAGTCTTTTCATTGTACTGTTGAGGAAATTAAAACTCAGAAATTAAATGACTTGTTCAAAGTCACATATCTATTTAGTCACAGGGTGAAGACTAGAACTCAGTCACTCAGAGTAGTCAGAATAAAATTTATCTGGAAACCAGAAAACATAGGGCTAATGCTGTCAGAGATTTAGGATGTTTAGGAGGTTTCTTAAGGCATTTTAAAGCTCTTGGATAAAAATACAATAAAAAGAAGCATTATAGTGTACATTTTGTGTTATGGATTTATCTGAGAAAGAATTGAAATTGAAATGAAGATTAAATTCATCATTCTTTAAGTTACTACTAGTAACTTATTTTCTTTTATTAATCAGTATGTTTTCAAGTAACATTTGGCAACATATCATCATTTAAAATAAATCTATCATCAATAGCATATCAAGAGTTTTTAACTTTTGACTAATTTTGAGTTTAAGAATTGTGCCAATTATAATTTTTAAATATTCAAATAAAGTTCTTTTTGAGAAAGAAATATTATACGTTTTTAAACACTTTCTTCTTATTCTTTCTAATAATCTGTTTATTGTTGCCAAAATAATTTTATGTAACAAATTTTAACAATAGTTACCCAGTTTCGTTACTTAGGGAGGCATTTCCTAAAGTATGTTCCTCTGAATATTAAATATTGTTATCTCAAGATGCCCCACACAAAAGGATAGCATGGTCAAATAAACTTGAGAAACTGTTTATCCCCTTGGAGATTCTGAGAGGTCATGAAGCAGAGAAGACCTAGTCTGACTGAATCAATTCAGCTATGTGGATATATAGAGCACATTACATTCCAAACACTTGGGTTCAAATCTGGTTCCACCATTTCTAGCAGTATGACTTTGGGTAAGTTAAGTTCCTTGAGCTTCAGTTTCTTTTCTTTCTCTGAAAAATGAGGACATTAATTGTAACTGCCCCATGAGTTTGTTGAAAGGATTAGTCTATTCATGCATAGAATTTTACCTCAGTGAATGTCATATGGGAAGCATTATTTTTTTTTAGTTATTATTATTCCCCAAATATTTGACTTCTTTTTTAGTATTTCTCTTGACTCTGAAAAAAATATGGTGCAGTATTCCATGTTAGATGAACTACTATATTTTCTGGCATGATTGTTCTTACACTTCATTTTTTTCTCTTTATTAGTGTTCTACTGTAAAAGTTGTGAAGAATTAAATTAAAAAATATTAAAAATTCAGAGATGGGGAAAAAAACCCTAAAGATTTAGCATAGCTATGTCTCAAGGGCAATTTTAAATTTTAGTTCAAGAGTAATATATGAAATTTCTGTGACACTTCTTTTCCCTTGAAAGACAATATTCCTAGCAACACAGGAATATCAGGGAGTGGAATCAGTGTGTAATTTTAAGGTGTAAAGTTTCACTCAAAGTGTAAACTAGAACCTCATGCCATGCTTCATGGAGAATGTGGGAGAATTGTCTCCATTCACTTAAAGCGTATCTGTGTAGAAATGAAAATGTAATTCCAATGTATTCTTAGCTTTTCTCTTGGAAGACATTTGATTTTCCAGTACATATTGAAGATATATTTGACTTTTGCTTTGGAATTTTCTAATGTGTTTGTATGAGTATAGTCTGCTTTAAAAATGTGTTAAAGGATACTGAATATATTAAGAGTGTTTTATTTTACTGACAAGAGTGATGTATTCCAAGAATCACAGGTTATTAGGAATATAATAAAGTCTCTGATCACTAGGAAGTGGTATCAGTTTTTCCTCCAAACATTAGATTGGAGTTGATTAAGATAAATGTGAAATAACTATTTCTGCCTCATTTTATATATGTGTATATATTTTCATAGAGCCAGCTGATACGAAGTTATGTAAATACAGTTTTCAAAATTGGAGGAAGAAAAAAAAATTAAATAACCTCCATCTTATTTTATATTCCCCTAGTGGCACACCTGGGTACAAAGTTTTGAGTGCAAATAGTGATTTGAATGCTGTTTCCAGGAAACACTGGTAGAGGAGTTCAAAAGGAGGAAGGAAGGAGGGAAGGCAGGTAGACAGGCAATAGGGTATATTACCATGCAAGTTACCACTTGCTCTATCCTGTTGGGTAATTTGGAGAGATAGACTTGAATACCTCAGACTTAATTCCCAGCTGAGGAAAAGAATTGTCTGGAATGCTTATGCCTCGACTCCCATCAATCAGTCATTGATTGAGAACTGCTCCCAGAGGGCACTGATTCCCAATCATTTCTGGTCTGACTCCTGCACAGTGCAAGCAGGCTCTGACCAGGTAAAGCCCTAAGGCCTTCTTTAGCATACAGCAGAATGGTCAATGTCAATAGGTAAGAGGTTGAGACACTGACAGTGTTTTCCAGTTTCAATTTAGTTCCTAAATACAGTAATTTTTTACTTAAATGTTAATCACAGACCAGTTTTCCTAAGTAGATTTTTTTTCTCACCCTAAAAGTAAATGACCAACTAATGTAGGTAATTTTAAAAACTATGGTCTTCCATACAATATGTGTGGCCCTTGTCTACCCATGGAATATATAGCCAATTACATCAAATTGGGTTACCAAGTTCCCATGAACCAGACCACTTAGTGGAGTTTCTTGGGTTGAATAGACTACTGTTTTTCTTTCTAAAGAAATGCAAAAATTCCATTTCATAGGTCATGGAGCTATTAAACTGATTTCCTTCTGGGGTGTTAATTATGATCATGTAATAAAAAGAGTGCATGGATTCCTTGAAAGCGAGCTCTCCATTTTTATAATATAGAGAAACTCCAAAAAAGTCTAGATAGATTTGCACAGAAGATATATCAAATGTACTAAATTAATATATTTTTAGTATAATCCAAGAGTTAGAACAAAACATTATAGAACATAGCAAGCTCTCTTTTTAAACCAAGAAGCTTAATTGCCCATAGGAAAAAACACCAGAAAAAATTTCAATAATAAAGAATGAGAAAACATTTTACCAAGATAAAAAAAATTCAAGGCATGCTGAAGAGAAATGATATTGTTCATTATAGTGAGTCATAATTTCCAAGTGAGTTTCTTTGAGTGTTGCTTACAAGTACATTATATGATAGGTCTAAGGTTCTTCTGGAATGAGAATCACACCTACTCTGAAAGAATTTATCCATCATTAAATTTAAATGAAAATATAATCCAGTGTAATGATAAAGTTATGGGAAAGAAATGCCAAGAGTGAAATAATCTATTTCACATATAAGGACTAAAACTGAGAAAATGAAAATGTCTCAAAATTTTATGAATTTTGTCATTTTGTTCTTAAGCAGTTGTAGGAATTAATGAATGTTTGAAATATCTTGTGTGGCAAAATCAGGAAAACTGGTCTTCTGTTTCCTGCCAGATGTAGTTAAGATTATAAAGCTAATACTCTGATCCAGAAACCAGCAGCAAAGCAAACCTTTCAATCTTCTGTTGTGAGTGAATGTAAAGATAACTACTAGGACACTTGCATTTCTTTAAACCTTTTAGAGAGAAGAGTATCTTTACCTAAAGTACATGAAACAAAAACATTTATTGAGATTTATGGAATTAATCCATGGAATTTAGATAAGGGTTGCTATGATTTCATTAAATGGGAGTTCTTAAATGCCTTAATTAAATGTTATGAAAATTTAATTGGATGTTTCTTTGACATGTTGTGTTATGACTTATCAATATAAAACAACAGCATATAACATTTAAAGACACCTTTTATTTACTAAAACATTCATATTTTCCAGAATAAGGCCCAGTACCTTAGAATCTACAACAAAGCCATTATCTATGCATTTGTACATTTCTGATGGGCTCCCTAATTCAACCAAAGATCCTTTCGTACATGCAAAGATATTTTCCCTGGCTTTGAGGTTTAATACCATTCTCCTATTGTTTGTGTCTAACACATATCCTTCTAAAAGAGATTTGAAGTATTCTCTCTATACATCTTTATAAATATGTGTGTGTGTATATATGTATATATGTAACCTATATATATATAAAATCTATATAATAATGTGTGTGTGTGTATGTGTGTGTGTGTGTGTGTGTGTGTGTGTGTGTGTGTATGGTTTCAATTACTATATATATGGTGGAATCTCAAATTTATCCAGTCCAAATCTTTCCTTTGGGCAGTAGACCCTAGATCGCCAAGTATCGAAACAGGATGTTGGTAAATTCTCAGAGATAAACTGATACAGTTCAACCAGCCCAAATCTAAAGACTACACACCTATATTATTACATCATTGTATATTATTTTAAAATTAAAATCTGATGCACATTCTTTCTTACCATAATGCAAAAAGCCAGAAGGAATTACCTTCTAGCTGTCTCCAGTTCCTCAATTACAGAATCCATTTCTTTAGCAATTTTTTGTTTCTTTAGTGTTATAAATGTGATTAAAAAGTAATGTTAAAACTAGTAAAAGGATATGAATTACATTATAGAAGTATTTTGAGGTACTTATTTTTTTATTTTTATTTTTTTTGCAGTATGCGGGCCTCTCACTGTTGTGGCCTCGCCCGCTGCGGAGCACAGGCTCCGGACGCGCAGGCTCAGCGGCCATGGCTCACGGACGCAGCCGCTCCGCAGCATGTGGGATCTTCCCGGACCGGGGCGCGAACCTGTGTTCCCTGCATCGGCAGGCGGACTCTCAACCACTGCGCCACCAGGGAAGCCCATGAGGTACTTATTTTTGATCTTGTATTTTTTTCTAGATTAATAAGGACAGAAACATACCTCTTTATTGTATTTTGCAAATGTGCAGCGTTGTAAATAAAGCTGATACATGAAATAGGAATTTATACGTAATACACTTTAATATTTAAATGTTTTCTTTACAAAAGGATTGTTTATTTTGCAAATAACTCATAATAATCTAACTGCATATGAAAGTTTTCTAATATATTAAAAATGCTTTTGATTTGATTATATTATTTAAAGTAGGCACCATAGAAAATTCTTATAAATAAGAAAATAAAAATCACCTGTATTCCACCCAGGGACTCTGTTAACAATTTTTGTTTATATTTTTCCAATTTTCCTCAATGAGATTACACGCAGACCACATACACACACACAAACACACACATATTTTGTGTACTGTTTTTTCTCTCAACTTTTAGAATTTTCTCACATCTCTATATATTCTTTATATGTGTTTTTAGCTTTTGCAAATTATTGCATAATATAGGAATAATCTTAATTTATTTGATAGTTCCATTATGAAACTTTTTAAATTGTTTTTATTTCTTATTTGATAATGGTGCAGTGTTTTTGTGTATAAATTTTTGTGTTTTTGAATGATATCTTTCAAATAGACTCTTAAAATTGAAATTATTGTGTCAAAGGACTAAAATATACTTGAGGTTATTGATAGAGATTTTAAATTATTTTTATGTAGGAAATTTAGTCAGTATATAATCCTGCTATGTATGCGTACATATATATGTATACCAATTATTATGGACTGAATGTTTGGTCTTTTCCCCTACCTCCAGTTCAAGTGTTGAAATCTAATCCCCAAATGTCAGAGTATTTGGAGGTGAAGCCTTTGGGAGGTAATTAGATCATGAAAATGGAGCCCTCATGAATGGGTTTAGTGCCCTTAGAAGAGGCCAGAGAGCTAGCTCACTCTGTTTCCACTATGTGAGCATATAAGAAGTTGGCAGTCTGCAACCCGGAAGAGGGCTCTCACCAGAACCCAACCATGCTGGCACCCAGAACTATAAGAAAGAAATTGCTGTTGTTTATAAGCTACCCAGTCTATGGCACTTATTTATAGCAGCCTAAATGGACTAAGACATTGTTAACATTATTATATATTTTAATTTTTGCTCTTTTTATGGCTTAAAGGTTATATTCATTGCTTTAATATTTATTTCTTTGCCTACTAGTGAAGTAGACAACTTTTCCTAGTGTTAATTATGCATATTCCTTGTTTTCTGAAGTATAAGTTTATGTCATTTACCAATTTTCTTTTACATTTTTGTTTTCACTAATTGATATCTCAGAATTACTTACTTCTACCTACTCCTTGTTAAATTTAAAGCAGATATTTTTCTTGAAATGTTTGCTTTTCGATTTTGTTATAAAATTTTATTTAGGTAAAAGGGTATTTTTTTATCTGGTTCTTTTAAGTAGTCACATCTAACAACATTTTCATTTTTATTTTTCTGTTGTTTTCATGTTAAGAAAGCCTTCCCAATTCAGGAAATCATATTTGCTTATAAATATTTTATTTTTAATAGCTTAATTTCTCAGACTTAATTCTTTATCCATTCATAATTATTTTGATATACAATCTGAATGGAAGTTCTAAAATTTAATTTTTCTAAGTCATTATTCAGTTATACTATTATTTACGGAATGATTTATCTGCCTGACTTTATACTTGTACTATACTGTTTTAATTATCATAGCTTTGTATATTTTTATACATGGTATATCAAATTGCCATCCCTGAAATTACTCTTTTTTTCTTCCCTAAAGTTAACTCTTTTTTTCTTTTTTTTCCACACGTGTATTTTTCTAAAGTTCTTAATGGTTAAAATTCTTAATTGACTCTTCAGAAACCACTTTGGAATTCTGATTAGATTCCATTTACCTACAACTTAATTTTAGGTGGATCAGTATTTGTTGTGTGTCTTCTTAAAATATGTTTCTTCCCTATTTCATTCCCATCAGAACTTTCTCTTCATTTGGGAACCATATGGTTTCAGGGAAGCTATGCCAACTAAGCCAATCAGTACGTTCCTTCTCCCTTGTGACAGAGATGGTGGGCCAGTGACCTAAGTAGATCCAATTACAGGGGATCTCAGTGTTCACTGGGGATGCTGGGAAAAGAAGCTTTAGGCAGATAATTGAGATAGAAAGAATTCAGGTATTTTGTGTCATTGTACTACTGGATCAGACTTCATTTGAAATATTTGAATTTTTTAGTTATGAGATCCAACAAATTCTTTTCATGTTTTAAAGGCAGCTTGAATTAGATTTATTGTTACTGTCAGAGAGGAAGAAATTTTTCTCTACCTTTCTAGATTTTTCTGGCTGGTTTAAGAATTAAATGATATGAAACAGATTAATAGGAAAAAAATCAAACAGAGGTTTAATACCATGTATTCATTGGAGAGACACAGGAAAACTGAGTAACTCTCCAAAATGACTGAATCCCTTACCTTAAATACCATCTTCAACAGACAAAAGAGGACGCGGGGGGTAGGGGTTTGGTACTTCAAAGGGGAGGAAGGCAATTCACATGGAGATGGAAAAGCAAATGTTTGGTAAACAAATGTTTGCTCAGCCATGCAGAGACAATGAGACACAGAATGGACTCTGATTTCCAGGTCTTGCCAAGTTTCCCCAACTAAACCTACCTCATATTCTTTGCAGATATCTCTGGTGATAGCTCCATTCCAGAAACAGGCCCTCTATGTAAATTCTTTAGGCAGTTAGGGGAATAGTCAAAGTTTCTTCATGAGTCTTTTGGGCCTTGATTGTTTTCAGCTTGAAATAATCCACATGCCAAAGAGATATTTTGGGGTGGCAAGTTTTGCCCCCCCACATTATTTTCAAATAAAACCACTTATATTGATGTTAAATCATTATAATATTCCTGTTTTCATGTTCATAAACATGGTATGATAATTTCCTTAAGACTTTTTTTTTGTATGTGTCAGCAAAGTTGTGTTATTTTCTTCCCACAGATACATATTTCTTGATTGTTTCTGGGTGCCCTAGTACATTTAAAATTATTGCAATCTAAAAACCTTGTCTTGCATAAAGCATTGTAGCAATACATAATAGACTAAAGTAAAGAAATAAATAGTGGTAATAACAGGTGATATTGATGCTGGTAAATTCTTGTGTAGTCATTATTATGTTCCAGATGCAATTCTTTCTATATGTTTTCATCTATAATCTCATGAGGCAGCTATAAATATGATTACAATTTTATGGATGAGAGAAAGGAGGCACAGACATTGAGTAACTATCCCAAGCAGTCAGTGGTGCATCTGGGATTTGAAATCAGGCAGTCTGGGCCTAGGGTCTGTGTTTATAACCACTATCTTATACTGGTCCTTCATTATAACTGTACCCTGAATAAATAAGAGAGTGTAGCAAAAATGGCTGTGAATGATTAATGTCAAAAATATTTGTTAGTTTTTAGAATTATATGAAATAAGTATGCCAATAGGCAGTTTCTAAGTGCTAGAGTTCCTGTCAACTCACTAAGGTTCTTAAGTGTGATTTACCTTGGTTTCTGGTTGGGACTCAAGGCAGAAGAAATGATGATTCACATGATTCCTTTTGTTTTACCACCACGAAGTCATGTCTTGCACTGTCTGATATTGCATGTAGAGCTTTTTAATAACTATACAATCATACCTAGGAAAACACATAAACCTTTCTCTTCATGTACTTAAAAATTTAAATAGGAGATCAGCACAAGTAGATAGTTAAACAACCTACCACCTCTATGTTGTGCAGGGGAGAGAGACAAGGACTAGACTTGTTTGCAATAACTTTAGGTACATATGCATGGTCATAAACTTGTTATAACTTGCTGGAATCAAGATCTAGGAAATTATAGAGATGCAGCTCAATTTTTTTCAGCCGCAATCATGTTCAGAAGCATTCATTCCATAAACAGCAGGGGGCATACTTTCTTTTCTTCTTCAGCAGAGCTATTGACATCTGTTGATTTACATTGCTGTTGCTCTTTGCCTCTTGCATACGTACAATACACAATTTTGAGAATTCATGAATAGTTTAGGCTCATAAGGGTGAAATAAATCATAATTTTATATCTTTGAAATGTTTGAGAAATTATTAGATAAATTTTACATTTAAAATTCAGACAGATGAAACCCAAATTTCCAGTTTAATTTAGAAAGCGCAAGTAAACTAGATATCTAAAGTAAAGTGATTTTTTTTTTTAGAGATTGGTAGAATATGGCATTTTGAGATATATTAAGAAGAGTAATCATAATGATTTCCCTTTTCAGCTGGCTCTGCATGTGTATGGCTCTAAATTTTGTAAGTTAACATGATTTGTTAGTAAGAACCCATTGTATAATCCTTATGGTACCACTCATTTTAGTATCTAATCATAAATTTCTTTGTCCCATATGTACAAGTTTTGTCTTATCATGAGGAGTAGCTCTTGAAGGCAGGGATATAGCATCTTTTAGATGACTGGGGACATAGTGGGAGCCTGTTAATACTTGTCAGGCTGAATGAAAGAGGTGCCTGAAAGTGGAACTTTTCCACATACATGCCATTACATCTCCCTTGCACTCTCCTTATTTCTCCCCAAGTCACTAGTCCTGTGTTTAGTGTGCTTGTGCCACATCTATGCCAAATCTCAGTGGTCAGTAACAAAACTGGAGAAGCAAATGACATTATTTATTCAGAGCTCCTTTAGCTTTTTGTGGAATAAATTTTTGAAACTTTAATTATAGTAACAACAACCATTTATTATGTGCTAAGTACTTTATAGATGTTATTTACTTAAATTCGCAATAACTCCATGAAGTCAAATGCTCTACGCCTGAGCTATACCCCTTTTACAACAACTTTTGAATTAGGTACTATTATTTTCTCATTTTACAGAGGACACTGAAACTTTAAGTGACAGAGCCAGCATTGCAGTGTATTCCTAATTACTGCTGGTCATGGTCTCTCCGGGTGCGATTAACACTTTGAGACTTTAGGCAGATTGTATCCGAAGCACAAATCATCTTTTTTTCCAGGAAGTAGGTAATAGATATTATAATATTAACTCTAAATTAATATCCACAAGATAAATATTTCTTTTTTAGGTTCATTCTTCGTTTTGGTCCTGTTGTTTGAAAAAAAAATAGATGACAATTTCTTCCTAAAAAAATGTGAATCTAAAATTAGTTCCTATCTTAGAATATTTTTCTCCTTTGTTAGAAATAGACATTCAAAGATTTAAAATTTTAGACAAAACTAATTCTGTTGTATTCATGAACCCAAAAGTAAACTAAAAACGATTTTAGAAACTACATTTGTTCATTTAGAACAATATTTTGAAGGATTTGGTTCACTTTTGAAATAGTGCCATAAAGTGTCTTAAAATCATTTAAGACTGGAAATCTCATCTGTGTTGTGCAGTGTCTTCAAGCTGTGCCAGTATCTCACCACTCTCAAGATATGCCTTTTCTGGCTGTAGTCAAGTGTGACCACCTCCTGTTTTTCCCTCCAAGTGCCTCCCATGGAAATTCTTGAAAAATAAAGCAGCGTTTCAACCCACACTTTAATGAGTGGACTGGAATCCCTATCCCTTTAGATATCTTAGTAGTGACTCATAGAATTGTCTAGCCCTCACTTTCCTAACATTTTCCATTCACTGTAAGTTATTTCTTCATCTTCTTTGGCTGCTCAAAAGTGCTTTTCATGTATGCCAGCTGAAAAACTAGAAATAAATGAGACCTATAGTTTCAAATTTGAATGTGCTATTTGAGCTTTCTAACACAGCCCTAGTAATCTGATGTTTGGCAGAAGTACCATCTGAAAATGGACAGTTAAGATGTGACTAAGAGCTGCTTGACTATAATTTACTAAATGCAACGCCAAACTGTGAAATCTGACCTGCCTGTGCCATTTAATGCTCTCTTCCGTCTTCAGTCATTTGTTTTACCACGTGTGAGCTTCTGTGGAGTCACCCTTAGGCCACCCAAAGAATTCAGGCACTGAATTTCAAAGTACTATTAAATAAATGGCTGCCCGGTGAAATAACATAGTGTCAGAAACATACAGCAAAAGAGATGTTAGGATACTAATATAAAATGGGTTCATTTGGAACACTTGAGGAGATAGGAAACATTCTACTTAATTGATATGTTCAACCAGAAATGTTCATGCCTCATCAGCTGGTCACTCATTTGCTTCATGGAAAGATTCTCTAGTTATAGTTTAATAAGATAAAAATAAGGAAAACTAGTAGTGAGAGAAATTAATCTCTAAGGACATAATATTTTATCAAAGGAATTTTCCCAGGGATACACATCTTTAAAAATCATTTCCCTTTCACTTCAAAGGGCCACTTTACCAGTTACTCTGAAATTATGTCTTTGACACTGTGCCTGGTCAAAATCAGTGTCACTGGTAGGAAGATGTTAAGTTAGGTGACCTAGTATCATTCTAGTCCCACCTTGGTAGTTGTGATATCTGACCTTCTGGAAATCAGTTATTTTATCTCAACTTCAGTTTTTTTAATATAAAATGAAGATAATGTTTCTTGTTTTGCCTAAATTATAGGATTTTTGTGACCACCAGATGAAATGATACTTATGAGAAATTGCATTACGAATGTAGGTTAGAACTCAGGGGACCTTTTCAAGTTGCCTTAACTTTCTCCAGAGGTGCAGGACCTGGAATTACAAGCAATGTTTAGGTGTTGATGGGTCCAGGACTTTATATGTAGAGTTGTGATTTTTCAGGCCTTGGAGAAGTTTTGACATATGGTCTAGCATTAGGGGGACAGTGCGAATTTTTGTCATGGTGGCCTATCTCAGAAGACAGATGGTCATGTTCAAGGATAGCAGCCAGCAGAGAGGTTCACTGTCTTGCTCTGCATTTTATTTTTCTCCCTCCTTAAAAGATATAACCTCAAGAGAATGTTTTCCTAGTCTGTCTCTTTCATACACATACATATGCTTACACAATAGTACACTGGAGGCTAACTCAGAGGTGTCCATATTGGTATCATAGAGGAAGGGGCTTCATAAAAGAAACAAGCAAACAAAATCAACAAGAACAACTCCATCTCCAAATAATAAAACACCCCAGCAAAATGCTTGTTATCCAAGCATGCCTTATATTTTGCTCAATACTTTGGTTTTGCAAGGACTGACTATATATGGCTGCTGTATTAAACAAAAAAGTGGTCATTGACTAGGAACATTCAACTATTAAAAAATGGAAGCAAAAGACTTTTGTATTCCAGTGCAAACTACTACATTTAGAATGGATAGACAAAAAGGTTCTGCTGTATGGCACAGGGAACTATATCCATTCTCCTGGAATAAACCATAATGGAAAAGAATAGTATAAAAAGAATGTCTATGTGTGTAGAACTGAGTCACTTTGCTGCACAGCAGAGATTGGCACAGCATTGTAAATCAACTATGCTTCAATAAAAAAAAAAAAGACTTTTGTATTCCAAATAAGTGATTACTAATTCTACTTTGAAAAATACTATGAACATCAAATGAGGTTTGATAAGATCCTTGGGACAGAGGTCAGTAAGCCAGTAAGCACTTGCTTCTTTTACAGTGCTTTAAAAATTCTGCTATTTTTATGTAACACATCTAATACTTCATTATCTCTTGTATTTGAAATAGGCATTCATAGCTTTTTTTTTTTTTTTTTTTTTTGGCGGTATGCGGGCCTCTCACCGTTGTGGCCCCTCCCGTTGCGGAGCACAGGCTCTGGACGCACAGGCTCCGGACGCAGAGGCTCCGGACGCACAGGCCCAGCGGCCATGGCTCACGGGCCTAGCCGCTTCGTGGCATGTGGGCTTCTCCCGGACCGGGGCACGAACCCACGTCCCCTGCATCGGCAGGCGGACTCTCAACCACTGCGCCACCAGGGAAGCCCCATTCTTCGTATTTTTAGCTATCCTATTAACAGAACCAGGCCTGTATAAAAGTCTGTTTCAACATGGCATATTAATTTGCATTACAGGCTAAAATAGCCTTGTTATTAACGTTGAGAACTGAAGTATATTAGGCAGGACAGGCTAGGTTATGCTTATCAAATCTCAGTGGCTTTGAATCCAAGGAGTTTACTACTTACTGTGTGTTCATCGTGAGTCAACATTAGAGCCTTGCTCAATGATGTCACTCAGGGACCGAGGGTGACAGCCATCTGCCTGAACATGCATGGTCCCTTGCCAGAGGGGAGGACTTATGCAGGATTTCATATTGAGTTGGAAGTGACGTGCATCATTTTGTTCACAGTCTTTTGCCCAGAATGTCACATGCCCTACCCAACCAGAAGAGAACCAGAAAGTGCAATTTGCCATGTGCCTAGAATGGAAGTGGGTAGAACCAGAAATATTTGGCAAATAATTCTAATGACTACCACAGCAAGGACAACTTTTAAAGAAATTAAAAATCTGGCTAATATTTTTTGAGTGCTGTGTGTCAAGTCCTGTGCTAAATGATTTCCATGCATTCTTTCATGTAAAGTACACAAGAACCTATGGGATGAGTTGTTTTATGTCTGTTTTTAAAACTGGGAAAAGAGATGAGCCAGTTTGAGTTGCTTATCCAAGAGAACAGAGTCAGTCGGTGGTCAAGTCAGATCTGCCTGATCCTAGAGGTAGCAACTGTTACCATGCTTCACTCTTCAAAAACGTCCACAACTGTCAGTGATCAGATTTACTCTGATAGACATCACTATTGAGATCTGTATATTTCCTGTGTTACCAATGATAGCATTTCATTCTTTCATTTCTAAAAAGAGGAGCCTAATGAAGAAAGGCCAGCCCACTGGCTGAAGATGTATATCCCGAGGCAACTGGAAGCGTGTCATCTATTCTTGAAATTCTTGTTCCAACTACTTAGGCTAAGCAGCATTATTCTTTGTAATATGTAATTTTAGTACATTTTTCCAGATTAATGATGAATGTGGTACAGATTAGAGACCAACTTTGGATTCATGCGGTAGTTTTTGAAATTGCTAGAGTGAGTTTTAGGCCCATATGTTTTAAAACAAACTTTTAACTTTAGAATAATTCTATTTATTTATAGAAAAGTTGTGAAGGTAGTACAGAGAGTTTCCATATACCTCACGCCTAATTTCCTGTATTGTTAGTATCTTATCTTAGTATGGCACATTTGTCACAATTAATGAATCAGTATTGATAGATTATTATTAAATAAAGTCCATATTTTATTCAGATTTCCTTAGTTTTTGCATAATATCCCTTTTCTGGTCCAGGATCTCATTTAGGACATTACATGTAGTTGTCGTGTCTCCCTAGGTTCCTCTTGGCTGTGATGATTCCTCACATTTTCCATGTTTCTGATGGTCATGACAGTTTTGAGGAGCACTGGGCAGGTATTTTGTAGAATACTTCAATTGGTATTTGTATAATGTTTGTCTTATGATTAATCTGGAGTTATGGGTACTTTGGAAGAAGAGCATAGAGGTAAGTTCAGCCCACATTTTGCTCTTTCAAAAATTTCATGGGCTAATTTTTTTTCTTTTTTTAAAATTTTCTCTGCTTTGCATTGCTTTCCCTTATCTTTCTTTCCTTTTCTGGTTCCCTTTCAATTTTCTTCTAACTGTCTTCCCTATTTTGTCTCCCTCCCACCTTTCTCCTTCCTTTCCTTCTTCATTTCCAAACAAGTCAACAATATTTACTAGTATTTAAATACTAGTAATGTATTTTTCTTGCATATGAAGATTCCATAGCTCTTAACTCACCTACATTTAACTAAAAATCTTTAACTCTGTGGTTTTGTTAACACAGGAGGCAAATTTATACATTTGTTAAGTTGAATAGGCACCCCTTGAATGCTGTTTCTCAGATTTTATATTTTAGGATGTAAGAAACTATATCTGCCTAATTTGTACAATAACTATCACAGACTTTGTAGTTGTTGTTGCTCTTGAGATTGATTTTAACAGAAAATATGATGCACATCATTTATAGTATCTATAATTAGTATTTTGCATTTATTCTAGGTTTTAGATCTCTTTGGAGTATTCAAAGATCGTCAGTCACAAAAACTCTGTTGAGTCAAGCACCTTACTTTGATCCCAGGCACATGTACTAAACTCTTTTTTGCTCTTCATATCCCACTCTGAGAGCAAAATCACTGACCTAGAAAAGATGAATCTAAGCATCCACATAGTCAGACAAATAAATCAAGAATGGAAGGCAGAATGTGTACAAATGTTGTGCTAGAAATTAATCCATTTTATTTCCATATCCTGTAGATGAAAACAAACTCATCATTTTACATCCTGTTACTTGAAATTTCTTGGAGTTAGTATATGCTTTCCATTAGCCTCTCTGCTTAATAATTTTCTTTACTCTGATCATAGTTTTATTATTTCCATATTATAAGTGCAAAAGTTGGCAGCAAGTGACTGCATCAGATAAGAAACTGGAAGCAGATATAGGAGTGAAATTAATTATTCTTATTTCCAACATTTATATTTGTTTTATAATATGCTTGTTTTGAAATGTTTTCTATCATTTTATCTTTGAACTAACATTTCAGGGCACTGAGAAACAATATAAATATTGACTTCCTTACAAAAATACTATCTTTACTGCACATTAACTACACATACTAGAGATTTGGCAGAATCTATGTCTATATCTATATTTATACCTATATCTGTATCTATATCTCCAACTTTTTAACATATCAACAAATTCAAAAATGATTCTGTTTTCTGATCCATTATGATGTATGCTTGTTTTCTAAAGATCTGTCATTTAAATCTCTAGAGATTTCTCTTTGATATCATCTAGGAATGTACGTTTTATACTCATATTATTAACTTAATAATTGTCTTTCCTTTTAACTTGAAAGCTTATCCTTCCTCTCTCCAAACTATGTCCCCTTTCCTTTATCAAGTTCTTGCCATAGGGCAGTATATCTGTTGTCTTCCTTATTTATTTCTTTTCCTTTTATCTTCCTTCTATTCTTTTCCTTCTTTTTCTTTTTGGACTAGAATTTTTCAATATAAAATGAAAGTAGAGTTTGAAAACAAAGGTAATGTATTGAACTTAAGGATACTTCCATCTCATTACTGTTGTAATTATCTGGAATAACACATTCCAGAGAAAGAACAAATTAAACAAACAGAAAAGAATTGAAACTAAGCATAATAAATATTTGGGGAGAGCTAAGAGAATGTAATAAAAACATGAGGCAGAAAAAAACTCTTATGAAGAGGAACCAGATGATGGCTATGAAAACACAATTATTAAAATAATGAATTAAATTGAACTAAATAGAAAAGATACAGCTTCAGAACTAATTAATGGTTTGAAATACTATTATTTCAGTGAAATTAGGTCATTAGGTCAATGAACTCTCTTAGAAGCATTAGAATCGGATAAAGTGATAGACTGAGAAAATAGTTGAGATATGAAGAAAAAAAGAAGTGTCAGTATCTAATAGCAGTCCCAGAAAAAGATTAAAAATTTAAAGAGAAAAATATTTCATAAAGTAATTACATAGTATTTTCAAGAACTAAAGAAAAATGGAAACTACAGTTTGAAAAAGCTCAGCGTGTTCCAAATATTTAGAATATAAGAAAAATTCAGCATGAAACTCTCTCTGATGAATATCAAGAGTGAAGGCAAAGAAAAAATTCTAAAAGCTATTTGAAAGTAGGGCTCATGCCTTCTAAATGTTTTATTTTCTACTTCTTCCCAGAAGTGTGCTTTGCAGATTGTTGATATGCAATAAATTTTCTTGACTGACTGAATGTTCCCCTTAATTATTAACCAAGCAAGAAGGTAACACTATCCTCCAGCAAAATTTCCTGAATAAAAACCAAGATGGAAAACTATACTGTCACTGAGAAATGACTACATTAATTAATTTTCCAGAAAATTGTATAAAAAAAGATTCTCCATGGGAAGTTAAATATTTTTTTCTAAATCTAGCTATTCCTGCCCCAATGTCTGGCCAGTAATAGAATATCTAGTTCAGCTTACAAAGAAGAAGAATATAATAAAGAGACTATCAAATTCTGATTTAAAGGAAATGTGGCAGAAAATATTTCCTAAAATTGTAAAAATTGTAAAGTTTCTTATTTACTCAGCAGAATTTTAACTGAAATACAATTACTTGTGCTTACACACATATATTTAGAGCCTTTATGTTCCTGGTAACATCCAAAGTCAGGTATGTCTCCCATTGGGTCACATTTCTGGAACTAACCTTAAGGAAGTCATTTGCATAGCAGTTCTTGTTTAAATATGTTTATAACAACCTCTGGATTGTCAGGCTATAATATCTGAGAGATGACTTGAAATCAGACCAAAGAATTTGTTGAGAAAACATTTAAGGTAAATTCTGTCCAAAAATTAACTTAGGTATAAATACAACTACTTACATTTATCTTTTTTCTTGGATCTTATTTATTTTTTTATATAGCAAGTTCTTATTAGTTATCTATTTTATACATATTAGTGTATATATGTCAATCCCAATTTCCCAATTCATTTCCCCCTCCCCCCACTTTCCCCCTTTGGTGTCATACATTTGTTCTCTACATCTGTGTCTCTATTTCTGCCTTGCATAGCGGTTCATCTGTACCATTTTTCTAGATTCGACATATATGCGTTAATATACGATATTTGTTTTTCTCTTTCTGACTTACTTCACTCTGTATGACAGTCTCTAGATCCATCCACATCTCTACAAATGACCCAGTTTTGTTCCTTTTTATGGCTGAGTAAATTCCATTGTATATATGTGCGACATCTTCTTTATCCATTCCCCTGTCAATGGGCATTGAGGTTGCTTCCATGACCTGGCTATCGTCAATAGTGCTGCAATGAACATTGGGGTGCATGTGTCTTTTTGAATTATGGTTTTCTCTGGATATATGCCCACTAGTGGGATTGCTGAGGCATATGGTAATTCTGTTTTTGGCTTTGTAAGGGACCGCCATACTGTTCTCTGTAGTGACTGTATCAATTTACATTCCCAACAACAGTGCAAGAGGGTTCCCTTTGCTATTCGGGGTCTTTTGTGTCTCCATACAAATTTTAAGATTTTTTGTTCCAGTTCTGTAAAACATATCATTGGTAATTTGATAGTGATTGTTGAATCTGTAGATTGCTTTGGGTAGTATAGTCATTTTCACAATATTGATTCTTCCAATCCACAAACATGGTATATCTCTCCATCTGTTTGTGGCATCTTTGATTTCTTTCATCAGTGTCTTATAGTTTTCTGAGTACAGGTCTTTCACCTCCTTAGGTAGGTTTATTCCTAGGTATTTTATTCTTTTTGCTGCAATGGTGAATGGGATTGTTTGCTTAATTTCTCTTTCTGATCTTTCATTGTTAGTGTATAGGAATACAAGAGATTTCTGTGCATTAATTTTGTATCCTGCAACTTTACCAAATTGATTGATTAGCTCTAGTAGTTTTCTGGTGGTATCTTTAGGATTATCTATGTATAATATCATGTCATCTTCAAACTGTCACAGTTTTACTTCTTTTCCAATTTGTATTCCTTTTAGTTCTTTTTCTTCTCTGATTGCTGTGACTAGGACTTCCAAAACTATGTTGAATAATAGTAGTGAGAGTGGACATCCTTGTCTTGTTCCTGATCTTAGAGGAAATACTTTCAGTTTTTCACCATTGAGAATGATGTTTGCTGTGGGTTTGTCATATACGGCCTTTATTATGTTGAGGTAGGTTCCCTCTATGCCCACTTTCTAGAGAGTTTTTATCATAAATGGGTATTGAATTTTGTCAAAAGCTTTTTCTGTATCTATTGAGATGATCATATGGTTTTTCTTCTTCAATTTGTTAATATGGTGTATCACATTGATTGATTTGCATATATTGAAGTATCCTTGCATCCCTGGGATAAATCCCACTTAATCATTGAGTATGATCCTTTTAATGTGCTATTGGATTCTGTTTGCTAATATTTTGTTGAGGATTTTTGCATCTATGTTTATTAGTGATATTGGTCTGTAATTTTCTTTTTGTGTAGTATCTTTGTCTGGTTTTGGTATCAGGGTGATGGTGGCCTCTTAGGATGAGTTTGGGAGTGTTCCTTCCTCTGCAATTTTTTGGAAGAGTCTGAGAAGGATGGGTGTTAGCTCTTCTCTAAATGTTTGATAGAATTCACCTGTGAAGCCATCTGGTCCTGGACTTTTGTTTGTTGGAAGATTTTTAAGCACAGTCTCAATTTCATTACTTGTGATTGGTCTGTTCATATTTTCTATCTCTTCCTGGTTCAGTCTTGGAAGGTTATACCTTTCTAAGAATTTGTCCGTTTCTTCCAGGTTGTCCATTTTATTGGCAGAGTTGCTTGTAGTAGTCTCTTATGATGCTTTGTATTTCTGCAGTGTCTGTTGTAACTTCTCCTTTTTCATTTCTAATTTTATTGATTTGAGTCCTCTCCCTCTTTTTCTTGATAAGTCTGGCTAAAGGTT
Source organism: Stenella coeruleoalba (assembly GCF_951394435.1). Taxonomy (NCBI): domain Eukaryota; kingdom Metazoa; phylum Chordata; class Mammalia; order Artiodactyla; family Delphinidae; genus Stenella; species Stenella coeruleoalba. Next base: position 83,322,951 of record NC_137151.1, on the reverse strand, counting down.
TATCAGTTTTGTTTATCTTCTCAATGAACCAGCTTTTAGTTTTATTGATCTTTGCTATTGTTTTCTTTGTTTTTATTTCATTTATTTCTGCTCTCATCTTTATGATTTCTTTCCCTCTACTAACTTTGGGTTTTGTTTATTGTTCTTTCTCTAGTTCCTTTAGGTGTAAGATTAGATTGTTTATTTGAGATTTTTCTTGTTTCTTGAGGTGGGATTGTATTGCTATAAACTTCTCTCTTAGAATTGCTTTTGCTGCATCCCATAGGTTTTGGATCGTCATGTTTTCATTGTCATTTTTCTCTAGGTATTTTTTAATTTCCTCTTTGATTTCTTCAGTGTTCTCTTGGTAACGTATTATTTAGCCTTCATGTGTTTACGTTTCTTATGTTTTTTTGCCTGTAATTGATTTCTAATCTCATAGCCTTGTGGTCGGAAAAGATGCTTGATATGATTTCAGGTTTCTTAAATTTACTGAGGCTTGATTTGTGACCCAAGATATAATCTATCCTGGAGAATGTTCTGTGTGCACTTGAGAAGAAAGTGTAATCTGCTGTTTTTGGATGGAATGTCCTATAAATATCAATTAAATCTATCTGGCCTATGTTGTCATTTAAAGCTTTGTTTCTTTGTTAATTTTCTGTCTGGATGATCTGTCCATTGGTGTAAGTGAGGTGATAAAGTCCCCCACTATTATTGTGGTACTGTTGATTTCCTCTTTCATAGCTGTTAGCATTTGCCTTATGTATTGAGGTGCTCCTATGTTGGGTGCATATATATTTATAATTGTTATATCTTCTTGGATTGATCCCTTGATCATTATGTAGTGTCCTTTTTTGTCTCTCATTATAGTCTTTATTTTAAAGTCTATTTTGTCTGATATGAGCATTGCTATTCCAGCTTTCTTTTGATTTCCATTTGCATAGAATATCTTTTTCCATCCCCTCATTTTCAGTTTGTATGTGCCCCTAGGTCTGAAGTGGGTCTCTTGTAGATAGCATATATAAGGGTCTTGTTTTTGTATCCATTCAGCCAGTCTATGTCTTTTGGCTGGAGCATTTAATCCATTCACATTTAAGGAGTTATTGATATGTATGTTCCTATTACCATTTTCTTAATTGTTTTGTGTTTGTTGTTGTAAGTGTTTTTCTTCTCTTGTGTTTCCTCCCTAGAGAAGTTCCTTTAGCATTTGTTGTAGAGCTGGTTTGGTGGTGCTGAATTCTCTTAGCTTTTGGTTGTCTGTAAAACCGTTGATTTTTCCATAGAATCTGAATGCGATCCTTGCTGGGTAGAGTAATCTTGGTTGTAGGTTCTTCCCTTTCATCACTTTAAATATATCGTGCCACTCCCTTCTGACTTGTAGAGTTCCTGCTGAGAAATCAGCTGTTAACCTTATGGGAGTTCCCTTGTATGTTATTTGTCATTTTTCCCTTGTTGCTTTTAATAATTTTTCTTTGTCTTTAATTTTTGTCAATTTGATTACTATGTGTCTTGGCATGTTTCTCCTTGGGTTTATCCTGCCTGGGACTCTCTGAGCTTCCTGGACTTGGGTGGCTATTTCCTTTCCCATGTTAGGGAAGTTTTTGACTATAGTCTCTTCAAATATTTTCTCAGGTCATTTCTCTCTCTCTTCTCCTTCTGGGACCCCTATAATGCTAGGTGTGTTTAACATTGGTGTGTTTAATGTTGTCCCAGAGGTCTCTTAGGCTTTCTTCATTTCTTTTCTTTGTTTTTTCTTTATTCTGGTCTGCGGCAGTGAATTCCGCCATTCTGTCTTCCAGGTCGCTTATCTGTTCTTCTTCCTCAGTTATTCTGCTATTGATTCCTTCTAGTGTATTTTTCATTTCAGTTATTGTATTGTTCATCTCTGTTTGTTTGTGCTTTAATTCTTCTAGGTCTTTGTTAAACGTTTCTTGCATCTTCTGGATCTTTGCCTCCATTTTTTTTCTGAGGTCCTGGATCATCTTCACTATCATTATTCTGAATTATTTTTCTGGAAGGTTGCCTGTCTCCACTTCATTTAGTTGTTTTCCTGGGGTTTTATCTTGTTCCTTCATCTGGTACATAGTCCTCTGCCTTTTCATTTCATCTATCTTTCTGTGAATGTGGTTTTTGTTCCACAGGCTGCAGGATTGTAGTTCTTCTTGCTTCTGCTGTCTGCCCTCTGGTGGATGAGGCTATCTAAGAGGCTTGTGCAAGCTTCCTGATGGGAGGGACTGCTGGTAGGTAGAGCTGGGTGTTGCTTTGGTGGGTAGAGCTGGGTGTTGCTTTGGTGGGCAGAGCCCAGTAACCTTTACATTTATCTTAAAATGAGTTTCCTTCCTAGGAATTTATATCCATCTAGGCATGTTTGTCTAGGCTCAACGTCCTAATTCACCTTCTGGTCATCCCTTACTCTTCCGACTCATTTGACACTAGTCAAAATTTTCAAACCAAAACTTATCTGTTGGCTTCAGGGTCTCTCAGAGGCCTCCACTTTGCTTCAAGTAAGCAACTTACTTTGATTCAAGTATAATTTTAGACCCAGATTTTGTTTGCTACACTACATTGTTGATGCTGATGCACTGGCCCTGGAGTGCTTAAATTCCCTTCTGTTGCCAGGGCTGCTCTGATCAGTACAGCTTCGTCTCCAGCAAGGACCATACCCTGTCTAGTCTGGCTTTATTTATGGTCAGAGTTGACTGAAGCACAGTGCATCTCTGTGATTTCCTGGTCTTGTATGAACATGTCTCAGGTGTCTCCTGTTAGCATTCTGGAAGTTGAGGTTATTTATTTTCCTAGAGGGAATTCCTTATTTTTAGTTGTAAAAGTAAGGTTTCTGGAGATGATCTTTGACCTCCTGGGACCCACCCACTTTGGAAACCTAAACAGATTCCTATTTTTCCAAAAAGGGAAAGAAAGTTCCTGACAGCCAAACCCATATTCAAATACTGCCAGTGGGGGCTAGCAGATCACTATTGTTTTGTCCATTGTATTTGGTCAAAGAATAAATAAGTGGAAATACTGACAAGTGGCTTATCTTTTAGAATAGCTTAACATTCTAATTGATTGTGATAAAGAAGGTACTGGATTTATGACTAACTGTATGCAACAATATGGAGCAATCTACATTAGTTTTATTTTAAAATATATGTTTCATAGAATTTGTGGATACCCTGTGGCTAGTAAGGCTTTTCTTGTTTCTGTAGCTTAATGTCTTCCCAAACTATGGCCTGTAAAGGACCTCCCCCTTGAGCTTCCCCCTTGAGCTTCTTAAGTCTAGGAAAAATGTTTAGGTAGGCCTTTGTAATGTCCATGATGTTTTGCTATTAAGGGGTATAGAGAGGGGCAAGGATTTATGGTGATTGACTTAAACTCACGGGTAATACTTAACCCACCCCTTGTGTTTTCATTCTGTTATTTAGCTAAATAAGCCAGACTTGTTCTTTCTTACTTTATTTACCTTAATTCTGTGATGCACTTCAGTGAATCATGGGGCCACGTTAAGAACATTTTGATTGACTCATTCACATATGTAGATAGCCCTTATATAATGAAAAGCTCTACGGTTAGAAAGCTTCTTGTTTTGGTTTATTTGGTAAATAATATTAATAACTAGTACCTTTATTCACTTAATAGAGGTCAGTCATTAAATTTTGTGGTTTATGTTTTTTACCCAGTTTAATTTCTACATATAATTTTTATTATCATTATCTCATACATGAGAAAACAGAGTTAGGAAGGTAAAATAATGTCCCCAAAGTTTCATAGCTGTTACATGGCTGAGTGGATATTCAAATATAGATCTGTTTTACTCCAAAAAATCAACTTAAGCTATAATAATAAGCATTCATGAAATATACCTTCAAAATATACCTTTTTACATTAGAAAAATAAGAAAATTAAAATGCTAATGAGTCAATTTAATTTTTAGACATGATTTATGACAATTGAACCGGAAGTTCAGAGTAACAGATGTAATGGAAATGAAATGAGAACTACAAAATTTAGAAAACTACAAGAAAATATGAAATAAGCCAATATAATATTGCATAGGAGAAAATAAATCTTATTTTTTAATAGATCAAATTTATGATGCTATTTCCTAGAAATAGTATAGAAATATGCCAACTTTTGTTTAAACATCTTTTTGAAGTAATTTTCTAAAATGCTACAGCCTTGAGTCAAACCCATATAATATGAGTCATAATTGAGCAATTCCTAAGGGAAATTAGTGTGGCAATAAGACAATAATTGTATGCAATATGGTAAGCATGCACTTTCAAACTCTAGTACATGTTTAGCAGTCTCTGGAAATCTGATGTCATTGGTTAAACCAGAAAAAAATCCCCAGATTTTTCTATGTCCTTAACCTCAAAGGAGACAATTTACCGTAAATAAGTAACAGGGAGTAAGGCATCTCACCAGACATGTAATCCAGCGAATATATGACATTAAATAACAACATGTGGTGGTCATTACACACAGTGAATAAAGGTCATAATGCTCAACCAACTCCAGCTCTGCCCCCAGAGTACAGACTGCCTAATTTGGAGAAAAGAAACACAAAAGTTGGTTTATGGCTGAGATAAAAATTTGAAATCATAAGCAGTCCGTGTGGTGCGTATGACAGATTCCCAGTTTCCTATTGGCTCTGTGTAGCTGATAGAAAGGAATATGTGTCAACATTTTTCTTTTGGGTTGGAAATATAATTAGTTTGAACCATAAAAAGTGCTGATATTCAGCCATTTTTGATCTAAAAAGTGGTAATTTCATAAGGTACAAATACTAAATCAGTTGATCTAAAATGTTGGCTTATTACAAAAAATGAAAAAGAATATTTTTATTTAGAAATAAAAAAGCTTTCTGGGGCTTCCCTGGTGGCGCAGTGGTTGAGAGTCTGCCTGCCGATGCAGGGAACACGGGTTCGTGCCCCGGTCCGGGAAGGTCCCACATACCGCGGAGCGGCTGGGCCCGTGAGCCATGGCCGCTGAGCCTGCGCATCCGGAGCCTGTGCTCCGCAACGGGAGAGGCCACAACAGTGAGAGGCCCACATACCGAAAAAAGAAAAAAAAGCTTTCTGTATTTTTACACATCTGCAGTTAATGTATTAGTGGGTGGTGTTTGAGGGAAAGGAGCATTAATTTGAAGAGACTGGAATTTTAGAAGTATTCTTTTATTTGAAAAGTAATATAATTAAAGGGATATTCCATGCTTTGACTATTATATATATATTAATTTACTATTTAAGTAATGATATTTTGAAAAAAGATGTTTAAAATGGCAAATTAGAAAAATGTGCTACAGATATTTAGAAGACAATGCTTTTTCTTTAAGGAGACTAATTTAGTGCTACTAAAAACACTTCGTTCATAGAATTACTATGTGATCCAGCAATTCAACTTCTGGTAATATATCCAAAAGAAATGAAAACACTAACTTGAAAAGATACCTACACCCCCATGTTCAAAGCAGCATTATTTACTATAGCCAAGACATGGAGACAACCTGAGTGTCCCTGGATGGATGAATAAAGAAGTTTTGACACACACACACAAACACACACACACACGAATATTATTCAACCATAAAAAGGAGGAAATCCTACCATTTGTGACAACATGGATGGACCTTGAAGGCATTATGCTAAGTGAAGTAAATCAGACAGATAAAGATACATACTGTAAGATCTGACTTAAATGTGGAATCTAACGGCAAAAAACCCCCACAAACAACTAAATCCATAGAAAAAGAGGTCAGATTTGTGGTTACCAGAGGTGGGAAGTGGGAGGAGGGGAAATTGGATGATGGTGGTCAAAAGGTACAAACTTTCAGTTATAAGATAAAAAAGTACTAGGGATGTAATGTACAACATGATGACTATAGATATCACTGCTGTGTGATACACAGGAAAGTTGTTAAAAGAGATGATTCTAAGAGTTCTCATCACAAGAAGAAATTTTTTTCCTTATATCTATATGAGATGATGGATATTAACTAAACCTATTGTGGTAATCATTACAATATATATGTAAATCAAACCATCATGCTATACTCTTTAAAATTAAAAAAGTACTTTGCTAACATTTACAGTTATGAGGTTTGGGAACCAAATGTCACACAATTTAATTAATAACTTCTAGTAAACTTCCAGTAAAATTCAGTGTCATGTGGTTAAGGCTCAATTTACTATAGCCAAAATAATTAGAATCATAGAAGTGCTTCCCCAGTCAAGAGCCATTATACAAGTAATTAATTCACTTAGCAGAGCAAAACAAGAATACCATAAGTAGAAAAATAAAATGGGTTAGGTAACGGTAAAAATAATTATACACAAGCTTAAATAGTGTCTATTCAACCATTGCCCACAGGTTTTGCTTTGTAGAGTATCAATGCATCTGGTTTTGGTTTTTATTACTGGGATGGTTGACCATGGACACTAGAAATATTTGATACTACAAATTGTAAAGCACAAAACAGAAGTATTTTTAAGATGAAAATAGTTACCATGATTCAGTATTTATTATTTTTAGTTTTTGGCATGACTTAATAACTCCCTTTAGTGCAGTTTCCCACAGGGATGAATGACAGAAGGTAATGTTCATCAAGCACCTTGTCAAGGAAGCGCTTTGCTTTCGTAGTAGGAAAAACAGGTACCTATGATTCTCCAGTGCCTTCTGTAATTTACTGAGCACTTTGTTGGGAAAAGTTCTGTGTTTTCAATGCAGAACCTGGGGCTGGACCAAGTTTTTCATGTAACACAGAATGGGCAATGAAGGTTGTGAGGACGATGCAGGAGGAAGGAGACCAGCACCTGTAAGGCTGAACTCGAGGTTAAGGAGAAGACAGACCTTGTGGTCAAAATCTTGGGAGAGATTGCAGAGAACTATGATTGAAATGTATGTGCAACCCCCTGAGACCTTGTAAATCTTCAGTAAAAATACCCCAATCATGATATGCTTGCTATAAATGGATTTCCTATTGATGTTTATGAAGGATTCTAATTGTGTGTCAGTGTTATGCCAGAGTTAGCCTGAGTGCATGAGAGGGTAATGTATATCTGGGTTATAGCTTAATTATCTTATTAAAATTATTTTACAACGATCCTAGGAGGTACATATTATTATTCTCAATTGCATATTCATAATTGAGGAAGCTAAGGCCCAGAGAAATTAAATAATAACCTATGGAAGGGCACGGGCTATCAAGTGGCAGTAAATAATACACTTTTGAATCAGATCTCACATTCAAAGCTTTCTATACTTATCATAAATGCCTTCTTCCATCATAGCAATTTAATTGTATCTGAGACTTCATGTACAAAAGCACAACTTACATCCACATTGTTATTGTAAGAGATCAGAAAATAACCAGTGTTTGATCCACCTAATTTGAATTCTATCTTCCCTTGGAATACTATAAAGAAAAGCTATTTGTACCTTCTAGTTTGTGGGTGATAGAGGAGAACCACCCAGTCTTTTACACTGGCAGTCTTGGCAAAGAGAGAGCTATAATCATTTCACAAAATTGGTGGTCGTGATATACGAGGAGTAAAGGTTTTCTTAGTTCCTGAAATATCTATGCTACTTGTCCATGTCCATAAACTGGTAGAGAGTTACGCTCAGCTCTTTTCTGATCCTCCATGAATTTTGTTGTCTGGATTTGAGACCCACAGCTAAAATCTAGAAAACTTGGAGTAGAATCACAGGAAAGCCACTACATGATTAAATAGTTGGAAGTTGAGATTTTTAAGGAAAGTTTGGGACTCTTCAGCCTGGAGAAGAAAATGTAAGGTGTGATTTATTAGCTCTGTTCAAGTATGGAATTAATTTTTTCCATACAAGGGAAAGTAATCATCTGTTTTCTAACCACATTATAGAAAGAATTATTGGAAGGGCTTAACATTTAGGCTAGCCCAGAAGAATTTCCTGATTGTGAAAATGGTTAAGTATTGGAGTTGGTAGCCGACCAAATGTTTGGAATCTGTCATTTCATTCCATTAAAACAAGGCTAGATTTTGGTTTCAGTGAATTACAGAGTCTTGGGGACACAAGTGATCATCTTATTTAATATTCTTCCTTTACAAAGGCTCTGAGAGTTTAAGCAACTGCTGAGTAGTTGCTAACACTCAAATTTGATTTATGTAAAATTGTCTTCTTGACCAAAAGCTATACTATTTTTCTCTCTTCTCTAATGTGTAGCTCTATGTAAAGGGATATTGTTTTAATGAAGAATTAAATTTATACAAAATAGCCACTAATAGTGGCATATTTTTCTCGAAATTTTGTTAAAAAGAGATGATTTATTTTTGGTCAAATGATAAAGTGCTTCTTATGTGTTCCTTACAGTTTATTCCCAGAAAAAGCATATTATTTTCTATATGTTCACTCAGAGTTGAGAAATTTCTTTTAAACATTTATTGTCAGAAAATGTACACTTGTCAAACATAAGGATTTTCTTTGAACCTCAGGCACATTAATTCTCATTGCTTCTTACTCCTTGGAGGTAGAGTGTTTATCTGAAAAATTGTTTCTAAGCGAAATGTATGCTAAATAGAATTTGCTCAGATGACTAATATAAAAATAGCATGAGGTCTGGAAACAATTTAAACTTCTGCCACATATTCAGTAAGCCAGAGAAATGGTGCTGGAACTGCTAACAATTTTAGGCAACAAAACGAAGTTTTATTTAAAAAGAAGAGAATGTTATACCTTAGAAATGAAATGATAACTTTGTTTCTTACGGAAACAATGCCAGTTTTCCTAGAATTTTTAGTTTGGATTGTAAGACTGACTAAAGGAAGAGGCCATAGTAATGAAGAACTTCTGTTTGAAAATTATAAAAAGACTCTGTGACCCAAAGCGTATGGGAAAAAGTAAACCGGAACTCTATCTATTAACTGAATAAAAAAAATAGTGGGTAATACAAGATTTTAATTCCAGTTTGGGGGGAGGGAGATATATGAAGCCTAAATATGTATAGCTATGTTTTCGTACTAAATAGTCAATAACAGACAATATAGAAGGGATCATAATATACAAAAATATAAAAAAAGAACAAATGGATTGCTAAACACTGAACTAGGGATCAACTAAAATATATGATACAATGGCAAGACTCTTGTGGTGGTGAGTTTGGTTGGCCTACTTGGTTTGCTAGAGTAATTTTCATAGTTGGCCAAATGACTTTTAGTAAACCACTTATTCTTGACCCTAAAAGCATTTCTGTGAACATAAATATAATGTAAGATATCATCTGTATCTACCGCTAGTCTGTTAAGTGGAGTCAGCCTGCCCTGTGAATCATGTGGAGCAAACAGAAGCCCAGACTTAGGCATCAACCCCTGTTCTTCTCTGCCTTTGGTATCTTGGCTTCTCAATTCCCTGGCATTCTTATTTTATTGTTTTTAAAATGATAGGGAATTAATTAATTTCCTTTTATTCCTACTTACATTGCTCCTATTTTCTTCCTCTCCTCTTAGGCAGTCAATTAAATGTATTTAACATGTATCTTTTCATTTGTATGTATTTGCAAAAATGAATATGTTTGTGCATGGATTTTTAATAAATGAATATATACATATATTTTTTTGCCAAGCATCCTATTGTTGATGTTCATCCACATAAAAACTTTGAAATATGTGTATCTAATTTGTTTTTTTGAATGGTTGCCTAATACTACACAGTGTGCATCTACCATATTTTACCTACACACCTTTCTAGCGATGGACATGCAGGTTGCCTCCAACTTTCCAGCACTACATACTACACTATAATAGATATTTTTCAGAGATGTTATTATAATAGATATTATATATAATATCTATTATATTATAATAGATATTATAATAGATATTATTTCAGAGATGTCCAAGAATTTTTGGAGATATATCTATCTATCTATCTATCTATATATATATATACATGTACACACACACACACACACACACACACACCTAGGAGTAGAATGGCTGGGCCATGGATTATCTGTGTACTTCATTTGACTAACTAGTGACAGAAAGCTGTTTTAAAACAATATTTTAAAGAATCTTTCTTTTTGTAACATTTTTATTGAGGTATAAGTTATATACCATAAATCCACTCTTTTAAAATGTACAATTCAGTGTTTTACAGTATATCCAGGGAGTGCATCAGCACCACTATTTAACTTTAGAATATTTTCATCACCCCAAAAGGAAACCTTGTACCCAACCCACCCCATCCCCGCCTCTCCTCCACCTCTTGCAACTATGCCTCTATTTTCTGTCTCTATGTATTTACCTATTCTGGACATTTCATTTTATGGAATCGTACAACATATGGACTTTTGTGTCTGGTTTCTTTCATTTAGCATTAAGTATTCAAGGTTTATCCATGTGGTAGCATATATAAGTACTTCATTTCTTTTTATGGCTGAATGATATTCCATGTCCAGATTTACCATGTGAATGTTTATCTATTCATCAACTGACAGGCATGGGTTGTTTTCACGTTTTGGCTATTATTAACAGTGGGGGTGTGAATACTGGTGTACGAGTTTTCACGTGGACATATGTTTTTAATTCTCCTGGGTATATACCTAGGAGTGGAACTTCTAGGGCATATGGTAACTCTATGTTTAAGCTTTAAAGGAACTGCCAAACTGTTTTCCAAAGAGGCAACGCCGTTTTACATTCTAATTAGTAGTGTATGAAAGTTGCAATTTCTCCACTTCATCAGTGTTTGCCTTTTGATTTTACCCATGCTAGTGGATGTGAAGTGGTATCTCGTTGCGGTTTTTTTTTTTTTTTTTTTTTCGGTACGCGGGCCTCTCACTGTTGTGGCCTGTTCCGTTGCGGAGCACAGGCTCCAGACGCACAGGCCCAGCGGCCATGGCTCACGGGCCCAGCCGCTCCGCGGCATGTGGGATCTTCCCGGACCGGGGCACGAACCCGTGTCCCCTGTATTGGCAGGCGGACTCCCAACCACTGCGCCACCAGTGAAGCCCTCTTTGCGGTTTTGATTTGCATTTCCCTTATGGCTAATGTTGAGGATCTTTTCTTATGCTTATTGGCCATTCGTATATCTTCTTTTGAGAAATGTCTATTCAGGTCTGCGGTGGGTCGAATTATGTCTCCTAAAAAGATTTGTTGAAATCCTGACTCACTGGTACCTTTGAGTGTGACCTCATTTGGAAATAGAGTCTATTTTTTCTTTGGCTGATTGTTCTTTTTATTCATATGAGAAACTATTGCCTTATTCAATGTTACTAAGATTTACCCCTATGTTTTCTTCTAAGAGTTTTATAGTTTTGTTCTTACACTTAGGTCTATGATTCATTTTTTTTTTTTTTTTTTTTCGGTACGCGGGCCTCTCACTGTTGTGGCCTCTCCCGTTGCAGAGCACAGGCTCCGGACGCGCAGGCTCAGCGGCCATGGCTCACGGGCCCAGCCGCTCCACGGCACATGGGATCCTCCCAGACCGGGACACAAACCACTGTCCCCTGCATCGGCAGGCAGACTCTCAACCACTGCGCCACTAGGGAGGCCCCTATGATTCATTTTGAATTAGTTTTTTCTCCCAGGAAGTTTTGAAATACCATTTGGCCTTTTCCAACTATTCTGAATAATCTATTTGTTTGCTCCCTAACCATGTTCAAGCAACTGGTATCGATCTAGTAGGTTCCTCTGTACCACTATGATTGCTTAATAGAAGAGCAGTTTTCTACTACCTCTATGCAGTTTTTCTTTACTCTTCAACTTGTGTGATAATTTAGCTAAGTAGAGAATTCTTTTTGGACAGTACTTTTTCTCAGAACTTTGAAGATGTTATCTTGTAAGGGATATTCTTTGTAGGTCATCTCTCTTCATTTTGATTGCTTCCAAGATCTTTGTCTTCTCAGTTTTACTCTGAGGCATTTATTCAGAATTCCAATTTTATTGTTGTTTTTCTTGAGTCTGATGATTCAGGTCTTTTGCTTATTTCTTACTGTGCTGTGTATATATTCATCATATTGAAGCCCTTCAGATGGCTAGTTCTGATTATAACCCATTCCCTCTAGACTTAACCTCTATTCTGAGTTTTACTGTATATATCTCTTTACTTTTCTTATAGTTTTACCACCACCTTATGTATCACTAAACAATACAGTTTAGTTTTTCCTGTTTCTGAACTTATAATCATACAGTAAAATATGCTTTTTCTTCTGCCTTCTTTCTATTAACATTGTATTTTTTAAGATTTATCTGTTCTGATGCAAATAGTTGTAGTTTGTTCATTTTCATCACTGCATAGTATTCCATTGTATATGTGTATATATATATATATATATCTCACTATCTTTTTCTTTTTTTTTACTATTAATGGGCATTTGAGTTGTTTCTGAATTGAGGCTATTAAAGTTTTGCTGCTTTGGAACATTTTTGTTCATATATTCTGGTGTACACATTATAGTGTATACAAACCCTTTTCAGTTACATGCTTTTCAAATGTATTCTCCTAGTGTGGCTTGTCTTTTAATTTTTTTTAGTAATTTTCCTGATAATTTTATGATTTTGTGCTTGATTTTTAAAAAGTGAAGTCAGATATATGTTATTTTTTCTAGAATTAAAAAATGCTTTTCTCATTTAACTTCTCAATTCATAGGAAATAAGCCATCTTTTCCTCACTGCTTTTCCATGCTCCCTATTTTATATATAAAGTTTTTGTATGTGCATAAATTTGTTATTGGGTTTTTCATTCTGTTCCATTGCATCATTTATATTTCCCTGAATGAATACCACGTCTTATTTATTATTTTTTATGAACTTTAGAGTTATTAATTTATACAGAAAATACTCCCATGAGATTTTTCTGGGAAGATTTATATATATGAAGACTTATATATATAAATATATAAAGATGTATATATTTATAAATATATAGATTTATATATTATAATAAAATATATTTATATATTTATAAAATATATATTTATAAAGATATATAAATAGACATATATTCCATGGTCATGGATAGGATAAATTCTAATATATATGTAGTGGTATCTCATTTATCAGATATGTCTTTTGCAAATATTTTCTCCCAGTCTGTGGATTATATTTTCATTCTCTTGACCGTATATTTCACAGAGCAAAAATCTTTAATTTTAATGAAATCTAGCTTTCAGTTATTCCTTTCATGGATCATACCTTTGGTGTTGTATCTAAAAAGTCATTGCCAAACCCAAGGTCATCTAGACTTTCTACTATGTTATCTTCTAGAAGTTCTATAATTTTGAATTTTACATTTAAACTTGTGATCCATATTGTGTTAATTGTTGTGAAGTGTAAGGTCTGTGTCTCAATTAATTTTTTTTTGCATGCAGATGTCCAGTTGTTCTAGCACCATTTGTTGAAAAGTCTACGTTTTTTTCATTGTATTGCCCTGTTCCTGTTCCATTGTCAAAGATCAGTTGACTTTGTTTATGTGGGTCGTCTATTTCTGGGTTCTCTATTCTGTTCCATTGATCTGTTTGTCTTTTCTTTCACCAATACCACACTGTCTTAATTACTGTAATCTTACAGTAAATCTTGAAGTCAAGTAGTATTAGTACTCTAACTTTGTTCTTCTCTTTCAATATTGTGTTGGCTAGTATTAGTCTTTTTCCTCTCTGTGTAAACATTAAAAGCAGTTTCTTGATAGCCACAAAATAACTTGCTGGGGTTTTGATTGGGATTTAATCAAAACTATAGAGCAAGTTGGGAAGAATTTGTATCTTGACAATATTGAGTCTTCCTATCCATGACCATGGAATATATGTCCATTTATTAAGTTCTTTGATTTCATTAGCAGAGTTTTCAATTTTCCTCATATAGCTCTTATACATATTTTGTTATGTTTCTACCTAAGTATTTTAATTTTGGGGGTGCTTACCTAAATTGTATTGTGTTTTTAATTTCATCCACTTGATCACTGCTGGTACATAGGAAGGCAGTTGAGTTTTATATATTAACTTTGTATCTTGCAAACTTGCCGTCATTACTTATTAGTTTCAGGAATTTTTTGTTGATTATTTTCGATTTTCTACAAAGATGATCATGTCATCTGTGAATAAAGACAGTTTTATTTCTTTCTTCCCAATTTGTATAAGTTTTGTTTCCTTTTCTTGTCTTATTGCATTAACCAAGGCTTCCTGTACAATGTTGAAAAACAGTGGTGAGAGAGGACATTCTTGCCTTGTTCCTGATCTTAGTGGGAAAGCTTAGAGCATCTCACCATTAAGTATGATGTTAGCTCTAGACTTTTTTATAGATGTTCTTCAGTAAGTTGAGGAAGATTTCTCTCCATTCCATGAATGGATGTTAGATTTTGTGAAGTGCTTTTTCTGCATCTACTGATATGATCTTCTTCAGCCTGTTGTTGTGTCAGATTACATTAGTTGAACCAGCCTTGCTTACTTGGGATAAATCCCACTTGATCATGGTGTATAATTTTTTTATACAGTGTTTGATTCAATTTAATAATATTTTGTTGAGGATTTTTATATATCTATATTCATGGGAGATATTGGTCTATAGTTTTCTTGTAGTATCTTTATCTGGTTTTGGTATTAAGGTAATGCTGGTTTCATAGAATGAGTTACAAACTATTACCTCATCTTCTATATTCTGAAAGAGATTGTAAAAAATTGGTATAATTCCTTCCTTAAATGTTTGGTAGAATTCACCAGTGAACCTGTCTGGGCCTGGTGCGTTCTGTTGTGGAAGTTTATTAATTATTGATTCCATTTCTTTCATAGATTTAGGCCTATTTGTGTTATCTATTTCTTCTTGTGTGAGTTTTGGCAGATTGTATCTTTCAAGGAACTTGTCCATTTCATCTAGGTTATCAAATTTGTGGGCATAAAGTTGTTCTTAGTATTCCTTGATCATTCTTTTAATGTCCATGAGATCTGTAGTGATATCCCCTCTTTCATTTCTGATATTAGTAAGTTGTGTCTTCTCACTTTTTTCCTTAGTTAACCAGGCTAGAAGCTTATCAATTTTATGGATCTTTTCAAAAGACTGGCTTTTGGTTTCAGTGATTTTCTCTTTTGATTTCTTATTTTCAATTTTATTGATTTATGCTACATTTTAATTTCTTTTCTTCTACATACTTAGGATTTAATTTTCTCTTATTTTTCTAGTTTCCTAAGGTGGAAGCTTAGATGGTTGATTTTAGACCTTTTTTCCTAATATGTGCATGTAATGCTATAAAATTTCCTCCAAGCATTGCTTTTGCTGCATCCCACAAATCTTGATAAATTGTGTTTTCATTTTCATTTAGTTGAACACAATTTTAAATTTCTCTTGAAATTTCTTCTTTGGCCCATGTGTTATTTAGAGATGTGTTGTTTAATCTCCAAGTATTTTGGTATTTTCCATCTGTCTTTCTGTTTCTGATTTTTAATCTAATTCCATTGTGTGAAAGCAGACATTGTATGTTTTCTGTTTTTAAAAAATTTGTTAAGGTGTGTTTTATGGTCCAGAATGTGGTCTGTCTTGCTGAATGTTCATATGAGCTTGGGAAGAATATGTATTGTGTTGTTGTTGGATGAAGTAGTCTATAGATGTCCATTATATCTGATTGATTGATGGTGTTGTTGCATTTAACTATGTCCTTACTCATTTTTTTATCTGCTCGATTTGTCCATTCTGAGAGAAGGGTATTAAAGTCTGCAGCTGTAATAGTGGATTCATGTTTCTCCTTGCAGTTCTACCAGTTTTTGCCTTACGCATTTTGATGCTCTATTTTTACTCTTATATGTTAAGGACTGTTATGTCTTCTTGGAAAATTGACCCTTTTATCATTATATCATGGCCCTCTTTATCCCTGATAACTTCCTAGGCTCTGAAGTCTGCTATTTTCAAAATTAATATAGCTACTTCTGCTTTCTTCTGATTAGTGGTAGCATGGTATGTCTTTCTTTATCTATTTACTTTTAATCTATAGCTGTGTTCGTATTTAAAATGGGTTTCTTGTAGAAAACATACAGTTGGGTTTTGATTTTTGATCCACTTTGACAATATCTGTCTTTTAATTGGTGCATTTATACCATGACATTCTAAGTGATTATTGATATGGTTGATATGGTTGGAAGAATATATATCATTTTTTTTACTGTTTTCTATTTGTTGCCCTTGTTCTTTGTTCCTATTTTTGTTTTTCACTCTGTTTTGTGCTTTGAGGTTTTAATTGAACATTTTCTATGATTCAATTTTCTCTCCTCTCTCAGCATATCAGTTATAATTAAAAAGGACTTTAAAAAATGGTTGCCCTAGAATTTGCAATATACATTTACAGCTAATCCAAGTTGACTTTCAAATAACACTATACTGCTTCATGGATAGTGCAAGTACTTTATAATAACAACATAAGGCTAATTCCTTATCCTGTCCCTTGTGTCATTGCTGTCATTCATTTGGCTTTTACTGGCATACATTGTTTTATCGTGATTCACTTTACCATACTTCACAGATATTGTGTTTTTTATAAATTGAAGGTTTGTGGCAATACTGAGGCAAGCAAGACTATTGGTGCCATTTTTCCAACAGCATTTGCTCACGTTGTGTCTGTGTCACATATTGTTAATTCTTGCAATATTCCAAACTTTTTCATTATTATTATATTTGTTATGGTGATCTGCAATCAGTGATCTTTGGTGTTACTATTTGTGAAAAAGATTGTAATTTCCTGAATGCTCAGATCATAGCATTTTTTGGCAATAAAGTACTTTTAATTAAGATATGTACATTGTCGGGCTTCCCTGGTGGCGCAGTGGTTGAGAGTCCGCCTGCTGATGCAGGGGACATGGGTTCGTGCCCTGGTCTGGGAAGATCCCACATGCCGCGGAGCGGCTAGGTCCGTGAGCCATGGCCACTGAGCCTGCGCTTCCGGAGCCTGTGCTCTGCAACAGGAGAGGCCACAACAGTGAGAGGCCCCCATACCGCAAAAAAAAAAAGATATGTACATTGTCTTTTAAGACATAATGCTATTGCACACTTAATAGACTACAGTATAGTGTAAACATAAGTTTTATATGCATTGGGAAACCAAAAAATTCATGTAACTTGTCTTATTGAGAGATTTGCTTTATTGTGGTGGTCTGTAACTGAATGTCCAATATATCCGAGGTATACCTGTATATAAGCATACATGATTGCCATTATTTTGAACAGACTGTTATCTGTTACATCAATTTAGAATAAGCAAAATCAAAGTTTTCCTTTGACCTTTGCTTATTCCTTCTGTGATACTCTTCCTGGCTTTATGTGGATCAAAGTTTCTGAACTATATAATTTTCCTTCTCACTAAAGCACTTCTTTTCACATTTCTTGCAAGGCAGGTCCACTAGCAACCAACTCTCTCAATTTTTGTTTGTCTGAAAAAGTCTTTATTTCTTTCACTTTTGAAAGATAAATTTGCAGGGCACAGAATTCTAGGTTGGTGATTTTTTTCTCTCAACTATATAAATATTTCATTTCATTCTCTTCTTGCATGGTTTTTGAAGAGAAGTCAGGTGTAATTCTCATCTTTGCACCTCTATATATAAAGTATTTTATTGCTCTGGCTTCTCTCAGCATTTTTTCTTTATCTTTGATTTTCTATAGTTTGAAAATGAATGCCTAGGTGTAGTTTTTTGTACATTTATTCTATCCGGGCTTTCTGAGCTTCCTGGATCTATGGCTTAGAGTCTGACATTAATTTGGGGGAAATTCTTAAGTCAATACTTTTACAAATATTTCTTCTGTCCTTTTCTTTCTTCTCTTTCTGGTATTTCCATTTGTGTGTGTTACATGTATATTACATTCTATGTATGTGTTTATAGTTGTCCCCTAGTTCTTGGATATTCTTTTCCGGTGTTTGTTTTTTCCAGCCTTTTTTTCTGTTTGCTTTTCAGCTTTTCAGCTTTCTGCTGAGATATTTTCAAGCTTAGAGAGTCTTTCCTCAGCCATGTCCAGTCTACTAATAAGCCGATTGAAGGCATTATTTATTTCTACTACAGTGTTTTTTTATGTTTAGCATTTCATTTTGGTTCTTTCTTAGAATTTCTTTCTGTTTACATTGCCCATCTGTTTTTGTATGTTGTCTTCTTTATCTATTATAGCTCTTAGCATAATAATCACAATTGTTTTAAGTTCCTGGTCTGGTAATTCCAACATTTCTGCCATGTCTGGTCCTGATGCTTGTTCTGTTTCTTCAAACTATGTTTTTTCCATTTGGTATGTCTTGTAATTTTTTCTTGATAGCAAGACGTGTGATGTACTGGTTAAAAGACATTGTTAAAAATAGGCCTTTAGTAATGCAGTAGTAAGGTGTGGCAGAGGAAGGGTAAGTGTTCTATGTTCTTATGGTTAGTTCTCAGTTTTTTATTGTGCCCTTCCTCTGAACTGTAAACCTTATATATGTATTTCGATATTTTCCCCCATTAGGTAGGACAAGATAACTAGTGTGGGCTGGAGTTGGGTGTTTCCCTTCCTCTGGCCCAACATTTCAGACTCTGGTTAAGTAGTTTCTCCTGAGGGCACACCTTGTTATGAAGAACAGAGTGTTCTGCTATATTTCAAAATCGTTCCTTTTTCACCCTCCCCCTACCAGAAGCACCAGGGCCTTTTTCCCCAGTATTCTGTGAGAACCTGGTAGAGCTTCAGAAGATAAAGCTTAACAAAACTTTTGAACACCCGTTCTTGCCCCCCTCTCCCCATTTCCCACACTCCCACCAATGACTGGGTCCCCTTTGAGATGTTATTTCTCAGACTTGCCCACACTGAGACTCCAGCAGTTTGTCAGTTATAGGTCAGGGGTTTATAGCCTTGGCACTAGTTCCTGTAGAGGTTTCTGCTCTGGTGTGTTGTGATTCTCTGTATTCCTCTCTTTGTCTCTAATTTGGGGGGCAGTGGTTTGCCCTGTGCCACCACCTCTCTGATAGATAAAAGAAGAGTTGTCGATTTTTCGGTTTGTTCAGATTTTTACTTGTTAGTTTGGAGTGGTCTGGCTAGAAACTGGAAATTCTTGAGATTTTGATTGAAATAATATTAAATATTTATGTCACTTGAGGAGAATAGACATGGTTATATTACCGAGTTCTACTTTTAATGAGTGTAGAAAACTCTCCAATTATTTAGGTTTTCTTTAATGAATTTCAATAGAATTTTATAATATGCTTCATAGTGCTTTTTGAACATATTTTGTTATTTTTCCTTTGGTCCTTTGTATTTCTTTTTGCTATTATAAATTTTATCTTATAAACATAGTTTTTAACCATTTGTAGCTGTATGCAGGAATGCAATTAATTTTTGCATATATAATTAAACATTTATCTTATTTATTAATTTATAACATTTTCCTTATAATCAGAAATCATAGTCTTCGTGATTCCAATTCTTTGACCTGAAAAATATCTATAATGGCACACATAAGTTTTATTATAATCTTCCCAGAGGAGCCACTCCATCTCTTTCCATAAATCCAAGATGAATCTAAGGTGTCTAGGTGTCTCCACTTAGCCCTTGTAGCTCTCAGGATTGAGGTGGGGGTGAGGTGCTGCTCTCTAGGAGAATTTAGGATATTTGTAAGAGGATTTTTTATGGTGGAAGCTGGGGATACTACATTTCCTGGTATGCAGGGAAAAACTGTCCTACATCTTGCCTGACTGATGGTCTTACCAGTCATTCATGTAAATGAAAAATCCATTTGTAATTATTTGAGCCTGGAACCAACTTCATTATATATGCAAACACAAAATACTTTCTGTAAAGTTTTAATATATAATGCATTTCTCTGGAATGCAGCTGCCAAGTATATGACTGTAATTATTTAGCCTTTATATCTAGATGTTGAGCATAAATAGTACTGTAATAATCAGATGAACATTGTCTTACTTGTATTATACCCATATTGGTTGATTATGAGTAGGTACAAGGATCTTATTTCGTATATCATCTAGTGTAGTCATGGCTGAGCACTTACATATTGAAATACATATTATTTTATTTCCTTTTTAATTTCTTGTTTGCATGGAAGTTAGGACATTATATTAATTTGTTAAAATTAAGTATACTTAGAAGTTATATATTCTAAGAACTTCATTCTATGATAGTACAAAACGGTTAAAAAATATTTGTTATAAAAGAAGGCCCTGAGTCAGTGTTTAGAATCACTGGTCTAAATAGAGAATCAGTTGGTGAACCAAAAATGGTAATTCTCTTTGTAAACAGTTTTAAAAGTTTCACCCAACTCCACAAACACAGCCATCTAAGAGTGGCAATAATCTTATGCTGTTATACAAAAGGATTTTTAAAAAATTGATTTTTGTCTTGATAAAACTGTAGGAAGGTGTGTGTGTGTGTGAGAGAGAGAGAGAGAGAGTTTATAATGGAAGGATTAAGAAAACTAAAAGCTTTCAGAGAAATAAACTGAAGGAAGTAGAGTTTGGACAGGTGGTGTCATTTTTTCCTTTGTGGCTTACATTTGGTGCTGCTAACATTTTCCTTTTCAACTGGAAGGCTAGCAGGAAACAGCTCTAAAGGAATGGAATAATTTCATATTGTTTGTATATAATCTTATTTACAAAGTCAGCATTTGGAAATTTTGGATTAGAATTCTTATTTTGAAACTATGTATTCTTTGAATTTGTACTTCATTAGAAATTGAGGTTAAACCATTTAAAAAATTCTTAGATGGTAATACTGGTAAAACAATTATAGAAAATAATTATATTTTTAATATAAAGAATATCATTAACTCTGATGTGGGTTCTGAGTTTTTATGCCTTGGAGTTACGTTTGAAAATTCTTAAAGTACTTTCATACCTCCATGTATTTGGAATTGCTTACCTCTTCCTCTAACTCTGCCTTTTAGATTGTTTAGTCTGTTGCTATAGCAGTCACTACTGTGCTTCCTAATAGTTGGCTAAATGTCAAACTTCCGTTGTAGGTGATAGACGTGGCAATTGTGTTTCAGCAGTTGGCCAAAATAAAGGATGGTGTGAATGGGTGGGAGGATAGTGATACTCTATCCCAAATTCTGTGTGAGCGTGAGCTACGTATATTACAAGTTGAAAAAACAGGAACTCTAAGTTTGGTCATGAAGTAGTAGTATAAAGTAGTCAGTGACTCTTAGAATTGAGACCAAGAACTAGCTAGCAGACGTCTGATTCATACGCATTATATGATGGAGGAGATAGACTTTTAGGATTCACATTTTCTCCTGACCAACTGCCAACTCTCTTTTCTGACTGACTGACTAAAATGTCAAATACCTTTTGGGGTTTTTTCTGCTGTTTCTAGTCAATCTGTAAATCTCACTGCTTTTCTAACAGCCTTTTCAGAACTTTTTTTTGTATTTACTTTTCTATTACTTTCTAAATAGTTTTCCAGAGTGTACTTTACTTAAGATATTATTTTCAACATGTGTATGTAGATATGAGTCATTTTACTTAAAAACTATAATTTCAAATTATAATTGGACTGCTACATATTGATGTTTTCACTTAATTCTTATTAATACATATTAACAAAAATTAATAGGAATACTGATGATGAATGGTTTCTGTGAATATGTTGATTATGAATTATATAAAGGATATTTTTATTCTCAATAATTTTGTATAGAAAAGTTTGGGTGAACTGTCAGATTAGAGGAATTCAATGGATTTGAAGACTAATTATAAAAACTATAATAATTAAATAAATGTCAAATACAGATATGCCAGTCTTTCAAGGAATTTGAATATGTCCATATATACTTGACCTGATCTCTTGTTTCTGACAACCTTGTATTCAAATCCCTGAAAACATACAAATGTCTGTTTTGTTTTCACATATTACATGGAAGGAGAATAACAATGTCCCTCAGTAAGAAGTTCTCATGCTTTACAAAGTTCATTGGATGCAAAATTTTCCTTTTATATAACCTAAATTCCTGCTATTGTAATGTAATTTCCCTTTTACAGATTCCAAATGGAGAACATCTGGTCACCATCTTTCTTTCTTTCTTTTACCTTTTGCCAAAGCCATCAGCAGAACCCTCTCCTCTGACCTTTACTATTCAAGTCTGACCCTTAAAATCCCACTTTATATTTGTCTGTGGTGTTTGGGCATGGTGCACAGGCAGAAGATTCTTTGATTGCCTCAGCCTTATTGGATACCTTATATTTTGACCTTTGCTAGACTCAGCTCCTGAGAGCTGGGCCCACTGATTTTCATACCACAAGTTATCCCTGCTCCACTTTCTAGACCAAACGGGACACACAGATGATGGTAATAAACAGCCTCAGCTTCCCACAGAGGCTGACTATTAATTATCCTTCCAATTCTAGAAACTGGGGCCTCCCCACTGGTCAGTGGGATATCCAGATAGTCTTAGCTGCTAACTGGATTTGACATGTGCTGGCCACTACCCTTCTAGATCACCCTGCAAAGTCAAATCTCTCTTTGCTAAAGATTTTGAATTGAAGTCTGTGGCTATCTTTCTAGGAAGCTGTGAATCCCCTGAAATTGCCCATAAGACATTGTGCATGTATGTATTGTTATTTTTTTCTGACTCTGTAGTTTTTAGCACTTTCTCAAAGAGGAATGTAATACAAGTTTATAAACAACTTATATTTTAGAGATGTATACTGAAGGATTTAAGAGTGCAATATTATGTTATCTACAGCCAATACAAAATAAAATTAAAAAAATAAACATTTCCCCTGCTTCCATATATCCTTGTGCTAAGCATTGGGTATCTGATGATCCTCCTTGCCCTTTTCTGTCTCTTTTCTGTGTGGATTCCTAGTACTAACTGGGACCTCAGCCCAGTTACCAAGATCTCGGGACCCTTGTCTTTTCTGCCCAGAAGACAACTGCCGGTCTGTCCAGCTTCCTAAACTTATTGGCTTCTTTCCCCTCATAAGGACCCTAATATATCCACATGGAAATGCTATTAACAGTAGAGCAATCCTGACTTTGCTTCACAGGAATTCCAAATTGTGTGGTCAGTTACTGTAGCTAAATATCTCCCACTATCTATGTCTACTCAATGGGTAAATCTTATGTCGGGGTCCAAATTTTTCCATCACCACATCAGCTTGTGAAACTATTAGCCAAGTACAAAGATTTGAAATATAAAAATCTGGGTATCTCCTTAGTCTACTCATCTCATATCAAGTTTGTTATTGTAATCAGAGAAGAGAGACACAGACAGAGAATAATTAAGTATATGGGCAATCATATCTCCTAAACTTAAAAAAAGAGATAAAGTTTAAAACTTGGTCTAAATTTGGGACAAAAAAATTGTAACTGAGGCTGCCTTGGAAAACTGGTGACATGGTTACCATAGTGAAGTAGAATAATCATACTGTATGAGGTAAAAAATAACGTTGGAAAATTAGACTTGAATAAATATTACTGTAAGAATCTACAAATGGAAAACCTTAGAATGGCTTACAACATTGTTACTTTTTTCACATTTGAGAAGGAAATTAATACACATTTCTTGCTTGCATAATTATCTCCTAGCACACTGTTTTCTTTGACTAATAACTGTTCTGCCCTTGGGCTAAAATGGACCAGGGGTTCATTACAGATTACTTGCCTGAAGTGGGTAAAGGAGTGAACAGAGGAGTTTCACTTCTCTGTTGTGCTGTTTGGGACAGTGGAAATAAGAGTGGATAAGGATATATAAATTTGGAATTATCATAGCATAGACTAGAATATTGGACCAGGAAGGGATCTTGGAGACCATCTGGTTAAATTTTTCAACTGAGGAAACAGGTCAACGATTGGCAGGTGATTTGCCTTGGCTCATTCGCTATCAGAGTTGAGGCTGACTCCCATTCTCCTGGCTCCTGGATGCATGTTCTTCCTGTACCACCATATTGCTCCCTGGCCACTTGGCTATCTCCTGGGCTTCGACAGCTCCCTGTCCTTCCTCTTTCAGGTGAAAGGAATAAAATCCCAATGTGAATGAAAAAGAATCCTAACATTATGTTTCCCTTTTCGCAACAAAAACTCAACCAAATATCACCTTCCTTACAATCATTCATTTTGAGGGTAGGATTTGATTAAGAAACTGCATATTGCGCTTTTAGCAGTCCTGGGACCAGAATTACTATGTTGAGCAAAGATAGGACACTTATTTTTTATTGAATTAGTTATCTCCTGTTCCCAATAAGATGATCAGGTGTAATTAGCTAAGACGTCTGTTCAGAAAAGAATGGTAATTTAAAATTATATAGAGAGAAGCAGAGGGAAGCTCACCGAGCACAGGGGAGGTCCCGGGAACAAGCGTGAATTCGCCTGTGGAGAGGGGGAAAGATGGCGGAAGAGTAAGACGCGGAGGTCACCTTCCTCCCCACAGATACACCAGAAATACATCTACACGTGGAACAACTCCTACAGAACACCTACTGAACGCTGTTAGAAGGCCTCTGACCTCCCAAAAGGCAAGAAACTCCCCACGTACCTGGGTAGGGCAAAAGAAAAAAGAATAAACAGAGACAAAAGAATGGGGACGGGACCTGCACCAGTGGGAGGGAGCCATGAAGGAGGAAAGGTTTCCACACACTAGAAGCCCCTTCACGGGGCGAGATTGAGGGTGGCAGGGGGGTGAGGGGGCTTCGGAGCTGCGGAGGAGAGTGCAGCCACAGGGGTGCGGAGGGCAAAGCTGAGAGATTTCAGCACAGAGGATCGGTGCCGACCAGCACTCACCAGGCCGAGAGGATTGTCTGCTCACCCGCCGGAGCGGGTTGGGCTGGGAGCTGAGGCTCCGGCTTCGGTCAGAGCGCAGGGAGAGGACTGGCGGCGTGAACACAGCCTTCACCACGGCTAGCCGGGAAGGAGTCAGGGAAAAAGTCTGGACCTGCCGAAGAGGCAAGAGACTTTTTCTTCCCTCTTTGTTTCCTGGTGCGTGAGGAGAGGGGATTAAAAGCGCTGCTTAAAGGAGCTCCAGAGACGGGTGCGAGCCGCGGCTAACAGCGCGGACCCCAGAGACGGGCGTGAGACGGTAAGGCTGCTGCTGCCGCCACCAAGAAGCCTGTGTGCGAGCACAGGTCACCCTCCACATCTTTCTTCCGGGGAGCCTGTGCAGCCCCCCACTGCCGGGGTCTTGGGATCCAGGGACAACTTCCCTGGGAGAACACATGGTGCGCCTCAGGCTGGTGCAACGTCACGCCAGCCTCTGCTGCCGCAGGCTCGCCCCGCACTCTGTGCCCCTCCATTCCCCAAGCCTGAGTGAGCCAGAGCCCCCGAATCACCGGCTCCTTTAACCCCGTCCTGTCTGAGCGAAGAACAGACGCCCTCCTGTGACCTACACTCAGAGGCGGGGCGAAATCCAAAGCTGAACCCCAGGAGCTGTGCGAACAAAGAAGAGAAAGGGAAATCTCTCCCAGCAGCCTCAGGAGCAGCGGATTAAATCTCCACAATCAACTTCATGTACCCTGCATCTGTGAAATACCTGAATAGACAACAAATCATCCCAAATTGAGGAGGTGGACTTCGAGAGCAAAATTTATGATTTTTTCCCCTTTTCCTCTTTGTGTAAGTGTGTATGTGTATGCCTCTGTGTGAGCTTTTGTCTGTATAGCTTTGCTTTCACCATTTGTCCTAGGGTTCTATCCGTCCGTTGTTTTTTTTTTTAATTAAAAAATTTTTCTTAATAATTATTTTTATAACTTTATTTTACCTTACTTTACTTTATTTTCCTCTTTCTTTCTTTCTTTCTTTCTTTCTTTTTTTCTCCCTTTTATTCTGAGCCATGTGGATGAAAGGCTCTTGGTGCTGCAGTCAGGAGTCAGTGCTGTGCCTCTGAGGTGGGAGAGCCAACTTCAGGACACTGGTCCACAAGAGACCTCCCAGCTCCACATAATATCAAACGGTGAAAATCTCCCACAGATCTCCATCTCAACACCAGCACCCAGCTTCACTCAATGACCAGCAAGCCACAGTGCTGGACATCCTATGCCAAAAAACTAGCAAGACAGGAACACAACCCCACCCATTAGCAGAGAGGCTGCCTAAAATCATAATAAGTCCACAGACACCCCAAAACACACCACCAGACGTGGACCTGCCCACCAGAAAGACAAGATCCAGCCTCATCCACCAGAACACAGGCACTAGTCCCCTCCACCAGGAACCCTACACAACCCACGGAACCAACCTTAGCCACTGGGGACAGACACCAAAAACAACGGGAACTACGAACCTGCAGCCTGCAAAAAGGAGACCCCAAACAAAATGAGAAGACAGAAAAAAACAGCAGATGAAGGAGCAAGATAAAAACCCACCAGACCTAACAAATGAAGAGGAAACAGGCAGTCTACCTGAAAAAGAATTCAGAATAATGATAGTAAAGATGATCCAAAATCTTGGAAATAGAATAGAGAAAATGCAAGAAACATTTAGCAAGGACCTAGAAGAACTAAAGATGAAACAAGCAACAATGAACAACACAATAAATGAAATTAAAAATACTCTAGAAGGGATCAATAGCAGAATAACTGAGGCAGAAGAATGGGTAAGTGACCTGGAAGATAAAGTAGTGGAAATAACTACTGCAGAGCAGAATAAAGAAAAAAGAATGAAAAGAGCTGAGGACAGTCTCAGAGACCTCTGGGACAACATTAAATGCACCAACATTCGAATTATAGGGGTTCCAGAAGAAGAGGAGGAAAACAAAGGGTCTGAGAAAATATTTGAAGAGATTATAGTTGGAAACTTCCCTAATATGGGAAAGGAAATAGTTAATCAAGTCCAGGAAGCACAGAGGGTCCCATACAGGATAAATCCAAGGAGAAACACGCCAAGACACATATTAATCAAACTGTCAAAAATTAAATACAAAGAAAAAATATTAAAAGCAGCAAGGGAAAAACAACAAATAACACACAAGGGAATCCCCATAAGGTTAACAGCTGATCTTTCAGCAGAAACTCTGCAAGCCAGAAGGGACTGGCAGGACATATTTAAAGTGATGAAGGAGAAAATCCTACAACGAAGATTATGCAGCAAGGATCTCATTCAGATTTGATGGAGAAATTAAAACCTTTACAGACAAGCAAAAGCTGAGAGAGTTCAGCACCACCAAAGCAGCTTTACAACAAATGCTAAAGGATCTTCTCTAGGCAAGAAACACAAGAGAAGGAAAAGACCTACAATAACAAACACAAAACAATTAAGAAAATGGGAATA
Source organism: Stenella coeruleoalba (assembly GCF_951394435.1). Taxonomy (NCBI): domain Eukaryota; kingdom Metazoa; phylum Chordata; class Mammalia; order Artiodactyla; family Delphinidae; genus Stenella; species Stenella coeruleoalba. The sequence goes on along the minus strand of NC_137151.1, from coordinate 83,295,802 downwards.
GGAACATACATATCGATAATTACCTTAAATTTAAATGGATTAAATGCTCCCACCAAAAGACACAGACTGGCTGAACGGATACAAAAACAAGACCCATATATATGCTGTCTACAAGAGACCCACTTTAGACCTAGAGACACATACAGACTGAAAGTGAGGGGATGGAAAAAGATATTCCATGCAAATGGAAATCAAAAGAAAGCTGGAGTAGCAATTCTCATATCAGACAAAATGGAGTTTAAAATAAAGACTGTTAGAAGAGACAAAGAAGGACACTGCATAATGATCAAGGGATCGATCCAAGAAGAAGATATAACGATTGTAAATATTTATGCCCCCAACATAGGAGCACCTCAATACATAAGGCAAATACTAACAGCCATAAAAGAGGAAATCGACAGTAACACATTCATAGTAGGGGACTTTAGCACCCCACTTTCACCAATGGACAGATCATCCAAAGTGAAAATAAATAAGGAAACACAAGCTTTAAATGATACATTAAACAAGATCGACTTAATTGATATTTATAGGACATTCCATCCAAAAACAACAGAATACACATTTTTCTCAAGTGCTCATGGAACATTCTCCAGGATAGATCATATCTTGGGTCACAAATCAAGCCTTGGTAAATTTAAGAAGATTGAAATTGTATCAAGTATCTTTTCCGACCACAACGCTATGAGACTAGATATCAATTACAGGAAAAGATCTGTTAAAAAATACAAACACATGGAGGCTAAACAATACACTACTTAATAACGAAGTGATCACTGAAGAAATCAAAGAGGAAATTAAAAAATACCTAGAAACAAATGACAATGGAGACACGACGACCCAAAACCTATGGGATGCAGCAAAAACAGTTCTAAGTGGGAAGTTTATAGCAATACAATCCTACCTTAAGAAATAGGAACATCTCAAATACACAACCTAACCTTGCACCTAAAGCAATTAGAGAAAGAAGAACAAAAATCCCCAAAGTTAACAGAAGGAAAGAAATCATAAAGTTCAGATCAGAAATAAATGAAAAAGAAATGAAGGAAACGATAGCAAAGATCAATAAAACTAAAAGCTGGTTCTTTAACAATTTTATTTTGTTATTGTAAAAAATTTATTTATTTTTGGCTGCGTTGGGTCTTCATTGCTGCATGCGGGTTTTTCTATTTGTGGCTAGCGGGGACTATTCATTGTTGTGGTGCGCGGGCTTCTCATTGTGGTGGATTTTCTTGTTGTGAAGCATGGGCTCTAGGTACACAGGCTTCAGTAGTTGTGGCATGTGGATTCAGTAGTTGTGGCTCGCAGGCTCTAGAGCTCAGGCTCAGTAGTTGTGGCGCGTGGGCTTAGTTGCTCCGCAGCATGTGGGATCTTCCCAGACCAGGGCTCGGACCCATGACCCCTGCATTGGCAGGCAGATTCTTAACCACTGCGCCACTGGGGAAGCCCGGCAGTGACACTTTTTATGTACAAATAGTTATATCATGGGCAATATAAATTTGGTTTGTTTTGTGAAAATATTGGCATTTTTCAAACACTTATCCAAATAATAGTGGGTTTCAGAACAGAATTCCAGCGTCAAAGAGATTTTGGGATTGAAGTTGGGGAAAAGAAGGTGTCCATTTAGATGGAGAAAAGTAAAATTACAGATGGCATTAAAATTATCCTATAAATTTTATTGCACACTGGAAAGAATGTTAAATGACTACACAAATTTGACTGTTTTAATAATTAATTGGGGAATGCAAATTTTTGACTTGCATGAAATATGTATTTGAACTAGACTTTTAATATTTGGATTTTAACTCTTTAACTTCATTGCATATTCTCTTAATCAACATTTGGAATTTATGTTTTGATTCTTTGACTCCTACCAACCGAAGTGTTTGGATCAGAAGCATATGCTTCTAATACATGGGAAAGAACCTGACTAGGTTGTTTTCTGATTGGTGGAAGTGGGAGTGATGCATCACTTTTGTCCTTTACAATCTTAGGGCTATCCCTTGGGAAAAGACATAGGATGCAGTATGCAGATACTTTCTTTTTGCATTTGATGAATAAGCATAACAACTATTTGCAGGTAGCAGCATAAAGTCTGTAAGATACAGAGTTATTATGATGTCTTTGGAACGAAAGGAGTGTGTACTGATGCTTTCAAATGATAGGGGTTTTGTTGCTAGGTTGAGCAAGAATCTGTGAGTTGGTTTACTTCCCAAATTGGCTCCAGTTTCACATTTTTCCTGGCATCCCTCAGCAGCATTTGGTTCGAATGCAGTAGAATACTGTCTCTTGGCTTCTGGTGACAAGCAGAGGCAGCCTGATTCTGGTGTAATGTCAGGGATAGTTCTGTGCCGCAGGGCCTGGAATGGCAGCAGGCAGTGTGGGAGTGCTCTCAAGGCCCCAGGTGGGAGCACAACACCAGAGGACAGGAGAAGTGGCCTGGGTATACTATCTGCCCTGAGCATGCTCAGGCAGATTTCCTTTTTGCTCATAACACCAGACTTGGAAATGTGGATGGCACATGTGTTACGCTGACTGCCTTCCCAAGACATTTGAAAGCCCTGCCCAAGATCTTTTAGTGATGCTGGTTTAGATCACTGGCCATAGCAGCCTTGAGTTTCTAAACTAAGTATAAGCCAACCAATATTTACACCCCTTATAACTGCTGTTTGTGAAACATTCAGATGCCTGCCCACACAATGAAATGTAATGTGACCCAAGCTGGACAAACAACAATCATTTCTGTTAAATTATAGCAGAGCATGTGCCTAAAAGTTAAAATTATCCTAATTGAGAAGCCTTGAGTTTTACTTTTTGGAAAGATTGTGTGAGAATCATGAAATACCCAAGGGCGGTCAACAGAAGATCAAATCTTGTGAACTCAAGATTACTTAATGAGCACCTTCTAGTACTTCTCCAGCAACAGGTTCCAAGATAATGAAACATTAAATGTAAGTATTAACTACAAAGACAGTCAGTTTATGGCAATAATGAGTTTATAATCTAGTTGGTGGCTTCTTTGGAATTATTTGTCATTGAGTGAATGAGAAAATCATTGAATAGTTATGCATTGGACTAAGACACCAATCTGATCATGTGTAGAGCCCCAGAAAAGTTGGAGTGGGGAAATGACTCGTGGAGCAATGAGGGGAGCTTAGTTACTTACATCAAGTCCTCAAATGCAAGACTGTGTGTGGTAAGAGTCAAGGATGATATAAAGTACTATGAAAGTTCAGGGGCTGGAAAAATCATGTTGGGAGAGGTTTTCAGAGAACTTTGAACAAATTTAATTCCAGCCTAATTAACTTAAGTGCTGGGGATTCAAAGATGATTAAACCATAGACTCTGACATTAAGTTGGATTTTGGTAGATGGAAACCAGAGTGAAAGAGATGGCATGAGGAATGATCCAATAGAGATAAAAATGCATTATGTAGGGAATATGAGGAAAATTTAACAAATTTGAAGACAGAAAGCTGAGAGGGAGACCTAAAGGCTGAATGATGCTTTGCTACATTCTAGGGATACAATTTATAGAGCCCTTAATAAGCCAGGTATGGTGCCAAGAAATTGGTGTGAATTATTGACTTTAATTTTCACAGCATCTGTGGAGATAGATACTTTGGTTATCTCTACCCTACAGATGAGAAAAATGAATCTCAGTGTTAACTTGACCTAAGTCATATGTCTAAGAAGTGTGGAAGACAGGGTTCAGACAAGGGCAGTCTGACTGCAGAGCCACATAACCATTAAATCATTCTGCCACCTTACCCCTGACCTCATTGATAATAACTCTGAAATGTTTCTTTAATCCTTCACTCCATCAGCTCCACTGTATAATTTAGCTAACAGCGTCTCTCATTATTATTGCAATACTCTTGGCTGCCTTCCATGCCACTAGACATCTCCTCTTCAAATTTACTCTACCACGGCCTCCAGAATTACCTTTGGAAAACACAGATCTGATCATGTCACTCCTTTGTTAAAAGTGTCCAGTTGCCTTTAAGAACAAACTCAAACTTCTTAGCGTGGCTTATAATGTCCTTTATAATCTGGCTCTAGTCCAGTTTTCTTTCACAGCCCCATCTTCTGCAACTCCACCCTCTCCTCAAGTCTCTTAGATGTCCCAGCTACACTCAAATATGCTTCAATTTCAAAACTCTAGAAGAGCTCTAGCGTCCCTTTAAAATCTTATTTTTATGCCTCCTGAGAGTACATGTAGGGGAAAAGCTGAAATAGTAAGAAATAGATTGGAGTTTAAAAAAATTAATAAAAGACATTGAAAGACAGGCTAAGCGGTTTGGAATTTATTAAGTAGACAGTGAAGTTCTGCTGAAGACTTTCAAACAATGAAATAACGTGGTGGTTCTTTAGTAGGATTAATTTATTGGAGTAGACAAAAGCAGACGTAGAGAGACTCTCTTTGCTTAGTTTATTGATGAATCCCAGGTGCCAAGAACCCCGCCTGGAACATAGTATGTGCTCTATAAATATTTGCTGAATGAATGAATTCCAAAGCACCTTCTGGGGATTAGTGCTTACACAATCTTGTTCATTCTTTCTCCATTTTGACCTCTGTCTCTCTCCCTCACATACAAGTGCTCTCTTCTTTTTATCCATTCTGATCTCATTCCTTGTTTTTTAATATAAAATAATTTTCCCTTAATTATTACTTATAATTCTTATTCAACAAATATTTCCTAATTATTTATTGTGTTCCAAGATGAGTTTGAGGGGTTTTCTCACACTTGGTCACATGTAATTCTCCCAAGAGCATAATGGGGGTAGGTATCATTGTCCATATTTTGCAGATGACTGATGTCCAGAATTCACACCATTAAGCAGAGTAGATTTCTGGCTCCAAGTCTTGATCTCTTTATATCAAAGCAGTTGAACAATTTGTATTGTGATTTCTTTTTGGCCTCTGACTAAATCATGGTGACTAATTTGGCCCTGCTTTAGCCACCTTTCCTTAGTTAAAATAAAAATTGCATGAGGTAAAGGAGTGAAGATGGGATAGTAGCTCTAGAGGGGTTGAGGGAAGATTTATTTTATCAAAGGAAGTAGAGATGTGAATATGTTATAGTCTTGAGTGGAGGAAAAAATGCTGTGCAGCAGTGTGAGGACAGTTATGCGTCATGGTCTTTAAAAGGGTATGGTTTTACCCCTAAAAAGGTAGGAGATGGAATTAAGTGCTAAAGTGGAACCTTTAGTTAGTCTTGGAAAGTAAGAGAGATATTTATTCTTTCAATGAAGGAGAAAAGTAGAGAAAATAGGAGTGCTCTACAAGTAGGGGAGGGAAGAAGTTTGCAGGAAATCATATCCGCAAGTTTAGCCACTCTGTTGAAGCTTCTAGCTAAAGTGACTCTAAATTGTTTGGACAAAAACTTTGGGGCAGTTGGCTAAAATATCACTCTCTAAAATTGCAGAATAGCCTGATTAAGCTTCATCAACTTGGTTTTGAGTGTGGGTTATGAAGTCAAATTGTCTGGATTTTAATCACAGCTCCTCCTTTTACCAACTGCATGATCTTAGCATGTTACTTAATCTCTCTGCATTTTAGTCCTCATCTGTAAAATGGGGTAATATAGTACCAACTTCATAGGTTTGCTGTGTGAATTATATGAGCTAACATGGCCAAAGCTCTAGGAAATGTACTCTGCACAGTGAAGGCTCCCTATATGTAAGTGGGAGCTGCTGCTGCTATGTGTTCCTGTTCCCTAGCACCCTAAGTATCTTGAATATTGTTCATTCTTTTCATATAGTATATATTTTCATTGGAAGATGTGGCTTGGCTGCAGGCCAGAAGTGAAACATGCTGTTCTTTCCTCTACTTTTACAACCATACTCATGTGCATGATGATATAAAGGTAGCTACAATGGCCTTAATCCAGCTGATAGCTAGTGATTGAGTGATGTCTTTGTTATTTGAATTTTTTTAATTAAATAATTAAGCAGGAGTATCCAATCAGGGGGATCACAGATAAAAGGACTACTTATAAACCTAAATTTGGAATGCTGGGATAAAGACAAAGATAATTTATTTGTACTTCAAGTATGCTAAAATTGTCTAATGAGTTCTGGATTATTTTTGAATAAAGAAACTTTGGATCTTGAATTACCATGGGAAACTGTAGCCAGTCTACTACTTATTCATAAATTAGTCAGTTGCTGGAGTTTGGCCACATCATACACAACGTTAAACTTCAAGGCCAACTGGAAAAGAATTTAAGCTTTGCATTAATGACAGTTTCATTAATTGAACTTTAAAATTGCTACCTTCTTTTGATATGAAATATAGACAATCTCTGAATTTTGGCTATTTTGGTAAATGATTGCAACTAGTGGTAAAACGATATCAATTTCAGCAGCCATATTAGAGAATTTTAGCAAAAGGAAAAATAATCTGGGATAGTATATGCTTATCCTATATATTGCTAGCTTCATTCCCTGAAAGTTTGTTTTAATAAAATTGTTCTTGGCATGCCAAAGAAAACTACAGAGTTGGCTATCCCTGGGACAAATGGTTAAGAAAAAATTCATTAAAAAACTTTGAGTTAAGCCAACTAATGCTTTTTTGCCCCAAATTCTTTGAAATCTTATAACAACCTTCTTTTTAGTGGAATCATCTTTTAGTCTATCCACTAAAATAGCATTAAAGATAGTTTAAAGCTATTTAGTGATGTAGAAACATAGCTTGATGACCAAGAATAAAATGAACATATTACACAAAATGACCAGATATGCCCAGAAGCTTGAGTTATTACTCGACCACAAGAATCTTTCAGAAATTAATGTAGAGCAATATTGGATTAGTCTATTTTTTGAGCAAAGATTAGTTTAAAAGCTATAGTAGAAATTAAAAGGTAGGAAGGAAGGGTAAGATCATCAGGGCTAATTAAAAAAAAAATCACAAGTTGTAATAAGCAGAAGGAACTTGAAAAATTTTAAATATATTATATTTATGAGTATGTATGTAGAGTTTTATAGAGACTCAACATCATGAAATATAATATTAAAAGCTGTTTTCCATATTAATAAATGTTTATATAATACACATCAATAATTCTCCTTTGTCTCTTTTAAAATTATTTTTCTTTCAAGAAAAGTACATGCAAAATAAACTGGCCATTTATACAGAGCTGTTCTTCTACTAATGCTCCAGCACTTGCTGCCAAGTATTTTTGAAATAGTTTAGAATATATTTCACCATTTAACATCTGTTTCTTCTCCAATTTTTTAAAACATTGAAATAGCTGTAGATAAGGGAAACTTCTCTGAAATGTCAGACTTCGTTGTACAAACATAAATTATGGCATACACCGCTGTATCTTGAGAATGAAAACTACTAATTTGTGACATTGATAAAACCAAAACTTAAAGATGCTATTAGGTTAGAAATTGTGACATTTCGTAGATTGAATACATACATTCCCTTTTTCTGATATTTTGGAGCTCAAATAGTAAGAACTAGCTAAAAAATGTTGGTTTTAAAAGTGCAGCTTAAACAATTTTGGGAGTAAAATATTTCCAAGTAAATTATAACAATTATTTTTACTCCTAGAAAAATTAGAATATGTATTGATTTTAAAGGTTTTGAATATTCATCAAATATATTTTCAGGACCTATCATTGTTCCATGCATTGGGTTACTTGCATTTTAAAACTTAAAAATTTCAAACTAGGATTTCTTAACCGATATGTCGTGTAATCCTCAGTGTGATAGTAAGTATGTTGCAAAAACAGCATCTTTTGGGCAGATAAATTGTACTGTGGAATTTTCTGACTCTAATATGTATTGTGAATCTTGAAGAGGGGTTATAGGTGCTTGTTTCACAATCCTATTTAACCACAGAGCTTCTTTTGGGGAGAGAGGATGGGGTACATAGCTCCTATTAACATATTCACATATTAATATGCAAAAATACACACTGGTTTGTGGGCACTAAGTAAGACTGTTAGGTAAAGAGCCATCAGCTGCCAAATATTTTTTCTCTTTTTTTGGCTGTTTGGGATTTCTCAGAGAAGGTTCATTTCTTATCTCTTCTTTAATTCATTCCACAGTCCTGCACCTCTACTTTTGTACCTGCCATCTCTCTGGACTGTTGTCCATCACTCTGCTCTTCACTTTGATGCTTCTTTCACCATCTGTGATGCTGTCAGCATTCCTTGGCCCATTTGCACAGGAGCCACAACCTGCATAGGCCTCTTGTTAGGGTGCAAAGACTGCTTCTCTGCTACTGTGCTTGGATCTCCTCACTATTCTACCTGTCTTGGATTGAGGTTGATCTTTTATCCAACTGGCAGAGAAACATTTCCTCCATCTCAGTCTTGCTTTTTTGTTTTGTTTGGAAGCGGAGGAGAAGTTATTACTCCTCAGAAGAATTGATTTGATGAATTGCTTTCTTCTTCAGTTAAGAAGCAATTGAGAGACTTCCCTTGTGGTGCAGTGGTTAAGAATCCACCTGCCAATGCAGGAGACACGGGTTCGAGCCCTGGTCCGGGAAGATTCCACATGCCGCGGAGCAACTAAGCCCGTGAGCCACAGCTACTGAGCCTGTGCTCTAGAGCCCGCGAGCCACAACTACTGAAGCCTGCGCGCCTAGAGCCTGTGCTCCTCAACAAGAGAAGCCACCGCAGGGAGAAGCCCTCATACCACAACAAAGAGTAGCCACCGCTCTCTGCATCTAGAGAAAGCCTGTGCGCAGCAGCGAAGATCCAACACAGCCAAAAAAAAAAAAAAGAAGAAGAAGAATTAAAGGTGTGTTCAGACATTCAAGAGCTCAAAAGAAAAAAAAAAAGGAAGAAGCAATTGAATTGTTTTAGGTTTGCGCCATAGTTTTCTCTTTCTCAAGGACCACAGGCAGCCCTCTCCAGTCCAGAAGGCTAGATCTGTTGAATTCAAACATTGCTTAAGGCTGTTGCATTCAAACATTGCTTAAGGTTTTATCTTCAGCCGTCAGTCTCTCTCACCAAGGAGATGTTTTGCTAAATCTGGTACATTGTACAAAATTATTTACCATTTATGCTGATTTTTCTCTAAGACTAGCCTTGTTCTCTATCGGCTGTTATTTGGCTTTGATTACATTTTACCACATCCCCATACTGCAGTCTATCATGTGTCTGTATATAACTAAAGCCCAAATGTGGACAGGTTCAGTTTCCTTTCTATGTGGTTCCTTAGCTTCTTGTAGCCAAAGCATGTAGCTAAGTGCTATCGGGGATATCACCTGCTTCCATTTGCTACAGTTTCCAGTCTCAGCTCTGACATAGCTGGGACAGGTCTTTCAATAAATTATTACATGAATCAAAGATACCAAACTAGAACTAATGTGTAATTAACTAACGTGTGACCTGGTATAATTTGGATTATATTTCTGGATTAGAAATGGATTTTTCAGGTATTTATGAATGATTGGAAAGTTTCATATGATATGCTTTTTGTTTAGAAAGATTAAAAATTTCTTTCAGAAATAAAATGATGTATTCTGTTTAAAATAACCAAATATATTATCATAAGTATTTGCAATGATCCATAAGTAAAATCAGCAGTATCAACAGAATTCTACTCATTGAAGTCTAATTTGTTTTCATTGTTAAGCTAAGTGCTTTTGTGGTTTCCACAATATTAGCTATGAAATAGTTCAATAGTACATGGCATACGTTTCTCCAGCAAAAGGAAATACACTAAACATAAGTTGTAATGTCATCAATAGGGAAAATACAGTTTCAACTTTGACTCTATCATATGGTGAACTATTCTTCCTAGCAAAATTGTTTCTAAAAATATTCCTTTACCATATTACAGTTAAGATATGAAAGATTAAAATATATCCAATGGAAGGAAGGAAAGAATAATCAGAGAAAAAGGATACATCTCTAGAGAAATTGGGAAAAATGCATAAATCTTTGGGACATTAGATTTTTAGAGAAAGCTAATATTGAAATAGATCAACTCATAAATATTTAAGATTGAGAAATGTCTTAAAGAATGTCTGAGACTAAAAACTCTAGTCCAGTGGCAGAGTTGACATTCCACAAGGCCCATATTGCACTAGACAGAGTGGTGCACACAGAGGAGCTTCTTGGGAAGCCGAGAAATAGGCATTCTCCTTAGATGTCCTAAGAGAAAACTCTACCTTGGCTAGGAGTTGAACCTGTCTTAATTGGTGAGGAGAAAGAAAAAGTTCATATTGATTCCCAACTATACATTATTTAGTTTTTTAAAAAAATTAAGCATTCCTAAATTAACCTTAGAATAAAACACATATAGTAAGCATACCATAGTTTGAGCTTCATCATCTTAAATAATCCATCTGAGTTTTGATTTAAAGCACCTCTTCCAGGTATAGATTTTATCTAACTGTCACAATGAAGTTTCTGTGTATGGAGTGGGTAATAGCAAGGAAGTAACACCCTTTATAAAATATTGCTTCTTTGTGGCTCTATTGTGGTCTGCTGAATTATTTGAATAGAGAAAAAAAGCATGAACACAGTTCTCAAGAAACCTGGAATTCTTGTAAGTTATGAGAAGCAGTATTGTCATGAATCCTACAGTTCAATGTTAGAACATATGAAAAATTGCAAGATAAATACCTTCTTATGCCTCCCTCCTCCCCCCTCCCCACTTCCTTCCTTCCTTCACCTTTGTTTTGTTTTCCTTCCCTCTCTTTCCTTTTTATCTTCCTTACCCACCTTTCTTTTTTCTCCCTCCAAACCAATGAAGATAAATCTGGCCCTTCAGAAAAGGCTGTGTTAATTCTCTGACATATCCACCTCACTTTCTTCTCCTTCCTCTAAACTTCTAATATTCTTCTGCCCTCTATTCCTCTTACCAAATAGGAAAGGATTGATTACCACTCACTTGGCTGCAGCATTCCTATGCTGCTTTTTTCTTTACCTTTCTCTCCCTGAGTGGTGACATTTTCCTGATCCATTCAGGGGCTCACTGTGTTTCTATTATCTGCCCTTCTAACCAACCCATCAAAATACGTAAGGCAAGCTCTCATATTATTCACTTATTTTCCTTGGCTGATCTATTCTGGTGTCTCCATTTGGCGCTCTGTCTCCATGAGTATAAGATTGGAGGACTTGGACTGGTCAGGCTGCTCCATCCTACTTCCTCTGGAAGCTGCTGGGAATTGAGACATCTGTGTCCCACTTTCCCAGAATCTCCAGGATCAACTGATAGGTTCCTCTCTGCAGCCCCCTTCCCTTATCCATTGTCCCTTCCTCTCATCATCAAGTTCAACCTGTTCCATTGAGTTACCAAATTTTCCGCTTTGTATTTTATGTTTGAAAGCATATTTTAAAGTTAATATTATATTGCAGTTTAACATTTTTCAGCATTATAGTAATGATGTTTCTCACAAAAAATATGTATCTTTGAAAGAAAGGCAGCAAAGTTTGAGTTAGACCATAAAGGATGGGTGAAATTTGAACAGATGGGTTTTCAGTCAAGAATGAACACAGTGAAATAGGATCCCATAGGGCATGTTTGTTTGTGAGGCATATTATATACAGTGAAAAGAAGGTCTTGGTGTTGGCTAGAGCTGTATTTGAATCCTGGATCTACTGATTACTAGCTGTTTAACCTTGGGCAAGGCAACACACCTCTCTAAGCTTCAGTTTCAAAAGCTGTGTTGTATTTCAGAGAATAGTGAGGGTATATGGTGAGGAAAGTTGATGATTATATTTGATGTGGAAGAAAATAGGGCACCACTGAACCCTGTAGAAAACTGAAGAATGAAAATGCAAATTCTACAAAACATTAATATTGGTAACATACAATGGGGGATTGATGGATCTTCCTATCTGAGTGGCAAGCTATTTGATTTTAATGATAAAACTGTATGATTTGAAGTCCAATTTGAGGGAGCAAATACCAATGCATAGAAAAGGCAAAATGTTATGAACATGGTTCTGTTCATGATGTGTACTTCTGAGTATAGTTTTATGGCTTAGATTTTCCCTCCACAGATTTATTGACTGATTAATTGATCCATTAATTTTCCATTACATGTTAATAATATTAATGTGTTATATCGTATATTGACTGCTTTTGAGAGTTACCTCAAGTAGCTTCCTCTGAGAACTGGGAAATAAGATATCCTCTGAGAGTCATATTATGGAAAAAACACATAATGTTTCAGAAAAGGGATCTATAAAGCTATCTTAAAGACACTGGATGACTACAAGACTGGAGTAAAACCCAGGTAAGCCAATCACAAGAGGCACTGATTGGCTAGAGTAGCTCAGAAAGAAGAAGGGTAATGCCATAAAACACTGACAGTATGCACCTCTGCACTGTACAGGCAAGAGTTCATCTTAAATTAGTGAATACTTTAAAGATTACTATCCTGTTGGAAGTGTAAGGACTCCAGTTTTGTTCTTTTTCAACGTTGTTTTGGCTATTGGGGTCCTTTGTGGCTCCCCATAAATTTTAGGGTTATTTTTTCTATTTTTGCAATAAAGGATCATTGGGTTTTTGAAAGAGATTAATTACATTGAACCTGTAGATCACTTTGAGTAATATGGACATTTAAACAATATTAAGTCTTCCAGTCTAGGAACACAGATGTGTTTCCATGTATTTGCATCCTACTGATTTATTTCAGTAAAGTTTTATAGTTTTCATTGTACAAGCTTTTGCTTTCTTGGTTTATTTCTAAGTATTTTATTCTTGTGAATGCTATTGTAAATGGGTTTATTTTTTAAATTTCCTTTTCAGATTATTAGTTGTTAATGCAGAGAAATACAGATGATTTTTGTTTGTTGATTTTGTATCCTGCTTCTTTGTTGAATTCGTTTATTAGTTCTAACAGTTTTTTAATGGAATCTTTAGTGTTTTCTACTTATCATCTGTGTACAGAGACAGTTTAAATCTTTCTTTCCAATTTGGATGCCTATTCTTTTTCTTTCGTAATTTCTCTGGCTAGGACTTCCAGTATTTTGTTGAATGCAACTGGCAAGAGTAGATAACCTTGATTTGTTCCTGATCATAGATTAAAAGCTTTCAGTATTCAACCACTGAGTATGATGTTAGCTGTGGGCTTTTCATATTTGGTCTTTTTTATGTTGAGGTAATTTCCTTCTATTCCTAGTTTATGGAGTGTTTTTACCTTGAAATGGTGTTGAATTTTGTCGGATGCTTTTTCTGCACCTATTAGATGATCATGTGACTTTTACCCTGTGTTCTGTTAATACAGTGTACCATAGCAATTGATAATGTATAAAAATATATACCGAACCATCCTGGCATCCCTAGGATAAATTCTACTTAATCATAGTGAATGATTCTTTCCATGTGCTATTGAATTTGGTTGGCTAGTATTTTGTGGAGGAGTTATGTATCTATACATCAGGAATATTGGCTTGTAGTTTTCTATTATAGTGTCATCCATAGTATGCTGGGTCCTGTCAGAGCCCTGAGTTGGGCTATGCAGAAACCAGTGCCTTGGGCGGCTCTCAAAAAGCTGGAAAATTGATCACATGCTCCACTCTTCTCTTCCTCCAGAGAGAGAGGCTGCTGAGCTGTATTCGCCTCTGTCTGCTGTACTGTGGGTCCTCTGGATCATCAATATGCCACCCAGCTTTTTCATTCCCAGTGGCCCGCCTAGAGTAGCTGGGGTTCCATTAACACTCCATGACAGGTGAGGCAGAAGCCAATCCCATGGAAGCCCCTCTGAAAAGTCAGAATGTTAGATGTGTGGTCTAGTCTTCTCTTTTCCTTCCCAGGGAAAAGCCAGGAGATGGGAGTTTCCTCCCAATTGTGTGGTGCTGTGCCAGGGAGAGGGATTATGGAAAGAGAGTGCCATGACTTTTCTTACTGGCTTCAGTGTGGCCGATTTTGTGCTTACCTGGGGTACAGGAGCCTCTTAACTGTGTCTGGATTTCTCATAAGGGGAATTGGTCCGTGTGTTATTGAATCAGTGTTTCTGTGGGAGGGAGAAGGGTCTGGGGCATCCTATTCCACCATCTTGCTGACATCACTCCTCTATCGTTTCTCTGTTTAGTACTAGTTCTTGTTACTTACATATGCTTTTCTGGTTTGAGTTCTTGGAAATGTTATCACCAATAAATCATGCTCGATGCTTTTTAATCTGTAATAGTGGAAACAGCTAAGAGATATAAATGTAATGACAGACACTATGTAGCACTTTTACTGCCTCAATAATTATCCTTAGTGTTTATGCAGCGATATTTAATTTTCACAAAACATTGCAGGTATGTTACTATTATTTTCCTAATTTTACAGGGGAGGAAATGGATGCACAGAGAAAAAATTTAAATTGCCCAAAGTTGTGCAGCTTATTAGCAGAAGAGCTGGAAATTGAACCCAAGCAGTTTAACTACAGAACCTGTGCCCTGCAGTCAGAGACAGTGCACAGTAACTGTCATACTTATGTAGCTTAACTCAGTGGTTACTCTAAAAGTAAAACACAATAGGAAAAAACAAAACAACACAACAACATAGAAATTTTAAAAACCCAGAATATCCCCAAAACTCAGTGTCTAACTTGGAACATGTATTATATGTGAAGGATTCTTTTTGCTTGTTTTTGTTGCTTTGGTTTTGTTTTAAAACAGTTAATTCTTTTTATTTTTCATAGTTGAAAAGTATCTTTTTCGTTTAAAAAATTATTTTTAAAACACTGATTATATTCTCTTTGTTGTAAATAGGAGAAAAGACCCACAGCAGCTTTATTCTTTAGGAAAATGGTGCAAAGGGAACACAACTAGTGTTTTGCCAAATTTGAATACAGATTTCCTTGAGAGTCTGACTGTGATAATTAAGATGTGGTAAGAGATATTTAGGTTAAAATAATATTAGAGACTATTTTCAAGATAGGAGAGGTTTTTTTGTCATTTTGCTGCTGGTCCTTTTGGGTCCGTTTGTCATGAATATTTGTCTTCATTTTTAGCCTCCTCATGGACCAGCTCCTGATGTATCAAAAGTCCCTAAAAGCCCAGCCATCTGCTTCCTCATTGGTGTTATACCCAAGAACAGCCCAACAAGCTTCTGGATCCTAGAGTCGCTGTCATCACTGTTCATACATAACCACCTCTTCCTGATTCTCTTTGAAGATTGCTGAGGGTCAAGCTTGAACTTGGTATGTACAGTATACAGTGTTTTGATTCACTTTGATTGACTGTCCTCCAAGATGGTTTTAATATTTATATCTCCATCGTATCTCTGCATTGTACCAACACTGGTTATTAATATTTATAAGAGCCCCTGCCAATTTTATAATTGCAAAATGCTATAATTATTTTGATACGCATTGAGAATGATTCATTTTTCATTTACTTGTATTCTTTTGTGACATGCCTGATGGTGTCCTTTGTCTACTTTTCTGTTAAAACATTTTTATTGGTTTGTGAGTATTCTTAGCAAATTACGTATATTGACTCTTTGCCTTTCAAATAAGTTGCAGATATTTCCCGAAATTTCTTAAAATCTTTCTTACTTCCAGTTATGGTTTTGGGTATATAGATGTTTTTGATTTTTCAAGTTGAAAAAATTATGGTATTATGCTTAGAATAACTCATGCTTCAAAGTTACATTTTCTTCCTTAAAAAAATTGATTCCCCTTTTATATTTTATCTTTCTCCTTCTTTATGCTTTATCTATCTCATCTAAATTGAAAGGACAACTGATTTCTGGGGTGATTGCATGGTATGAGCTAAGCAGCTCACTATTTTTTTTAAATCATTAGTCAGGGAAGACAATGCCATTTATTTTTCTTGGTTGCATTTGATTTTTGACATGTGTTTTCTTATTAAGGGAGAAACTAGCTTGGGGGTTTTTGGAGGCTTGATCTTTGGTGTTCTCAAAGCATTTTGGTTTAGGTTTTATCCTCAGTTCCCATACCTTCCCCCTTAAGAAGCCTGGCAGTCACTTTCTGAGATATTTCTTCCATCTTATTCCTTTTTTCTTCTAGCTTTCCCTGGTACAACCCTTCCCTGCCCTTACCTCTCATCTCCTTTAGTCCACTTTTATGTTATTTTCCTCAGAGGTTACACAACATGATAGGATTTTTTTAATGAACGTTTTATTGAAGTATAATGTACATATAGAAAAGTGTTATATCTTTTATGTACAATACACACAATAAATTTTCTCAGAGTGAACAGACCCATGTAGTCAGGAGCCAGATAAGTAAATGAAACCATTTAACAACCCAGAAAGCCCCTCTGTGCCAACATCCAACCCATCTCTTTTCTCCTTCTCCCTCAAGTTAACCATTATTTTGATTTAGAACACTATAGATTAATTTTCCCTGAGTTTGAACTTTACAGAAATAGAAATACAGAGTATGTACCAACAACATGATATTGACGTCTTTTGCTCAACGTTATGTTTGTAAGGCTTTCACTTAACTGCATATAATTATAGATCATTGATTCTCATTGCTGTATAATTATAACCGTAAAGTTATTTATCCATTCTGTTGTTGATACACATTTGGGTGGCTAATGGTTTTTGGCTATTAGGAATAAGTTCCGGTATGGCTGTTTTCATACATGCCTTTCGGTGAACACACACACACATACCTTCAGTACAACCTCATTAGCTTTTTCTAGATTTCTGGGCTTATTTCTGACCTGACTGCCTAGCTTGGTCTAGTATTCACAGAGACCCCACGAGTGAAGAGAATAATCTGAATTTGGAAAAACAGGAAGGGACTATAGATTAGGCAAGTGTAGTCCAGACTGGTTTTATACGTAAAATATTGTTCAAACATACCATTTTGTTGCAGTCAATCTTGTGTGTGAAAGAGTCTGGATGAAGAAAAGACTCTAAATTTGGATAAGAAAGAGGCCTTTTTAAAGATGGCTTTGTTTAGAAGTTCTTTTGGGGAAGGTTTCTTGTGTGCTAAGTCATTTGGAGAACTTTATTTTCTAATGAACACAAGATAGTAAGATATTATAGTACAGAACTGTCTCACAGGAGCACATTTTCACCTGGGATGACTTGGAGAAAACCCAGATATTTGTCCTTTTTGATTGAAATCTAGAATTTATTTATTATAGTCCTTGAATGTTACCCATGAACTATTCTGACATACATCGTGGGAATACTTGTGCTGGGTGAGTGAGGATTTCTCAGGGCAGGAGACTAGAGCAACCTCATGTAAAGTAGCTCTCAGGACCAATGCTGACTTACTCTGGTCCTGAGATCTGTTTTTCATATGCTCAGTGACGTTCTGCATTCGGCCTGAAGCAGAACTGTACTTTTGGAATTCTGGGAGGCTTTCTACTGGGCATCAGTGATTTCCTTTCCTAAACTACAAACACAACTGCCTCTTCTGAGGAGGAAAGCAGACAGATTTGCCTTGGCCAAAGTCCAGTGGCCCAGAGTCAAGCCCTTAAGTGCTTTTTCAAGTGCCCAGTCTAGGTTCTCTGAGGATTAGTCTGCTTGGTAGACTAAGAAGGAAATTACCCAATCATTTTTGTTCTGGCATTTATTAGTACGCAGATGTTTCTTTTGAGTTTGTAGGAGAACAACCTTGAATTGGCACTTTTCCTGGTTAGGAGGATACAACTGGTAGAAGGTATGAAATATTCTTCATTTACCTAGAAGTATTAGAGGATATATTATGAAAAGTCATACTTAATAATATTTTTATCCATTAACTGTTCCTTATCTTTGCTATATAATAGTGTTTCTAACACTATTTCTAACTCTAGCAAAAGCTTGGAATTCACAGGTGTTTGTTCCAATGTTTCTTAGTATGTGGACCACGCCTCCAGTCCTATTATTTACAAATCTCTGGGGAAGGGGCCTAAGAATTTCCATTTTTATCAGTCATCTCAGATGATTCTGATGTACACTAATGTTTGTGGACATCTGGCTCAAACCCTAAAGCATACTCAGTTGAATTTATTCTACTAGTTAGAATCCATTTGAGAGTAAGAGGAAATTTAAATGGCAACAAAATGAAGGTAATTTACATGGATCAACTGAAATAGTTAAGCATTATTTATGCTCAATTCTAGTAATACTCTAGGAATTTTCTTCCAAAGCCTCAAGGCCATAACTCAGAATGTACTGAGTGTGGTGTAAGTGTCTCATGAACATGTTCATATTTCAAAACTAAATGTCCTTTGAGTCTTGAATAAATCCACATTATAGAAAATTTTATTCTATAGACAATGAAGTTATAGTGGGCTTCCAGCATTATGAGTTTGCCAAATTCTAGTCCAACTTTTATAATATTGCCATACACTATTTTTCACCCTTGCTGCCATAGAGGAGCAGATGGGGAGAGAAGAAGATGAAAAAAGTAAATGAATTTTTCTTAAGAACATGATCTATTAGAACGGGAAGCCCCTGTTTACAAGAGTCAAGAGCTGCTCCTGTCTAACTTTCATGTGCCTTCTTTTTTTCTTTACCTAATTGTAAGCTTATCTAATTACATTTCTTGAATAAATACCTTTTGATAAAGAGGTTGTAATGTTTGGATATAAGCTTCATACCAAACATGTACTTTCAGTGTTAATGTTAGCCTGACTATATCTTTTTCTCTTTAGCATTTCTTTCTTCACTCTCCCCTGCCCTTCCACCCCCCAGCAAAAGATAAGATCTTAACCATATTCTGATCAGCAAAACAGAAACAAAGTTTTATTACTAGCACATGATACTATTCTCTAGGTTTTACTCTATTAAAAAAAAAATTCAGAATAACTTCTTCATACTTTGCTCAGATATTTAAGATACACTTTAGATTGCAACAAAAACATGATCCTGAGTAGAGTTAAATCATTCACAAACAAGCTGAACTTCAAACGGGTATATGCTGTAATTTTCATAATGTGGGGTGTTTAAGGGTATGAGTATTACGTTATCATCTCCATGTTAATTTTTGTTAAGCTATAGTATGACAGCATTTGGCCTTTGCTAATTATGCAAATGTGAGTTTAGGAACTTTATATTTTTAGTCACAATTCTATAAATTTCTATGGACTTAATCATTCATTCATTCAACAACTTATTTTAGAGCACCTCTTGTCAGTTAGCCACTCTTCTTTATACTGGGGATACAATGGTGACCAAAACTGACAGAAAGCACTGACGTCATAGAGCTTATGTTGTAGAGGGAGGAGACAGGCAATGAAAATAACAAATGTGAATAGTAAGTTAGAAAGAAATAAGTGCTATGGAGAAAGTGAGCAGGGTAAGAGAAGTGGGGAGGGCTGGGTGATGATCCTCATGGTTATGATTGCACTTACCTACCCCAGAGCATCAGAAATAACATTGGTATGCCAAAATATTGTTTGCATTGGGTCTTTCACTTTATATACGATAGCTGCCAGTGGTTTATTTCCTAATTTATAACCAAGATTACTGATTTGTTTCTAGAATCCCCTAAATTCAAGATCTTCCTAAAATATGTCCTTCTCTGAGAGTCTATTTGGAATGTGAGCGAAATTTGACTTAAAAAGACAAATTGTCTCTTTGTACTGGCTACTGTGGGAGTGATCGGCATATTAAAACCCCTGTAGAAAATTAGTCCTTGTCTTTTTTCTTGAATGCACGGAATTAATGTTAAAGTTGTAAAGTTAAAGTACAGTTAACATAATTTTGAAAGAATAATTTTCAAACAAATTTGAGTTGTCTCACTAAGAAACTTTCTCACTAAGAAATTAAGTGACTTTGGAAAATGACTAAGCCTCTGGGAATCTTTACATACTTACAATGAGGAAGGAGAAAATTGGGCAACTAAAGTTATCTTTAAAGTCTTGTGATAAGATCTTAACACAACATGGAGTAAATGGCTCCAGTGGTGGTCACGGAGGTGATACCCTGATCTCCCTCCGGAAGTCTCCTTCGTCTTCCTTTTCGGGTTGGGTCTCAGCTGCAGAGTCTCCCCACCTTGGGTCACGTCCTTCTTGAGGCAGCCCACGACTAGTGACATCCAGGCAGAGTAAAGGTTTACCATTTCAGCCCTACGGGGGCCATTGTAATGGGCCACACTTGTTCTACACAGAACTGGCCACGTAATTTGCGGAGCCCAGCACAAAAGGAAAATGTGGACCACTTTTTTCAAAATTTACTAAGAATTTCATGAAGATGATGGCAGAGTAAGGAACCAAGTGCGGGATGCTTCTGCGAGTGGGGCCATCTGCGCACGTGCCGAACGCAGGCTTTCCCCTGCCCCCAAGTCGACCCTGGCTCCACAGCCCCGCGTGTTCCAGGCCCAGGAACATGGGACTTACGTTGCAGTTCAACCTGGATTCCAAGCCCATTCTTGTGCTTGCTAGTTGTGTAACCAAGCAAGTTGCTTACTTTTTCTAAATCTCAAATACTTTATAATAAAAACTTTAAACTACGTACTTTTCAGATTCACTTATAGCTCTAAATACCATGACATGAGCAACTCTGCTGTCATTCAGTTTTATCTAAGTTATATCCAAATGTTTTACAGTAATTTCCACTTTCCTACCTAAGTCATCATGAATGTGATTATTCATCCATTTCGTTTTTGTCCTTACACAGGGGTACTTCCAGATTCTGTGGGTCCTGAAACTTATTCAATTTGAGAGGTCTTGTATAAGAAAAAGACTATGAAATCAAAAATACAAATTTGGTATGTGTGTTAGTATTTACTTAGAATGAAAGAAGTAATAAATTTAAATATAAAAACCTGACAAATGCCATAAATATAGAAATTTTTTTTCAACCCAGTTTTAACCAATCTTTTTAAAGTTAATGTTTTTGGCTTCTACTAGCATACTTTTTTCATGTTATATTTGAATTTTGGTATGATCAATAATTATGAAAAATATACACAACTAACCTAAAATTAAGGCATAAAGAAGAGCAATTTAAGTGCATTTTTAAATGGCTGCACTTTCATATTGAGCTTTGCATTTGCACTTTATATGCTGACTGATGCATATGTGCACGGTAGTTTTGTTATTGGAATACTAGCTTTTTCAAGCAATTTTGCTGCATTGGTGGAATTTTGCATTTTGTTTGCTCTGAAAGCACCAGACTGTCAGAATAAGATAAAACAGATATGCTAAAATATAATCCAATACACTGATATGCATAAAGCAAGCATTTTCACACCCTGAAGTACTTCCTGTTTTTACTACTGTTACAAATTGTATTCTATAAGTAGAGGTAACTGACAATTCTATTTAATGTGCTTCCCACCGAAAAACAAAAAGAATGTATGGTTTATTTACAATTGTGTGCACTGTCTCATCAAACATGACTGACAGAAGAGAACTTCTATCAATATATATTTTGACTAGGCATCAGTGAGAACCTAATGCTCCCATTCAGTTGCACACAGCTGATGACTGGAAGAATTTTCCACAGACTAGTTTCTGGTTTCACACATTTCAAATCTTGTATTTTCTCCACTACCTATATATTTTCATTACAAGGCACATTGGATATGTTCATGTTAATAAATAAATTTTAGTCTTGAACCTTTGTGTTATGATGCTGGATCAAGTCAGCGCTCTGGGTAGGTGTATTTCTGGAAGCTATCCCTACGCTAGGCCTGCTAGCAGTATCTTAACTATATGTGGAATGGACTGTGAACCACATAAATATACCACACCAAATCAAAAATAAATGTATCCCCAACTCAGCTTCTTAGTTGGATCCCCAAAATGCCTGTGGCCTCTCCAACACTACTGGACCATGAGGGGAAGTGTGACAAAGAGGAATTCAGATGGAAAGTGACCTTAATTGATTACAGTTAAAATAGCTTATCTTTGTAGATTTTACAAAAATATGATTATGTGTACAAATTGCTAGGGCACATCCTAGAGTTCAGGAGGGTAAATCTACTCAGCTCTTACACTGATTACCAACATGGTCCTCTTTAAGGAGTTCCTGATTTCCAGTATTGGTGTACTTGTGGGACAACAGGATGCTGATGCCATTCTTATTTCAGGAAGTAAATAAATGCAAAGACTGTATGGAGCTGTTCAGTATCATTTGTAATTAATGAATCTTCATTCTTAAATAACAGGTGTTAATTTTTTTTTTAAGAATTATTTTATTATATCAAGCAGGTCCAATGCAGTATTGTCACATAGATGCTTGCCGTCTGTTTCCCCCCTCTCTTCTTTTTTACACTCTTTCAAGGTAAATTTCATCTATTTCTTCATGTTGGTCCTCATTGATCAGTGAAATATCCATGTGTCTGCCCATGCCTTTCCCTCCAGCTAATTTAGATTTCATTAGATCCATTCAATAGTAATAAAAATGTACATTTTCCAGTATACACAATGTATCAGAGACAATGCTAAGGTCCCAGAGTATTACTGAATTTATTTAATCCTTAATAACACTCTGAAGTATTGTTACTGTTTTCCCTATTTGAAGAAATGGAGACAGAGAAAGCCTAGATAATTTACCCAAGTTTACACAGCTAGTAAGTGTTCAGAATTAGAATTTAGAGCTGCATGACTCCAGATTTGTGATCTTAACATATTATACCATATTATTTGTTTAGAATCCAACTATCTGCTCTTTAATGTGACTACTTTTAATCTGATTAATTTATCCCAGTGACATGTACAGTATAATCTTTACTGTAGCAAAGTGTAACTATAATCACGTTATAGCTTTTTGTTGTGTTGTTTACATACTAGATCTTGAGATCCCAAGGCAGCAGGTATTTAGTTTTCTCATCTTTGAATTCTCATCCCCTAACTCCTAGAGAAAAGAATACTGAATGAATGAATGAGTTAGTTAATTGTTGAATGAATCTAACAGTAGCCAGTAGAGATTAGTGGCTTGATCCAAAAGGGTCACATTGTCTATAGAGAATTTTACAAAATGAGCTACTGAAACTTGGTCGGCTTTATATTATCAGCCTCCACTGGCAATTCTAAACAATGTCAATGACAAAATAAACCGCTCCACCTGGAGGGATCACTCTCACTGTGCCACCTCCTCCTCTAAGCAGTTGATCTCAAATCGGGTTGCTGGAGTTTTCAGTGATTACTTGCTGGCAGTTGTTTGGGGATTGTCTTGTTGGTCAAGTCCTCTTGGCCTCCCTTGATTTTCTCTTGCACAGCTTCCCATCTCTTGCAGGTTTGAGGCTGTTGGTGGTTTGTTCCCACACATTTGTATATTGCCATCTAGTTTTGTTGTAAATGTTGTCCATGGGTTTTTGGTTTTACTCTCTAGCTCTTCTGTCCATTCTCATATAGGTTTTCTGGAATATCCAAAAACTCTGCTGTCTCTACTTCTGTCATCTTCCCCGAATCCCCCTGCGTATTTTCATTTTTAATCTTTGTTGATATGAAATGTGAGAATGGTTCCTCATTGTTTTTAACTTTTTATTACTTGATTTTTAGTAAGCCTGATAATTATTTTATTATGTATGTATTTATAATTGGCCATTTGTATTTTTTCTTTTCTATATGGACTGTTTTGCTATTTTTCTATTGGAGTCTTTGCCTTTTTCTTAATATGTAAGAACTCGTCTTAAGATATAAATCTTAATTCTTGTCTATCACATAACAATAATAATAATTTTTAACAGTGTGGCATTTATCATCTAAATTTATTTTTACATAATATAGTTTTAAGTGAATAAATTTCTCAATTTTTTTCTATGTTGTTTTGGGTTATATTTAGAGAGACCCATTAACACAACATTGTAAATTAACTATACTTCAATAAAAAAAAAAAAAACTGGAGAGACCCACCCACTGGTTGGTAAAGAGCTTGGTAAGTTTTACTGATGAACAATATTTAATTAATGTCAATTTAGGGTGAAAAACAATGAAATCTTAGAAAGTAGTACATTTTCTTAATGGGAAATGGTCCCAAACAGTGTTATTCCTATTCATAGATGATTTCTACATGTTCTGATCTATTAAACAAAAAATAACTAAGGTTTTTGCAGTGCCTCATTATTTAAAGACTCCTTTCACTTATATAATTTGAGCCTCACAATAATTCACATTCTTAGAAAAATAACTGCCTAAAGTCAGCAGCAATGGATTTCTTTTCCAAGTGAATTCTGCCTAATTATAAATCTCTCTTGTTGTTAAGGGATCTGAAGGTCAGTATTAGCAACTAGAGTAAAAAAAGAGTCATGGACAAATTAGTTAGCAGACATTTGCCAGGAAATGGATTGTTTGCAGATTACTTGGCAAATCCCTGTAAACAAGCAAATCTGCCCCCCACCCCTTTACTCTGCTTGCTCTGCTTTACTCTGCTTGCTCTTTTCCTGCTTGCTCTGTTCCAAAGAAGCAAATGTTTAGACACATTTGAACCATCAAAACTAGCAGTTTCTACTAATCTGTACAAAAAAGTTATAAAGACCAGATGATATTTAAATATTACCCATTTTTTCTATAGCTAACAAGATCTTTATATTTTAAAAGTATTAAAGAAGATCACCCTTTTATAGGGTTTTTTCTGTTTGGTATTAAGTTAAAAGTTTAAGAAAACTGTAAAGCACTTTTATGAGATTTGGAGAGTTATTTCTTGAATAGCATTTTTTTTTTTTTTTTAATGTCTCTAAGTCAAAGTTCCTATGATGCTGCAATTCTGGTGAGTCAGAAACAAACCATATTTGGACTTTCAATTTTCTCCTTTCCTGGCTTCCTCTATCTTTTTTTTTCAAGCTCAACAAATGTAAAATATTTTAATCAAGTGAAAACAGACGAAATGTGACTCATTCTACTTCATTCTACTCGACTAGGGATTGGCTTGCTGATGTCATCCCATTCTCTGCTGCCAAATCATTCTAAGGCAAAAAATCAACCAAGGGGATCCTGCATTTCAGTGCAGGAACTAAAGCATTGTTTTAAACTCTCTTTATCTCCCCTTTTCCTCTTTTTTTGTTTCCTTTTAAAAAACCTCTTGAATAATTTCATACTTTGCTTGTGTGTCATACCACATATATTTCCTTTCATCCCCTGTGTCTCCATTCCACTGCTTAATATATATTTCTTCTGAAAACTGTTTGCTATGCTTTATGTAGGAAAAAGAGCCATAAGATTTATACTTAGCAGCTTGAAAACTCTGCTCACTCTCTTTCTATAGCCTCCCTTTCAGGGCTGGCATTACTCTCTGCTTTTATGACTTTATCTAACATCTTTATTCTAAGAGCTCTGAAAACTTTACCTTTTTACGAACCATTTTAAAGGACCTGACTCAAATTCAGCTTTCAGCTGACAGCACTCCTCAGATGTCCCACAAACATCTTTAACTCAAAACATTCAGAATATTCAAAACTGAATTAATTATTCCTACTGGGCACCCAAACCTGATTTTTAAAATAATTTTTCATTGTTAATATTAATAGCTTCATCGTTCACCTACTCACCAGAACTATGTCGCTGAAGTATTTTTTAAACTCTTCCCTCTCCATGATCCTTCCTATTGAATAAGTGTTCAAATACTATTGCTTTTTTCTCAGAAATAACTCAAGAATTCAGTCCCTTTTTAATTGTTAAAAGGAAGGACTTTGGAACCAGGTTTAAATCCTGTCTCCACCACTACTATCTGTGTGACCTAGCCTGTTAGTTAAAACCTCTCTAGGCCCCAGTTTTCTGTCTATGAAGAGGAAATAAGTGTAGTACCTATATCATAGGGATTATGGATTTAGAACTGTACTTGGTATATTGTAAAGTACTCCATAAATATTAGTTATTATTATTTTCATCATTATCATCTTCATAGCTTCACTCACTTTTATCTCTTGTCTAGAGTATTGAAATGGTCTCTTTAAAAAATTAATTAATTAAGTTTTGGCTGCATTGGGTCTTTGTTGCTGCGCACGGGCTTTCTCTGGTTGCAGTGAGTGGGGGCTACTCTTCGTTGAGGTGTGCGGGCTTCTCACTGCGGTGGCTTCTCTTGTTGCGGAGCACGGGCTCTAGGTGCACGGGCTTCAGTAGTTGTGGCACACAGGCTCAGTAGTTGTGCCCATGTCCCCTGCATTGGCAGGCGGATTCTTAACCACTGTGCTACCAGGAAAGTCCTGAAATGGTCTTTTAAGTAGCCTTCTAACTCCAGTTCTTACCACTCAATTTCCTAATCTGAGTAAAGTGTTTATGTAGGTGAGGGTCCAGTCAGAACAACAGAAGTTATACTAAGTGTGTCAACATTGAGAGTTGAAAAGGTATTGAATAATATTTATTAGAGGACTAAAAAAAAAAAAAAGAAGTAACCAGAGGAATAACTGCAGAAGCTGCTACCACTCCTAAGGCTGAGGAAAGAGAGGCATGAGGCTGGGGTTTTCAGAAACTGGATGAATAAAGGAAAGGCCCTGTGAAAGGGACTCAGACTTGGGGGAAAGGGCACTACCTGGAAGGTACTGGTACCGCCAAGGGGCCTCATGAGGAAGGTTTGGGAGAGCCAAAAGAAGCCCGAGTGCCATGGTAGAGTGACTGACAAAATCATGAAGCAACCAGAAAGGAGACAGTCCCTTGTCCCTTTTCCCAGTCTTCTAGTTTCCCTCTACAGTCCCCTGTTGACAGAATCTAACAGAACCAGCTGGCAAAAGAGAGTTATTTGCATAGTTCCAGCACTAGCATCCCAGGAGAGAGTATAGAAGGATGTGTTGGAGATGAGAGTCAGTAACTTAATAACCAATACTGTATGCTTTCTGAAATACAGACAATCTGTCCTCCTCAATTTGAAAACATTCAGTGGCTCCTCGTTGCCTAGAGTTTTAGACTCCTCACTCTCTGGTCAAAATCTACTTTTTCAGCTCGTTTCTCAATCCTCCCTTTCTTCCCTTATTACTATCCCCACCCCACCTCCTAACTTCCAGCTGCATCTTCACCATGCCCTTTACTGTGCAGTCCTTGATTCATTCTCCTGAAACATTTAATACTTCCATTGTCTTAGTCTGTTGCCTCATCTGACTTTTCTTATATTTTGACAAAATTGTGTCCATCCTTTAAGAGTCAACTCTTCCATTAAACTGAGTTCCAGACAAAATTATTGACCCATTCCTCGGTACTTCCATAGATTATCTGTTCATTCATTCAAATCAAGTGTGTATTGACTCCATATTATGTTATAGACATTGTGCAAAGCATCGTACATACAATGATGAACCAAATGCTCTTGGTATTTGCTACATGGAGTTTCCTGAGGAAATGATTTTTGAGCTGGGATTGGAGGGAACTGGGATTGAGACATCTAAGAGAATTGAGAGGACTGTTGTATAACTGAGTGTGGAGGGTAGAAGTACGGGCTAACTGGAAAAGTACATTGACACTCTATAGCATACACATTCTAATCACAGTCCTAGGAAGAGAGGAGAGGAAAGAGAAAAAGACAATGGCTAAGTTTTTAATAACTTCAACACTTAAAGGCTAAGTCAAGCAGAATGAGTAATCAGAGAGGCAGGATTAAAAACAGAAGCAGTGAGAAAAACATTTCAAAAAGATGGAGTAGCTACAGTGTTGAATGCTGCTGAGGTTTAGTAAGATGAGCATGCAGACTTTTGCACTGGACTTAATGACCTCATAGTGATCATAGCAGATCTTTTTCAGTGGAGCAATGGCACCAGCACATAGAATAGAGTGAAGAATGAGGGAATGAAAACGGAGACAGCTAATGTAAAAAACTTGTTAAGAGGAATTTGACTTGAAGAAGAAAGACCCAGGGCACTTATTTTGTTGTATTATTTTCCAGCTTTTCTAACCAGTACAGTGTGTACTTCCTGCAGGCAACTTCTATAAACTTAGCACTTAGACCAGAAACTGGCACCTACTAGATGCTTGTTAAGGAGTTGTATGACTGATGAAGATTATTAAAGGGAGTTAATTAAACTGTAGAATAACAGAGTGTCTTAGTCTGTTTGGGCTGTTATTGCAAAATACCACAGACTAGGAGCTTATAAACAACAGAAATTTATTTCTCACAGTTTTGGAGGCTGGAAATCTGAGATCAGTTTGCCTGCATGGTCACCGTCTGGTGAAGGCCCCCTGCTGGGTCACAGACTTCTTGTTGTATCCTCACAAGGTAGCAAGGGGCTAGGGATTTCGCTGGGGCCTCTTATAAGGGACTCATTTCATTCATGAGGGCTCCACCCTCATTACTTAAGCACCTCCTGAGAGCCCCACCTACAAATACCATCACATTTAGGGGTTAGGATTTCAACATATGAATTTGGGGTGGTTATGCACATTCAGATCATAGCACAGAGCAAGCTTTTTGTGGCTTAGGTTTAATAGAATAGAAGCTAAAATGTTTGTTAATTTTTTTCCTTGAGTTATTTTTGGCCTAATTTTGAAGATATGTTTCAATGATTCAAAAACATCTTGCATATTAAAAGGTAAAAATAGAAGTTAGAGGAATTGATTAGAAAATAAAGCCAATTTTTTGAAAATAGCACAGTGCAATAAACTTCACAACTCTAATCCACATTCCTGTTAAGTTTGAAAAGTCATAGGTGTACCCTAGTTTAATTCCAATTTAACATATGCAAGAAGAAAACTAAGCTTTGTTTGATCTGCAGTGGTATTACTAGTTTCTTTCAACATATATTCTCCAATGTTATAGGAGCAAGTATCTCAATTTTTGTCTTTAATTTGCATAAAATCCAAGTTTATGTTTACAAAATCACTTTTGCTATTTTTAAAAGTATAAATTTGAATTATGTGTAAAAAATATCTGCAATATTACAAGTCAATGGATTTTAATTTAGGCTTCCAAGTTTAATATCTCCTAGATGTTTTTATTGAATTGTTGCTCACAATACAATTGAAAACAAATTATCAGAGGACTTTGGGCCCAATTCTACACAAAATTTTCAAATATGTGATATTGTTATTAAAACCTTTCAGCGTCACCTTTCATAGCCTTGTCATCCCCTGTGGCTCTTCTTCCCTTCTCTGCTTCCCAGTCTTAAGCAACTTCCACAAAATTTTGTACTTCTTTGTTGAACTAACTCCCCTGAAGCTCCTTTCAGCATTTGCCTCAAGATTGGATACTCTTGCTCTTGCCATCTGCTTGTCTTATAATCACGTCCCTGGCCTTGACATATTTCTACCACTTGCCCTTCTTATGGAGTTCACCAATGAGCCTGAACTCACTCGAACCAGTTCTTTCTCTATTAATTTCCTATTATTGGTGTCATGTCAGGGGCTCATTATCTCTACACACCTCCTGTTATCCCTCCTCCGTGCCCTACTCAGTTCCTCTACTCCCAGGCTGTGATGTGACATACACACCTAGTAATCATTGGAAAAGTTTATTGGAGACTGAAGAGCTGCTAAGAGTAGTTTGTTTGGGGAAGAAAGGGAGTAATTGCTCTTTAAACAATTCATTTTGGGCAACTAGAATTTTGGTGGGATAATATGAAATTGGTGCTATATTATTACTTAAAATCTCCACCAATTTTGTAATAAATGTGATATCCTGATTCTAGCGTACTACACAAACTTGTAATTCACCAAAAAATGTTTATTACTTTTGCTAGCTAATGAATTATAGATCCCTTTTTAAACCTAGAGATCTTCTAGGAATTGTAAGAAATTAAAATATGAGTATAGACAACCAACAATTATTGACATCTACTATTGGCCAGATGTCTTACATGCAGTTATTTTACTAATCTTCATAATTATTTCACTATTTAGGGAGCATTATCTCCATATTATACACAAGGGAAGAGTGTCTCTATGAGACACAGGTAGCAAATATGGCATGAACACAGGTATCTAAGCCAAGGTCAACTGCAAACTGTGCTGTTTCTGAACATTAACATTCAGTTCAATTATTTTAGTAGGATCTAAATGTGGCCTATTGTCTCATTTAGAGACGTAATTTCCCATTGTAATTAAGAACATGGCATTTGGAATTAGATTTCCTGGGTTCTATCCCTTTTCTTCTACTCACCAGCACTGAGGCTCTGAGTACATCACTTAACATACCCAAGACTCAATTTTGTTATCTCTAGGTTAGGGATGGTAATGGTAAAAATGATAATAGTTCCTTTTTTCCAGGATTGTCTGTGCTAAATGAGATAATCAGTGTAAAGCAGTTAGCATGGTGACTGGTATAGAGTAAACATAAAGTAATAGTTCTTTTCTTAGTTTGGACATTTTGGCTTTTTTTTTAAAAAAAAATAGCTTTCTTCCCATTTGGCTAATAAAATAGGAAGCCAAAAAACCTATGTGTTTGAGGCAAGAGTTTCCATATTCCTTTGAGGAGGAATTGTGTTTCTTGGCTTCTTTATGGATGCCACAACCTGAAGGTGGGAGGTAGAGGTGACCATCAGTAAAATCCTTAAATGAAGCAAAGGTGACGTGTCATGGTGGTTAGGACAACAGTGTTAGGATTCTCTTTCCTCTTTCAGGATATGAAAAACTACAGAGAATGGAGAATTCTGCAGTAAGATGTGTAGTGGCTTTAATTAGTTTAGAACTCTGAAGTAAGACTAAGATCTACCAGTAGATAAATACCAAGACCTGGGGTTCTAAATAAATGGTAACTATTTTACCACTTTTCATCCCACTATTTTAAACCCATAGCAGACATAATTAATCTAACACAGCATTCTTTCCTGTTAAATTCATAGATTTGTTCTCAAGCTCTTCCCAGTAAAATGATGCAGGTAGTCATCATAAATCCATCAAGAGTCAGCCCACAGGATGAAACCTATTTGTAGTCTTTGTGGAATGTTCACTTTTTAAATAGTATTGGGACAAGGAATCTAGAGGGAAAATGAATTAAAGTAGGGAACCATCCTAGTGTGGTGAGATTAAAGTTTAAAGATAAAATGAATTTGATAATTTGAAAGTAAGTCTAAGTCAGTTCAATAACAATTACCGAAACACAAACTGGTCTAAAACTCTAAATGAGTAGGGAGTTAGACACACATGAACATGTAATTTAGAAGCAAGATAGGTTATAGTAGGTGGTGATTAATTAGTCCAGAAAGAAGTCCTAAATATTTTCAACAGTGGGAAAAGTAAGGCACTAAGGGGACATTCAGTCATTATTCATTCAGCAAACATCTTTGGACAAAGCCCTACTTGGTAAATAAAAAGGTGCTTCTTTTTCATTTTTATTTTTGAAATGCTAAAGAGACCTAGACTTCTCCATAAAATAGCATAATTTACTAAATTGGAGACTTAAAAGTGTGTTATGTGAAAATGCCTCATTTTTTAGACAGGGATAGTCATGGACCAAGTTCAATATTATTCTCAGTATTTCAGTATTGCTTTTCAGAATTTCAATGTGAAGTATTTCAGTTGTATTAAAATTTTCATACATATGTAAATTATATATTCAATTAAGTCTCTTTTAGGTGAATGGGTCACTAGCTCCTCTGGAGTTTGCCTGTGTTACATTTGAGGAAAATAGTAAAATATCTAAATTGGAACAAGAACTGTACCCATGTAAGAGATGACCCTCAATATTGAAGATGGAAGTACTATGTTACAAATGACATGGAGACAGAAATACTTAATACAAGTCACTTATTCTATAAAAATTTTTAAAATACTGTTCTCTAAACTTGCTGATACATTACAACTTTGGATCTGGTTTTATGTCTGAT
The DNA here is from genome assembly GCF_951394435.1 of Stenella coeruleoalba. Taxonomy (NCBI): domain Eukaryota; kingdom Metazoa; phylum Chordata; class Mammalia; order Artiodactyla; family Delphinidae; genus Stenella; species Stenella coeruleoalba. The sequence goes on along the minus strand of NC_137151.1, from coordinate 83,264,289 downwards.
TCAGCAGTTTTAGAAACAGTAAAAACTCGGCATACAGATGTGTTCCTGTTTGCACAGACTTCAAATCTGCCAAAGCAAATACTGGTCTGCTCCCTGTAATTCTACCACGCCACCAGAGCTTCTCCTGTATTTATGGGATGGGTGTGTTGATTGTAAGTTAAAGCTCTGGTGTTTGGTTCTTGATTACATTGTACTTAAGTTCATTCTATGTTTTTTTGGTTGGAACTTGAAAGCAATGACACTTTTAGATTTGGAAGAGTGCAAAGAAATAAGGCAGGGCAATTATATTATGGTCATGATATATCCTCATTATATATCCTTGACTTGTACACATGTTTGAAGAACTCATATTTTCTCTTGTTTCCAAAATATACCTTTAAAAACTCCATTTCAGATTTATACTTTATCTGTACTAGTGGGAAGTTACTGAACTTGAATTTTATTCTTAACATTTCCATGCTACTAGAGGAAAAAATATTTATCAGGGAAGAGGCTTGAAATCTATCAGTAATAATATTGTTCTAGAAATAATTGAGCTGTTAAGCAAAACTCTTTTGAGGAATAAAGAATTTCATTTAAATATTGGTAAATTTAAATGTAACAAGTAATGAAACATGAATGATTGAAATTGATCTTGAGAAAAGTTTAATAAATGAGCTTTATGTCTCTGATCCCTCTTTCCCTTCCCCTCATCCTCATTTCTACTTTCTGGCTGAATCTTCCACCAAAGATAATGATTTTTATGAGGATTCTCAAATTCATCATGCCCACCGTGAATGTATCATTTTCCTCAAAGTGAGTTATGGAATCTCATATTTTAATCTATCTCCTTAAATTTACCTTATATGTTTATTTATATACTACTCTTGTCATTTCTTTCTTTTGCTCAGTAGCTCTCACTTTTCTACATTAATTTTAAACCTGTAGAAATTAATTTCTACTGCTTCTGAATATGAAACCTCTGCTTGTTCACTTATTGCAACTTGAATAAATAAATGTTATTCCATCCTCCACCTTGCCTTGCACTTGTTCTCCTCACCTCTCTTCCACTCATTCTAAATCCAGCTTCTTCTCAAGACCCCGTCTCACAATCTGTGGCTTTTTAACTGCATAATTCAGTTGATTTACATTTCCTATGTCTTAAGTTTTAACATTGCATCTCATTCTTTTGATTTTTCTCCTATTTTTCTCTTTTCCTTTCTTATTTTTTCAGAGAGGGGGTTAGTGGTTTTGGTTTTTGTTTACATTCTACTCCCCCTCACCCAACTAGATTGTATTCTATGCATTTAACTTCTATTTTTAAAATTATCTTCCTAGTTTTTTACACATATATTAAAATTAACAGTCTAAAGAAGTTAATATCTTTAATCTCTTACCAACTAAAACAGCATCTTAAAATACTATACTCCCCAAACCCTATGTGTATGTGCATATACATTATATTTATAATGTTTATATATATAATATATTTATATAATACATAAAATACAATACAATGTATATAATATATATGTATTATATTATCTAATACATAGACTATGTATTATATATATTGTATAATACATAGAGTGTATATATTTATCATGTTATATTATACATTGTATACAATATAACTATATTACATATGACAATATGAAATGATTATATAATTTTAGTTTTATATTGTATTTATTAATCCATTGGAATTTTTAGAAATTGTTTTATATGGTCAATTATTATTTAGATTTACCCATATGTATACCATTTTTTCTTTGCTTGCATCTCAGATATCTTTTCTGAGATAACTTTTGTTTTCTTCCTACAGTATATCCCTAAAGTGACTTACACTGGTTTCTATTTTTGCTGTTGAGAAATTAGCTCTTAGCTTATTTGTTGTATATTTCACAATAATTTGCCTTTTTCTCATGCTGCTCTTATAATATTATGTCTTTGGCGTGCTGCAGTTTCAACACAATGCATTTATTTGTGAGTTTCTTTTTATTTATCCTGTTTAGGTTTTTAAAATTTCTGACTTTGAGGATCAGAGTAATTTTCAATTTTGAAAAAATTATTGGCCATTATCTTTTTGAATATTGACTCTCTTTCCATTCTCTTGAGTTTCTCCTTCTGGGATTCTAATTAGTTGTATGTTAGAACTTTCTTATTCTAACCTCTATATCTCTTAATGTCCCTATCATATTTCTTATTGTATTGTTTTTGTTAATATTCCATACTGGATATTTTCTTAAATTCTAATTTCCAATTTATTAATTTTATCTTTAGTTGTGTCTAGTATGTCTGCTTTTGGATTAACTGAGTATTTTGTATGATTTCATTTTATCTCCATTATGGACTTTTTATTAATAGCTGTTTTTAATATTTTGTTAGTGGTTGCTCTAGGGTTTATAATATACATTTTTAAATCAAGGTCAACCTTCACATGTAGTATTAAACTTTACAACAGTACATTTTCAATTCTTCTTTCTCATCTTTTATGCTATTTTTATCTTATAGCTTACTTTCCCATGTGCTATAATTGCTATTATTGTTGATTTAGGCATTCAGTTATATTTTAGGGTAAAAATGATAAAATAACATCTTTTATATTTACCATAATTTTAACCATTCCCAGATATCTTCATTTCTTTGTGTAGACCCAAGTTTCTGTCATATTCCTTTTGCCTAAATAATTTTGTAGTGCAGGGCTTCCAGTAATGAATTACCTCTGTTATTGTTTGTCTTAATAAAGTCTATATTTCTTTTTTGTTTTAAAAGATATTTTTGCTGGGTAAATACTTTTTGGTTTGCATTGTTTTTTCCTTCCCTACTTTAAAAGTGATATTCCACTTTCTTCTGTCTTGCAATGTTTCTGATGGGAAATCTGGTGTAATTCTTTTTTTCCCTTTATATATTATGTCATTTAAGCCTGGCTGCCTTGAAGATTTTATTTTCTATCTTTGATTTTCAGAAGTTTAAAGATGATGTGCTTGTTTGTTTTTCCTTTTTGGTATTTGTCTTGTTTGGTGTTCTCTGAGCTTCTTGAATCAGAGCCTTGTATATATTTTATTACTTAGATGAAGCTCTCAACCATTATCTCTCTAAATATTTCTTCTGTCCCATTGTCTCTCTCTTCTTGAGTTTGTTTTGCAACCCTATCTTCTTTTCATATTATTGGAATTCAAGCTGCTTGGCTCCCTTGTAACCTCACCTTTTTATGGGTTAAGGAAAAATTATGATTTTGAAGATTCTTTGGGTTTTACTTATTATTAGGATGGGAGCAATGCACTTATTAGCTTTCTACTTACTAGTTAGAAGCAAGAGGCCCTCTAGTTATATATTTCATTTTGAGATATATTTAATGGCTTTGAGCAATGAAAGATGTGAAAATTAATACATTTCATCTTCTTTCTACCTTCTTTCTTTTCCAACTCCTTAATTTGGATTAGTTTGTTACTTCATTTATTTGTTTGTTTGTTGTTTATACCATCAAACTTAACTTTTTTTTTTCCTTTAGCTAAATGTTTTCAGTTTTTAACACAATCTTTTCACATTGTGCCTCCATTTCATCAGCCACATCTTGATTGGCTGTTTTCATTATTGCAGATTTTTGTTTTAAAAGTATTATTTTGCCACTTTTCCTTCCCCTCAGTATTTTGTAGACATCACTTCATTTTGTTGTGGTGCTGAATATTACTGTGGAAAATTTTCAAGCCAATTTGATTTTCTTCCTTTGTATAAGACTTTTTCTTTAAACTACCTCAATACTCAGATCATTTTTTATTTACATGGAAATTCAGTAAGTCCGCTAAGATATGACCTTGTGTTGATTGTCCAGTAACAACTTTTCTTATGATATATATCTTCTTTTTATATGTGTATTAAAGATATTCTCTTTATTAAAAATGTTTTTTCTCTCATATGCTCTGTATATGTTTTCTGTTCCATTAGTTCTTTATTTTTTAATTGATTAATTTTTTCTTTCCTGTTTTAGAAATTTTATTTATTTATTTATTTTTGGCTGTGTTGGGTCTTCGTTACTGCATGTAGGCTTTCTCTATTTGCAGCAAGCGGGGGCTAATCTTCATTGTGGTGTGCGGGCTTCTCATTGTGGTGGCTTCTCTTGTTGTGGAGCATGGGCTCTAGGTGCACAGGCCTCAGTAGTTGTGACACATGGGGTCAGTAGTTGTGGCTCGCAAGCTCTAGAGTGCAGGCTCAGTAGTTGTGGTACATGGGCTTAGTTGCTCCTCAGCATGTGGGATCTTCCCGGACCAGGGATTGAACCCATGTCCCCTGCATTGGCAGGCAGATTCTTAACCACTGCACCAGCAGGAAAGTCCCCATTAGTTCTAGTTTTAAAATCAGGAGCACCAATTATGTATATATTGAACCTCTGATTTCCTTAGTCTTCCAATATCTATTATTATCTTCATATATTTTAATAACTGTATTATCTACCGTTTCATTTTTGTGTGAGTACCTTTAACCTGTTCACTATCTTTCTGCTTTCAGTAATAATTATTCCATTGCTTTTACTTTCAACTATGGCTTTCATTTCTAAATATTTTCATATTTATCTTCCATTTCCTTTCTGAGCACTTATAAACTCATTTTTCATCTCCTATAGACAGGTAAACTTTTTGACTCATAATTTATTATTAGTATAATTTGTTAATAAAAATATCACACACTAATTTTATTGACAGTCTGAAGAATTCTTTGTTTAAACTATGCCTCTGGTTTTTTTTTTCATGTCTTCTGCTATTCCTCTTTTACTTTTTGCTTGCATTCCTTTTCTCCTTTTATTTTTCAGTTTCTCTTTTTAATTTCCATGGTGGCATTAATGGGGCTGGAAATTAGCTGAAAGATAAAGTGGAGAAAAGAAAGTAGTAGCAAAGAAACAAACTGTAAGGGCCTGTCGCTTTGATTTGGATTTCTTATTTTGAGCACTCTTTCAGAGTGAATCTTCACTCAGTTTTCAGCATCCGTAAGATTGGCATGGCTGATAGTGATGTTTACAGTGAAGTTCTCCTTCCTACTCACCTGTCATTTCCCCACAGACTTTCTGAGCTTTGATCTGGTAAAATTACAGATCTTTTGATTAAGTGCTATGCTACCTCCTTATATAAATGTTATATATAAATGCAATAATTGAAAAAGGTAGAAATTATATGGCTAAATAACTACCATGTGGTGATATTGTATTGTAGCTGAGGGAATGGACTCTGGAGTCAAAGGTACCAGAGTCTGAAACTCTGATCTAACCACTGTCTTCACCTGATTATACTTAACCATTCTAGGCTTTGGTTTTCTTAACTTTGAACCTATTTCATGCATCATGTTTGTATTAAATGATATAAGGCCCAAACAACACTTAGTAGAATGCCTGGCACAAAAAGTATTCAGTACATTTTATTATTATTATTACTATGATTAATTTTTTGTTTTTATTATATCATTTTGCTTTTAACTACTAATTCCTTCTTACTTATAAATTTGCAAAATCCTTACCTACAAGTTGCTACAGCAAACATCTTCCTTAATCTCATCTGGTTCACCTTTTCTTAGTTATCGTTTTTCTTTTTCTCACCAGTATTCTTCCGTATCTAACACTTGGAAGCATTCTGTTTTTGATAGATTGTATATACCAGGATCCTGGCAAGAAACAGATGAGATCCTCTAGGGGCATAATAGAGGATGATGAATGAAAACATTTACAAACAAGTGGGAAGGAAAGTGTAGTCAACACCAATGGTAAAGCACCCAAGACCTGTGTTTATCATTCTTAGGCCTGGAAAAGGAAAAGAGGAGAGCAGTTTTTGGAACCTGGGGAGATGTTGCTATAGGAAAAAGCTACCCCACAGGAATGCAGCCATTTTCTAACCACAGCCTGGCAGGCGGGGCCCAGAGGAATAAATACTCTGACCTCATTCTCTTCCCGCTTCCCAGTCCCCTACTGTGCTTCCCAATGGCCGGACCATAACAGGCCAAACCAGAGGATGAGGCTGTCTGTAGGTATAACCTGTAAATGTCAGCCTCTTGGGGCAAAGAGATGTACAAAGAAAGATGGAGAATGAATCTGATGGGGCAAACGGAGAAAACAAAGTACATTTGTTGCTTTCTTTGGGAATTTATTAAATCAGGATAAATATTCTAACTGTAGAAAATTCTGTAGAGCCATATCTGTACATAATTTAGACTTTAAATTGAACATCTTTTTGACCTGAATTTTTAGAGTTCTGGCTCTTTTTTAAATTAGCCACTCTGCTTTGTGTTTTGAAATAAAAACAAGTAAACATACCTTTGTGGGTTGTTCTATATTTTAAAGAGAAGACAAAAAAACTTGACTAAATACTACCTTAATAAACCTTACTCTGTAGATGCTTATGGCATGATCCCATGGTTCATCCCTCTTGCTAACATTTATGAGATAGTTCTACATTTAAGTTTTTAATGACCACTTATATGTGGATTATATAAATTTTTGCTAAATAAGAATAGAATTAACAAAGTGCCCAATCTTGCTTTTTCATCATGGGCCTGCTCAACAATTCATGTTTATGGGACTCCAGCTCACAAAAATTTACAAAAAGAATTGGTCTTGCTTCTTTCTCTTGAACCATAATCTATTGAAAAGACAGAACATCATGTGAAAACATAATTTTAGAAAAGAAAAAATATTAACATGGCTGAATGAATGAATACATAAAGTAGTTGATTAATAAATTATAAATTAGAGTCGAGTTACTCTGAAAATAAAAGTCAACAACTCTCTCTTAGTTTCCAACTTGGAATCTAAAAACTGACTATTGCTGAAAAGAAAAATTAGTTTATATCTCAAGTTGAGAAATGGGTGGCCAGATGTTGACCATCATTTCTAATGATTGTTTATTTTTATCACTTATGTGTATCCCTCAAGAGGGCAATTTATATATGTTCTATAACAGTAGGTAAGGGGTTGATTTTCAGACCTTTAATTTTTTTCCATCTACTATTATGAAAGCAATTTCTGGATGATTAATTGACTTCTCAGACATATCATTAATAAATGGCTCTGGTCATTATGTGCCTCCCATCTGTCAACAAACCAACAATTAAAACTTTTTCAAGCTCCTCTCATTTTTCTAGCAAATCTTCTACCCTGCCTATCCTTTCTCACTGGATTTTTCCAAAAAGTGGTACCTGCTGCCATGTTTCCCCTTTTGCTATCCACATTTTATCCATTTAAGATGAGCTTCATACTGTTTCATTTTCATAAGGTTTTTGCTGATAACCAAGTAATCACAGATTGGTGGTAAAAGATCTCACTTTATTCCAGCAGCACTGCCAAAGATGAGTGATTGCCAGACTAGATTCTATACTTGAAAGTGTATTCATTATCTTTATATCTATATATATTATATAAAGATAATAATATTTATATATTCAGTGTCCATGTGGAAAACTGATGATAAAGAGTAATATACACTTCTTTCAGGTAAGAGTGATGTACTCCTAGATCTAAATATATATCTTATTAAAGGTCAAGTTTGCAGAATGAAAAATAGCAAGGGCCTATGAGAAATTTCTGCCACATAAAAGAACAGTAATCTGAAGCCTCTGGCCAAACTGGTCATCTCTGTTTCTTACGAATATCAAGCAGATCCTATCTTAATGCATTTGTATGCGTTTTTGCTGGAGTTTTCTTCCTCTGGTAATTTTCATGGCTAGCAACTTTTTGTCATCTAGCTCTCACTTTAAACATCATTAGTAAACTAACTAAACCTAAATAAACGTTCTTTTAAACCAATTCAACAGCTTTAACATATCTTTTCCTAACCACAACAAAGCACATGCACGTCTCCAGGTGTCTTATCCACCACCCAGAAACAGAGAATCTTTCCAGGAACTCTTTCTACCTTCCTTTATTTATAATATTGTAAATTGGGGAACAGCTTAAGTATCTGACAACAGGGGAATGGCTAAATAAGTTATAGATTGGACTATGATAGAATATGGTATAGTCACTAAAAGGGCTGTTCATAGAAGTTTTAGTATATCATTAAATGCTATCTCATAGTGTTAATTGGGAAAAAAAGTGGTACATCAAGCAAGAGATTACATGTAAAATGTATTCTCAAATGAAAAAATTTTGAAGAGAAATAAATATTGTATTAACAATGATTATATCAGGGATTATTAAGCGAAATCATTTTCTTTATACTTTCTGCATTTTCCCTTTCCTAGGGATGAGGGAAGCATATGCTACTCTTGTAAACGTGAAAATTACATACTAGATTAAAAATGTAGAAGACATGCTTAGATCATGGTGTAGAGCAGTGTTTCTCAGACTTGTGGTTTGGTCTCAGGAGCGCTTTTCACTTTTATAATTATCAAGGACCCCAAATAGCATTTAGTAGATTACACCTATTGATATTTATCATTTTAGAAATTAAATCTCAGAAATTTTTAAAAAGTTATTAATTCATTTAAAATGACAATATACCCATTTTATGTTACCATCAACGATGTATTGTTATAAAATAGTATGTACCAAAACAAGAACGTAATGAGAAGAGTGACATTATTTAAAATTTTTGCAAATCCTTTAAATGTCTGGCTTAATAGAATACAGCAGATTCTCATATTTACATCTGATTTCAATCTGTTGCCATATTTTGTTGTGGTTAAAGTATATGAAAAAACCTGGCCTTATACAGATATGTGATTGGAAAAGGGAAAACTTCACAGACTCACCCTTACCCCCAACCCCCTAAAAAAAGGAATGTCTTAGGAGCACCCAGGAGTACTTAGACCCTTCTCTGAGGTAGAGGAAGAACTGGAAGTCAGATCTAGGTTTGAGTCCTGCGTGGTTTACTTACTAGTGGTGTAATTTTGACATTTCATGAAACCCCACTGAACTAAATGTTAGTTATCTGTAAAATGAGATTTGTATCCCACTGTGCCATTGAGAAAAGTCATTGTCATTGTGGAACTCCTTTGCAGTATCAAAACAAAGACTTGAGATCCAATACATGTCATTTTTCTATTTTCTCTGTTTAATCAGATACTGTCATTTATAGTAGTAGTTATGTTTTCAGCTTTCATAGTCATAAATGGTAAAGGAATAATATTTTAATTCTGTGCATGACTTCTAAGCAAATGGAAAATCTGTCTTTTTTTTTTTTTTCAGAAGGCAGAAGGCTATCAAACTGTCCTTGTCATTATTCTTACCCATCCTGTGTCTCCAAACTCTTGCTCTCCTCTTAGCACATTCTGTTATATCAATGTTCAAGTTGGAAGTTCTTTCTGAGTTGAGGCAATCTAAATGGAACCCTGCCAAACCAAGGAATATTACATTGCTCACTTGTCTTGTCCTTTTACCCATTGAAAATACACTTTTAATGGCTAAAAATAACTTCAGTATCCGCTGTCCATTCTTAAGCAAAGAAATGAATAAGGTTTTTCTTAAACAGTCTATTTAATCACCTTTTAAGAGTAGTAATAATGAGAATGATAGCTTATATTTTATTAATTTTTAGAATTTATGAAGCTCATTCATGAATAGTCCCTGTAACAATACTTGGAAATATGGAGGGACATTTACTAACCCCTTTTGCAAACAAGGAACTGGGCTCTGATGATATGTGAGGTCCTCCTCAGGTCAAGAGGTTAATCAGAGACTGTCCCAGGACCAGAGCTCATGTTTCCCAAGGCCCAGTACTGCCAGTGATAATATTCTGTAGAACAAGATGAGTTTTTGTAGTTTTTTTTTTTTTAACCTAAAATCATTTTGATTATACTGGCTATTCATTCCCTCTTTTCAAGATTTGGAATTTGGAACTGTATTTATCTTTCCAGATATTTTAAAGGGCTAGTAACACTCGAGGGCTTAGATAAGATAGGGACCTACAGATGAGTGTTTTCTACTTCTCTTTGCTATGTTGACTCAGGCTTCTGAAAAACCACTTTCGAGTGAGCTTAGAAGATGAGATGAGGTTGCTATGTGAAAAACAGAATTCAAATCTATGTATGGTTACTGATTCATGCACATTTTTTCTTGAGCTATGTCTTCTTTTGGAAGCTAAGATATGGGTGTGGTTCTACAAGAAACAAAACCATGCCGAGTATTAGAAATGCTTTTATTTTTTGCTACAAGACTAAAGATGTGGGGATATTGGCAGTATCTTTCTGTGCCTCTCTAATGACAGAGAGTTCTGAAGAATCCAGTACAGTAGTTTATTAGTTTAGTGAAATCATTAAAAAATCATTGTACCCTGAAATATAATAATTACCATAGATATTATCTTGAAATACTGACTAGACCATTAAAAGATAAAGGTATTGTTAAGGTTGGGATTTATTGCAGTTAGCTTTTAAATATTTTTTGCCCCCTCTTCCCATCTCTTTTACTGTAAATACTTTATACCTTAAAAATATTAAGTTTTACCTAATAAGTTTTTAAGTATAAGTAAATATAAGTTTTACTTAAATACTTCATGCTTTTTAAAACATTGAGTTTTTACTTCCCCACTTTGTAGTGTGAAGTGGCCTATGATTTAACTCTGCTAGATTACCTTCAGTTTCTCTAAGTCAGTTGAGTGTTCTCCTGTGTGTCTTCCCTAACCTCCCTTCAGCCAATCTTTGTTGGAGCGCTATTCATTCTTTGATGCTCTGCTTAAATTCCACCACATCCATAACTTCTTTCCAGATTCCTCATGATTCTAAGTGCCTTTTTTTTTTAAAAAGAAGATGTTGGGGGTAGAAGTTAATTAATTAATTAATTAATTTTTGCTGTGTTGGGTCTTCGTTTCTGTGCGAGAGCTTTCTCTAGTTGTGGCAAGTGGGGGCCACTCTTCATCGCGGTGCGCGGGCCTCTCACTATCGCGGCCTCTCTTGTTGCAGAGCACAGGCTCCAGATGCGCAGGCTCAGTAGTTGTGGCTCATGGGCTTAGTTGCTCGGCGGCCAGGTAAGCCCATGAAGAACCAAGACTAGGTCCAATACATATTTGCATCCTCAAAGTAATCTCCTGACAAATGTGCATTGTATTGAATTGCATATAACTTCTGAAGCCACAACCTCCTCTTCCTTAAGTAAGTAAGATGGACATATTAGGATGAGCAAGGTATATTTGAAATGAGGGTTTTGCGCTCATGCCTTTAGGCAGTTATTTATTAATTCTTCCTATTACTGATGATTTCCATGTCACAAATAATTGAAGTAATTGGGAGAGATTCATAAAAATTGAACAGAATCCAGGAGAAGTTTAGTAAATTAAGTACATTGTGGCTTTTGGAGCCAACTGATGGGCCTTAGAGATTGACTACAAGATGTGAATTAATAAAGGGTCTCCTCTTACAAATAAATGTGTGTAAAATTAATTTTAGTTAGTTTAACAGGGAGAGAAATTGCCAAATGTTTAAGTGTCCCTTGATTGCTTTAACTGTGTATTTATGGAGAAGAGATTTCAGATGTCCCAGGAACAGTTTTCTGGATTCCTCTCATTCCAGAATCATGGAAGTGGAGATGATGCTGAAAGGGAAGACAAGGCACATTTATAAAATTTCACTCATCCAATAATATCTTATGATTGCAATTATTCCAGAGAAAACAAAAGTAAGTCTTTGTAAAACAAGAAAATGAGATCCATGTGTTCCTCCTAATCTCATGAGATGGTATCACTCACATACTTAGAAAAATTAAAATAATACACTATTCGACTGGTGAGTGAAATCCTGCCTTAGTATTTTCTATGTATTAGGAATAATAACCCATTTTTTTGGTAATAAGTGGTCGTAGGAGTCTTTGCTTTTCTTATCCTTGGGTGTCAAGGAGGACTCAGACTTATGTTGCTGCAGTAACCTAAGAACATATTCAAAATCAAGTTTATAAATTGCTTTTTTGCCCACTCTTTTTGTGTATGTGTATGTTTTTGTGTATAGATATCTACACATTTTAATTAAATAGTAATTAAGGCGATGTGTGATAAATATAGAGAATGCTCCTGATTTCTAAGCCATATAATCAATGAGCCACTGGGTCCTTGTGGTATTTAAAGCATTGAAAATCTTGGCTACAGAGTGACTAATTTTAATATTTAATTAACTTTAATTACTGTGGTAAGAGCCTATCTTAATTTATATTTGTATATTTATACCAAAGTGAGCTCATTGATTACTTGGAGATATTTAAATAAAAATTATAATCCAAATGCATTGTATGTTTTTTTTTTTTTTTGCGGTACGCGGGCCTCTCACTGTTGTGGCCTCTCCCGTTGTGGAGCACAGGCTCCAGACGCGCAGGCTCAGCAGCCAGGGCTCACGGGCCCAGCCGCTCCGCGGCATGTGGGATCTTCCCGGACCGGGGCACAAACCCGTGTCCCCTGCATCGGCAGGCGGACTCTCAACCACCGTGCCACCAGGGAAGCCCCACTGTATGTTTTTTAATCAGTAATATATTTTAGCTTTTTTATGATTATTAAAGTACTTACATATGACAAATAATTGTGATAATAGAGATTGTGAGCAGAAGTTTCTGCTTTTCAGCATTAAGAATTGACCACTGCTGGCCATTTCTCATTTGATATATGCATATCATATGGGAGGGATATATGTATATCAGAGGGAAATAGGGATGAATCTTTTTATTACTCATAGATTGTCTAAAAAAGTGTTTTAAAAAGTTGGCATTGAATACTCCTGACATATTGATAACTGATGTAATTATTGGTGTAATTATTTTTCATATTCAAACACTGGACACAAATGTAAAATGTAAAACAAAACTACAACATAAATGACACTTGAAATGGCAGGTTATAGAAAATGCTATACTTTCTCAACAGCCAATTTACAAAAATTTCTTTTATTACCTCACAAAGGCAGAGAATTCCACAGCTCTGTAAAACTAAAATGAAGTTACTAAAGGGTCTGAAGGAGTAGTTTGTCCCAAGACACAGGAAAATGTAAAACATTAAACAAAATACTGATTGAGGTATGAAATGTGATAAGATGTCTCATATTGATTTCCTTGCCCTCTACTGCCCTCTCCAAGCCAAGGACCAATTTCCCAGACCTCTGGTCACCACATAGTTGTCAGTTGAACAATGTAAGAACTCAAAAGTCTGATGGGCTGAATGACTCCTTATTTTGTTGAGAAATAACTTGAGACTCTCAGGACTTTAATTTTTTTCAAAGCAGTATACGGAGCATGGCAAGCTCATTTGGTATAAATGGCCTTTGGTGTCACTGAGTTTCTGGACAACTTCCCCTTTGTAGCTTGTACATACTCCTGCCATCTAAAAAGTTTCCCTCAGGGGAAGCCCTGACTCATGGACTCTCATTTTAGCTACAGAGAATTGTCTATTCTAATACAAACAGTCATCCACATTTCAGGATTTATTAGGCTTAATAAATAAGGGATTCATGGTTAAGAATGAGGAAATAAATGTTTTAAATGTAAACATAGTGTTTTTTAAAAAAGGGATGAACTACTGATACATGCAACAACATGGATGAATCTTAGAACTAGACACAAAAGGGTACATACTGTCTGATTCCATTTATATAATGTTCTGGAAAGCTATGGGCATTGAAGTCAGATCACTGTTGCCAGGAGTGGGGTTGGGAGGAGAAGGTTGACTCCAAATGGAGGCACTTTTTGGGGTAAAGAAAATATCCTCTAGATTGCGATGGTGGCTACACGATTATATACCTTTGTCATACTCAAAGGACTGTACTTTGAGTACATCTCAAAAGGTGAATTTACTCTATCTAAAATGTGCCTTAATAAAGGCATAGTTACCTTTGGCATAGTTACCTTTCTTGTGTGTGCGTGGTGAGAACCTTTAAGACCTACTCTCTTATCCAGCCTGAGGACTCTTCTGATGCTGTCTTCCTAGTTAGTAAAGTTGAATTATATTATACTTTAATTATCATGAAGTACAGTGCAGAGAGTGCTAGGACTTGGAAACCATTTTTGAAACTATTGTTTGCATTGTCTGAAAGGTCACTTAATCTCACTGAATCCCATTATAAAATGGGAATGATCATTCTGCTCATATTATTTCACTGGGTTATTGTGAGTCTCAAAGAGTATGTGTGTGCTCAAACAGTATGTGAAGAGTTGGGTGCTATATGAGCCAACATGATTTATCAGATCATTTATAATTTTGGCTGACAGGACTCTCCATAACTTCTTTTTTTTTTTTAAAAGATGTATAAAGTTTTATTGAAATACATTTAAAGACATGAATAAGTGGAGACATGCCATTTTTATTAGGAGAAAGATTCAATATCATTAACACATCTATCCTTTCCAAATTAATCTCTCAACTCAATGTAAGTCCAATAAAAATATTAACTGGCCTTTTCCTGGAATCTGACAAACTCAGTAAACAATTTATATGAAAGAGTAAAGGAACAGGAAGGGTGGAAGTGATTTTCATGATTAAGAGGAGTGGGAAGAGCTGACTTATTAAGTTATCAAGGTTTACTGACAACAACAGTAAGTAAGCACGGTGCCACTGACACAGGGATACGTCAACAGACAAAGGGAGGAGGCTGGAGAACCCGGGAGCAGACCCTCTAACAGCAGTGACATCACAATCAGTGGGGGAAGGATGGACTAGTCAGTAAATAATAGCTATTCAAATGAAAAAAAAAAAAAAAGTATCTCTAACTTATAAACCAAGAGCAACAAAAACAAACCCAAACAAAACATCCAGGTGGATTAAAGACCTAAATGTGAAATACTTCCAGAAGAAAATACAGGAGTAGGGAGGATTTCCTAAAGAAGACACAAAAAGCACAGACTACAAAGTAATAGATAAAAGTTTTCACATTCTCCATAACTTCTAAATGTGACTGTTGATTGCCTTAAGAGATAAGATAATATTTTGAAAGGTAAAATTGCAAACTTTTCTCAAAATATGACATGCTAAAATATAAACATCTGGATTAAAATGAAAGTTCATATTTTAAGACTTTAAAAAAGAAAATATTTCTAGTTATGCCTAAATGTAAAAAGATATATTTACAATACAAATATTCAGATAGAGCTAACCTATATTTGTAAAGTTTGGATATAGATACCATTAAATTAATTGGTTCATATATTTGTTTCCTTGAAAAGCTATTATACTGAAGGCATTTTGAGAGATTCTCTAAGTATTGTCATTTGTTTAAAAAAAATCAGTGATGGCGTTTAAGGTAAAGAAATAAACATCATATAATTTCCTTGAACTTCAGCTCCTTAAGAGAAAAGACTGTGAAAGCAGAGTTCCAAACCTGGACCTAGCCATTTCTTGACTAGTAGGTCATTTCTTGACTTGTCTAGTATGACTTGATACAAGTTATTTAGCTTCTATGAGCCTCAATTTCCTTTCTTCATCTGTAAAACAGAGAAAATAAGAGGACTTATTCCATAGTATTGATTTGAGGATTAAGTTAATGAGTACATGCAAAGTACTTATATAGTATTTGACACATAGTAAGTACTTAATACATTCTAGCCATCATTATTTTTATTGTTATAGTTATTTTTACAATGACTTTCAGCCAGAAAGAAAGTATATTCACAATATGCAGTCTTTTTCTGTTCAGAAACTATGGTTTTGCTGTTTTATAGCAAATATGTGTAGACAGGCACCTAATCAGTTATGTGTCCTCCTTCTACTCATTTATGTTTCTGTTCCTTGCTTAGGTATTTCTTTGACTAGAACCATCATATTCCTAGTCCTCTGGGGATGACATCTTGTCAATAAATCATTTTTATTTATGCTCACTGTTTCTTCTGTCATGGCCATTCAATCATCAAGTTCTACTGATTCTTTACTAAACAATATGGGTTCAACAATAACTATTAGGCAAATATAAATAACCAAACAATATCCGTAATCTTCGGGAGCTTTCAGTCTGGCAGGGAAATCAGACATAAATATTGTGTGAGGTTAGGAAGGTCCACACAGAACACGTTGGTCAGTTCTATGAAGGAGCAGACTGGTTTGTCAGGGGGGCAACACTTGAGCTTTGCTGGCTCTATCATCTACTTAGTTGGCAGAGGTGTCCTCCTCAAATTTGCACTTCAGCTTCTCATAAGTCATCAGTGAATTTATTTCCACAGTATGGTCTGAATTTCTTTGCTTTTTTCTATTTCCATCTTCTCTCATTTGGACTAAAAGTGCTTCCTAACCTGTGTCCTCACTTCCGTTCTTGCCTTGCTATAATACATTTCTCACAGGCCATTCAGATTTTTTAAAAATCAGTAAATTAGAGCACATCACTCCTTTGTTAAAAAACCCTCCTTGGATTCTCACTGCATTTAGAAAATAATCTAAACTCCTATACATGACCTGCAAGACTTTACTGACAGACCTCATCTCCAGCCTTACATCATATCAGGCTAGCCATAATGGCTTTCTTTCTACTCTTTCACACTCAAAGCTTATTCCTATCTTTGGTAAGAGGAATAATGACCTCCCAAAGATGTCCATGGCCTAGTGTCTAGAACCTGTGAATATGTTACCTTACATGTCAAAAAGGATTTTGTGATATGTGATTAAGGATGTTGAGATGGGGAAATTATTCTGGATTATTCAGGTGGAACCAAGGCAGCCACATATGCTATTATAAGCAGAGAACCTTTCCTGGCTAGGGTCAGAGAAAGAGATGTGACCCCAAAAGTAGTGTCAGGGTGATGCTATGTTGCTGGCTTTGAAGATGAGGAATAGGTCACGAGAATGTGGGTGATCTCTAGCAGCGTGAAAAGGCAAAGAAATGAATTCATCCCTAGATCCTCTCAAAAGGAGTGCAGTCCTGCTGACACCTGGATTTTAGCTTAATGGGACCCAGGCTTCTGACCTATAGAACTGTAAGATGATACATTTGTGTTGTTTTAAGGCACTAAGTTTGTGGTAATTTTTATGGCAGCCCTAGAAAATTAATACACTATTCCAGGCCACTCATGTTCCCTGTCCCCTCTGCTTGGAATGCCATTTTCCCCCAGTTCTCCAGGGACAGATCCTTTTCAAATTTTAGGTCTCAGATTCACTATTACCTCCTTACAGAGTCTACTCTTATGGCCTTATCTGCAGGATCCTTCCCACCACTGACTCCTGAGCAACTCTAAAACAACACACTGTTTATTTCCCTCATGGCGTATCCCTGTCTGGAATTACCTTGTTTGCTCACTTATTCTGTTTTAAGCTCCATAGCATCAGGGACCTTGTCTGTGTTGTTCACAGCTCTACTGCAGACCTTGTTTGTGTTGTTCATACTACATCCTTAGTGCTTTGATTAGAATCTGGCAAATAATAGACAATCAACAAATATTTGTTGAATGAGAAAATGAATTAAACTGGGGAGGTGGTTATTTCAGGCAAAGGTCAGAGCCTGAATAAATTTTGAGGTGTGAAACTGCTTATGTTCCTGGGAAAATCTGTGTTTCCAATGGCTAAAGCCAAAAGAGGAAAGTAGAGGGAGATGGGACCAAGAAATAGGCATTTTCCTTCTCCTCCTTCATTATTATTACTGTTACTATTATTTTAAAATATCATGTTGCTATATCATGTAAGTACTTAGGAATTAGTGAATATAAAAAAACAAAATAGACTTACAGGTATAGAGAATAAATTAGTGTTTACCCATGGGGAGAGGGAAGGGGGGACTACATAGGGGTAGGGGATTAAGAGGTACAAACTTCTATGCATAAAATAAGCTACAAGGATATATTGTACAGCACGGGGAATATAGCCAATATTTTATAATAACTTTAAATGGAGTATTAGCTATAAAAATATTGAATCACTATGTTGTACACCTAAAACTAATATAATATTGTCAATCAGCTACAATTTAAAAAAAATGCAAGCACATAATAAAACCAGCAAGACTCAGTGAACAATTGATGTGGGTTGAAGGAGAAGGAAGAGTGTCCTCTGTGTCTTATCTTTGGGACTAGGGTAATTGTGGTAGTGTTCACTGGTATTGAGCTACATGGACTTGTCCAGAGGGAGATGTTCAAGCACTTAGAAATACAGGTCCACAACTCAGGAGGGAAGCCTTGACTGGAAGTTATTAGCATGTAAATGGAAACAAAGTCAAGGGTCTAGTAGTTAAAATAGATCAAGATAATGGGCAAGGAGAGAAAAAAGCTGATAGTACAATACTGGGGAGCACAATAACTTTCTGAAAGGAATTAGCAAAGGAAATTTGACCCCAAAAAACAGAGGAGGAGGAGGAGTATGTGGGACCAGGAAGCCATGAGGGGAAATAGTTTCAGTAAGAAGAAGGGAGTAGTCTGAGTATCAAACACAACAGGAGGAAAAAGGAAAGATCTTTGGGTTTATCAACAAAGGGGTATTGGTGTCTCTTGTGGTGCTTGTGATGACATCCTGATGCACAGGGTGAAGTATAACCAGGAGGGGAAGGAGAGGAAAAAAAGAGATGGTAGAAGATGTGGAGTCAAGGGAAACCTTTGGTTTTTTGCTTCTTTTTTTGAAGAAATTGAGGAAGACACTGACAGAGTAATGTCTCGAAGGAAATGTAAAGGGAAGGGATAAAGAGTGCAGAGGGTGGGACTAACCCTGAAGGGTGCTGAGACACCTTCTGAGATTGTAAGTATTGGTATCAAGTAGATCTAAAAGCTAGGAAGCAGTGAGAACACTCACTTTGGAGTAACAGAAACCTAAATCTACCGCTTATTAGCTTAGCAAACTTGAAACTTCTTTGAAGCATAATCCCTTTATATATGACTTGAGAAAATTAATAAATACCCTTTCAGAGGGCTTCCCTGGTGGCGCAGTGGTTGAGAGTCCGCCTGCCGATACAGGGGACGCGGGTTCGTGCCCCGGTCTGGGAAGATCCCACATGCCGCGGAGCGGCTGGGCCCGTGAGCCATGGCCGCTGAGCCTGCGCGTCCGGAGCCTGTGCTCCGCAGCGGGAGGGGCCGCAGCGGTGAGAGGCCCGCGTACCGAAAAAAAAAAAAAAATAATACCCTTTCAGAGTTGCTGTGAGAAATTGGATTAGTAAAAATTGACCCACTCGGCCCATATTATTATAATATGCACAATTCATCGGAATTGTGACAGATTTTTGAGCTCTCCACCCAAGCACTGAGGCCTAGAATCAGTTCTTCAAGGACTGAGAAATGGTCAAGTCTTCCTGAATTCAGCCACATCTATTAAACAGACACACCTGGTCAATACCTGTGTATGTTTTACTTTTTTCCAAATTATAATGTAGAATCCTAAAGCCAAACATAGAAAAAAAGCCCAAGTCACAAATCTAGCAAGGATAAGAGAGAATGCTAATAATTTATCTCAGCTCTCTTGAAAATATTTGCTCTGCCTCTATCATACCATGTGCTTTTGGTATGATGGAAAGAGGAGGCTGGGACCGGAGGAAACTGTGAGAGGTTGCCTTGGATTTTAAATCTTTCTTATAAAAGCTGTGTTTACATTTAAATTTAAAATAAGTATTGATTTGCTGATAATAACTGTTTTAATAACAGATACTAAGATGCTGGTCTGAGCAAGCACTGAGTGTTTATGTGCACTGATTCTGCTACAAGTCCTGTTCCTGTTTAGTTATCATCTATGTGCTCTCAGCATTTAGAATACTTTCTGCGAATTGCAGATTCTCCATAAATGTCCTTAGTCTCTGTGGTTCAGTAAAGATTCCACACAAGATGCCTGCAAATTGTGCCAACCCTTTGGTATTGGGGTGTTGATGTCTAAAACAGTTTCAAAGTAGAATAGAAGTGGCAAGCACATGGGGTGAAGTTTTTTTTCTCTGCATTTTCCTGTTATTCTTTTTGAATATTTAGCAAGGGGTTTTTCAAGTTCTGGCCTCTCTCAGATTTCTAGTTAGAATTAGCAGAAGGGTGATTTTTGGTTCTTACTCGGCCCATTCGTTTAAGTGGGAGCAGGGCATTTAAGTGTGGTGGTGCCAGAAGTATTTAATTGACATGGGACGTGTTGAAGTGAAAAGCTAGACTGAGGGGTACAGCTGCGTGGAGAGTTGACCTCCTCTGGAACACTTCTCTGGAGATTCTAGCTCCAAAGCAAAAATTCAAAGTTTCTTGGATTTCTTCTATGAAGAAAAGTGAGGATAATACATCACTTACCTAATCTTACCCTATAATCTGTCCTTTCTCTGAATTTCTCCTAGGCTTAATGTATCCCACACATATGTATATGCTCTCGCTTATATTTCTTGTTTCATGTAAATTTCTTTTCTTAGTGTCTGCAAGTGCTCCTTGGAGACAGTGGGTATGCCTTTCACTTACTTTGTGTCATCCTCTCCCTCCAGTGCTTAGTGCAGTGCAGGGTTCCTGATCACTGCTGAGTAATTATAAACCATTGACTCACCTGTGTTGTGTAGAACAGACATTCTGATTCCGGGTAGACTCAAGGTAGCAAACGTATTAGGTTATGTGGAACACTCGGAGGTCATTAGGATCTTGGCAAGCATGAGTGTGGCACAAAAGTTCATGAATAATGCTCTTGAATGGCAATTGCAACTGGAACTACCAAATTCCCCGAAAAGCTGGTTTAGGGGTAATAATACCAACATCTACTTTTATGTAGCTCTTTGCAACTCAGAACTTAGTTAATAATATATTACTTGTTTTAATGTCACTAAACGCTGTCCACTGGTCAGGGCAAAACTCTGTTCTCAAATGAGAAAATTGGAGTGCACAGAGATAAAGGACTCTGTGTTTACAAAATGGGTGAGTGGCAGAGCTGATTTCTGAAGCGAGGCTTTTTGCATCCAAATACAGTGTCCTTCCCATTACTCCACACTGACATAGTGGACTGCTTTTTTACATGATAAAACTCTCTGGGACAAGAAGGACCTGCAAATGTGTTTCTCTAAATAAGAGAGATGGAGAGATAAGGAGACGATCTTAATTCAAAGTATGATGCATTTGTCAAATAGTTTCTTCACCTGGACATTTAACGGTCCCCTTCCAGTATCTGGGTAAAGAAACAGAATGTAGCAAGGGGACAAGAATGAGTCCTCTTTAGTAAAAAGAAAGGGTTAAAATTTGTTCCTTTGAAAGTTTAAGGTGGACAAGGATCCTGAATTATCTAGATACCAAAAACTAGGCTGAAAGTCTGTATTTCCTCCCTATAGGGAAAAAGTGAAGGGGTGTGTGTCTGGGAAAAGGGTAGGGAGGGGAGAATAAGTCTCTTTCCTTCTAACAGGCTTTCTTTAAAAAAAAAAAAAAAAAAAAAAAGGAAAGAGAAACAAACGTTTGTTTCTGTGATTAAGCCCCATTTATGTTTAAAACATAAATGAAATCGGGACAGTTCAAGGCACTGAGGCGCGTGTTCTGATTTGGTTGTTTACTATCAATCAGACCGTTGCTTGGCAGACACTGGATGGTTATGAGCCTGAACAAGCTGAAAAGGGGCAGGAAAAGAAGTGGAGGCAGCATTCTTCCTATTTAAAGCTGCATCGCTTGAAAAAAGTTTTCGCAGACTGTGCCGGAGCTGGTGCTGAAAAAGGGGGTTTTCAGAGGCTGCCCTGGGGCTGGTGCTGAAAGAAGAGCCCACAGCTGACTTCATGGTGCTACAATAACCTTAGAATCTACTTTTCACTCCCAGGAGGACCCACATGTCTAATATTTAGACATGATGGCAAATTGGGTGGAAGCAAGACCTCTCCTCATTCTTACTATTTTATTAGGGCAATTTGTCTCAATAAAAGCCCAGGAAGAAGATGAGGATGGTGAGTTTGCCGTTTGCTTTCCTTGTGGTGTTTATTGCATAGTTTGGGAAATAGGTGGAATGTTAAGCCTCAGGAAGAGCATGAAGAGGAGGTTCTGATTTGAAGTTGAGAAGGGGGCTGACAGATTTGCACCTGGGAAACAGCTCGGAAGACAATCGGGATGTTTGTAAATCCGGAGCTTCCACATCTGCGGTTCGAAGAGTACACTACTGAATATTTCTGGGAAAGCCTAGGATAAGTCCTTTTGCCTGAATGTGGAGAGTGGGAAGTTTAAAAGGAAAGGAGAGTGCTTAAAACAGAGCACTAAAGGCACTTTTAGTGAGAGGAGTTCTGTTCTGTGGGCTGGAGTTTTCAGAGCAAGGAGAAGTCGCAGCAGAAGCAGGGTAGGGTGGAGTCCTTTTTGTACTGAACTTCAGCTGCTTCATAAAATTCTTTGTTTAGAAAAACCTCTGCAGCCAGTCTGCTAACTGATTTTTTCTTTGTTTTTGGCTCCTTATTTTTCTCTCTTTACAGACTTCTACGTCTTTCCCATTTTCATTTGTGATCTTACAATCACTTTTGCTTTCTGAGAGGCAGTCTTGTTTCTTTCCCCATGGCAGAAGTTGATAGAAGCCAGATTTCTTATTTTCCCACCCTACTGACTTGATTATCAGGACAGTGGTGGTTCCCTGTTGGATGGCGGAAGGCAGGAAATCCACATGCCTTATATAATTTATTTATCAAGGAGTATTTTATTGGCATTATTCATTAGACACAAGTTTCCTTTCTTTTTTTAAAATGTGAGACAAATCTTGACTGGTTATCGATTTTTTTTCCTTTGAAATTTGCATATGTTAGGGTTGGGTTCTGTGGTATGTTAAGCAAAAATGCATGGCTGCTATAAAATATAAGAAAATATTTAAATTGGTTCCACTGATTATTAAATCCTTCCCGTCCAGGCCTGAAGTTTCAAATACGGACATGTACTGTTTCATAATAGGCCATTATAGATTTTCATAACAATTTAACATCAAACTCAAGCTTTTAAAACTTAGCATATTTATTAAACTTTTGTTATTGTCGTTCATATATTTTTTGTGTATATATACACATATGTATGCGTGTATATATATTTTTTAATACCTGCTTCTGTGTATTTTTGCTCTGTAAATGTTCATAAAATTAATATAGAGGCCACGAGGTCTAAAAAGCATTTAAAAAGTGAAAATAAGAATCTGGGATGAATACCCAACAATCTGTCCAGAGTCCCATAGAGGGGGCACTTTCTAAAATCTTGGATCTTTTTATGTTACTTTTTATGTTTTTGAAAATGAGACAATTTATAAAAGATGAAACTTCTTCAGTTTCCTTGTAATGTTGTGAAGAGCATGTACAGTTTGGAAGGGTTGGGGAGAAAATTTAATAGGAAGTAGAAGTCAGGAAAGGGGAGAAGTAAAATACAGAAAAATTACAATAGAAATAGAAAAATCTGAACATAAAAGAAGTAGTTGATTCCCCTCCCCCACCAAAACAACCAGCAACTTACTTTTAAAACTTAATTAACACAACTTTCCTTATTAATATATTTTAAAATAAATAACTTACATTTATAAAGTATGAAAATAATTGAACATGTAAATAAATGTTTCCTATAAGCATATGGAGTAGGCCATATGTTAAAAGACTTTCTCAAATAGTTGTAATTACATTGTAGGTGCTTCTGAAAAATGAGCAGAGTTCAATTTTCCTTAATACTAATTTACATAAATGTTAGGAATGTGAGGCTTGATGCAAAAAGTCCCTGATTCCATACCAACTCTGCTCCCCCCCAGTATAACCAAACAGCATAGAAACTGGAATTCCAAACATTATATTTTACAGAAAAAGGGTAATTGCTTTCATACGTATTATAAAAAATAAATTCTTCAGTTTTATAACTCAAGCTAAGAGAATATATGTAATAAAAATTCAAAAGCAAAAGAAAATAGTTATGGTCCTAATTAAAGTTGATGTAGAAAAGAATTCCAGAATCCAGAATATTCAGAGCTACATAACTTGTATTTACTTACCATGCATATTTTGGTTTAAGTTATATTGTGTGGTACTTGGCAATACTTAATTTCCCTGTTCAGGCTTGTCACAAGCTTAATAGAAGTGTCAGAATTTTGAAACTCCGTGTGATTTTTAAGTTTGGGGAAGAGTAAGTTCAGGTAAATGTTTTAAACTAAAGAAATATCTAAGGCACACATGCAAAACAAGTATGTTTTTCAAATTTTAGCTCTAAGTCATATAATGTGGTATTGATTTTGTGTGCAAATATGTCCCCTTTGAGGAGACCTATTATCATATGTAAGTACATATTTGTGAGCTTTTATTTTTTTCTTTTCAGGACTTCAAGGTATATTTTTCTTCTGTTTGACTGTGATTATTTTTACTGGAAATTTAAAACATATTTTACTTAGTTACACAGTACCTGTCTGATAAAAATACTTATGAATGATAAAAGAAAGTAAATAAGTTTTAGGCTGTTTAGGCCAAAATCATTACTACTTCTCACTAAATTTTAAGAACTGAATTGATTTTTTAAATTCATAAAAATGAGAAAGTTTGAGAGTTGGGCTAACTTTAGTTGAGACTACTAAGTAAAATTAAGTAACAAAAATGAGTTAAGGTGACAAAATCAGCTTTTCATGAGTTTTTGTGTGTGTGTGTTTATTAGGGGGGGTGCTTTGAGAGGTTCCCCATTTGTTTTTTGTAGGAGAAAATACTAGTGCATTTATAGTAATTTTTATATTCCTAAATAAAGGTCTAACACCTAGTGAGCTTATATACATTCTTGTTATTAGAAGTGGACATACTTAATCTTGGAAAATAATCGCTGATATCAATCATTGATTTCAACAACAGAGAAGAAATGGAGAGAAGGGAGGGTGCAGAAATGTACCATTTTATTTCCAGAGACTATAAATGTCAGTGCTTCTCAGAGGCACTGAGAAGGTAGGTAACATCAATAAGTGAAGCAAGCGAGTGTTTGTACGTCAACAGGAGATGGTGGGCCTGTGGAGAACTGAAGATGCATGCCCACTTGAAGACAGTCACATCTAATGTTTTCAGAAAGCATTGCCTAAGCCGAGTGCAATATATTTGAGTGCCAGGTTTGGCTCCTGGACCATAAATTTGCAACCCTCTGTGGCAACCCTACACTAATATCCTGGACCCAAGCCAACTTCTGATTACTAAGAGATGAGGGGCTCACAGTCCTTTCCATACCATGGTCTCCTGCATTTTTATTATATTATGTCTACCATTTATCTCATTGTTAAAATACAAATATGAAGAAACTAATGCTTAACACTCAGCAGTACTTGGATGGGATGATTTTAAAGGAGGTACAGAATACAAATACATAGCTTAAGATACTTTTCACTCATAAATTGTTTTAAACTCTTTACTACTGGAATAGATACTTTGAATCATGTAGGATATGCAAACTTTTCTTTTATAGTTTTAATCTGTTTTAATCTAGGTCTACCTGCATATAGCAGAATGCAGTAGTTTAAACAAAAAAAGTGGTTCTTTTCCTTATATAAAATGCTTCTAGTTAGGTAGTGAAAGGCTGGTATACCAGCTCTACAAAGTCATCAGGGATTCAATTTTTTTCTAGCTCTCTCCTATCCCTAGGGTACAGTCCTTGATGTTATGTTCCTAGACAGCTGCTGGAATCCCAGCCATTATATTTACTTTCCTGGCATCTGGATAGAGAATGGGAGACAAAGGCTGTGATTCCCTCTTTTTTAATGGAGACTATTAAGTCATCATATCATTTCAACTTACTTGAAAGTTGGCTAGAATTTAGTCATATGGTCACACAAAGTTACAAGGACTGCTGGGAAATGTAGTCTTAGCTGGATAGCACTGGCAGTGTACTCTACTGAACAGAGTTATGTTATGAAGGATATAAAAGGGAGAATAGCTATTAGGAGGCAACTATAATCCCAGCCACAATGAGCTTAATTGTCAACTAGTGGAATAGATCTGGTTTCAATGGACAGAATATAGTTGAGTAACCTGATTTACCCTGGTTATTGTTCACTTCTGAGCAGACTACAAAGCCAAGAACACGGGATGGCACTTAAATACTAGGTTGTAATTCTTTGCAATTCTTTCCTTATTCTCTTCAGATAAATTTAGAAGTACCTATAACTTTTATTCAAATTAGAACGAGGCTTTATTTTGAAGAGTATCTCTCTATATATGTAGATTGGTAGATTGATAGTTATAGTGAATTTTTATATTGACAAATGCAGTGTATACTTTGACCATGACTCTTTAAGTTTGTTGGTAAGCGATCCACAGATCAGTGTTGAGCTGGCTGCATAAAGAATCACGTGAAGAGCTTGTTGCCAATATAGATTCTAGGCTCCCTTTGTTTCCAGATATCCTGATTTGGTAGATTTGGATGGGATCCGGGAAGCTTTCAGGTGATTCTGATTCATGCTGGTGAACCACTGTATTAAATCTGTACCTAACACTCTTGTCTTGATATGACACCATTTGGCTTCCTGTTCTAAGGCTACACACTGTGACTTTGGCAATAGCTTGCTATTCTAGTCATTCCTTTCACTTATAAGGCTGCTTAATTGAAGTTTGTATATAAACCACTGCAAATTCACCATCATTTCTGGAAAAACATCTCAAGGCCCAAATCCTCCTCATGGCAGGTTAGGTGAATCATTCTACTATGCAAAGGACACAGACTATTAAAATGTATTTGCAGGTGAATATATGGTTTTCTTTTTCTCTCTTTTACTTCCTGCTCTTCACACTTCTATCATATCAACACAGGCCTAAAACTCATTGTGTTGATCATTCTAGAAATGCACATACTGCAGTATGTAAAGTAAAAACATAAAGAGAAAGCTTTGTTTTGAGAGGAGGAGACTTAGAAGACTGAAGTCATGTTAATCTATTTTTTCTTTTTTTAATCAAACAGCTTGCTCCTACTTGAAGGATAATTCATACATCATCACTTAGCCTTATATGGAAATTCATAAAATATTTAAAAATGGATTAGTCACTTTTTGACTAATTTTTTTTCTCTGAGATTACAACATTGAAAAGTTTAAATTTACACATGAGAGATATAATGATAGTAGGAAAGAAAGACTAAAATTGTTAATTATTAATTGACCTATTGTGTACATTTTGGCAAGTTGAACAAGTTCATATAAGACAATGGAATGGTTGGAACATATGGACGGTTCAGTTTTCCTCTAAATTTCTTTCCATGTAAATTTCATGTGGCTTTTTCTAAATTTCATTTAAGGCTGAAGAACTGTTATATACAAAGAGTATCTATCCTTGGCATTTGAGTGAGGGGTAGTCTATCCAGTGGAAAATTTTGCCTTAAAGTTGTGACTACATTGCTGGCCTTAGTGTTCTTATTTTATTTTATTTTATTGATATGTTTACAACTAAACTCCTCAACAGAAATCAGGATGGTTCCATCATATACTGAGTATATTCTCTAAGGAACAGTATATCAGGGACATTACAATAGCACAAGATTTTCCTTACTCATGTGTTGCCTTCTACAGAGAAGACAGTAATATTAACAATATTAATAAATTAATATTAATAAATAATGAACTTTGTCCCTATCAGCTTTCTGGTATAATGTTCAAACTCAAAAATGTTTGTATGCTTTTTTTAAAAAAATTTAGTTTAGATCTGAGAAGGAGGAAGGACTGTCTCACAGTTGGTTTCCTTTTTTTTTCTTTTCTTTTCCTTTCTGGGTGTCTGCTCAATCAGAACTATAAACTCAGTTCCAAGATGACAGTATTCTCAGTGGAAACACTGCTTGCAACATAAGCATCACAGCCTTGTAGTCTATATACTTTAGTAAGTAAAGTAAGCCACAGTCCAACCATCATTGGGAGAACACCTTAGTTCTGGTCCATCTCTGCTATTTAGCAGTCTTGCTACCTTTACAGTCCTTTAACTTTACCAAACCTTTGGGTCCTCATCTGAAACTGGAGAATTTATACACACTCCTGTTAATCTGATGGGACTCTTAGAAGGGTCATTTGGGAACTTTACCTGAAGGCACTTTTAGAGCACTTAAATGAGACACAGAAAGTAATATTACAATCTGATTTCAGTCATCACAGATACAAACCTTGGTGGTATATTTTCTACTTTTGCCAATCTTTTTTTTTCCTGTGATTTTTTTTTTTTTTTTTTTTTTTTGCGGTGCGCAGGCCTCTCACTGTTGTGGCCTCTCCCGTTGCGGAGCACAGGCTCCGGACGCGCAGGCTCAGTGGCCATGGCTCACGGGCCCAGCCGCTCCGCGGCATGTGGGATCCTCCCGGACCAGGGCACGAACCCATGTCCCCTGCATCGGCAGGCGGACCCTCAACCACTGCGCCACCAGGGAAGCCCTCGCCAAATCTTTGAATATGTTTTGAAGAAACTTCCAGATTTGTTCTCCTTCTGTACTTTGTTCTCCATCTCCTGGAGGAAGTTGCTCCATTAATCATGCTCTCTTTTCCATAATTCCAACAACTTCCTTTCTATGAGCTCTTTCCCCTTACCCTGTAAACAAGCTCACCTTTCTCCCAGGGTCTGTGTCTGCCTCCCACCCTCTCTTTATTCTTAGCCCAGCTGCTTTAAAGGAGCAGAACAGTTTTCTGTCTGCCTCCATGCCCTCACTCATCCATGCACTCTGACTTTTGCCCCCTCCATTCCACTTATGCTCTTCTGGTAATGTGTGATGTTACAGTGGGCTCCTTTCACCTACCATTGACCACTCCAACTTTCCTGAAAGGCGGTGCTCTGAAGATTCTCCCTCTACCTTCCTGACCTTTCCCTCTCAGCTTCATGGGCTCCTTCTCCTTATTTATCCCTTAGCACTTTGTTTTCTCATAGGATTTTGTCCACTGGTCCTTTCTGTATATTCTCTCCCTAGAGTATCTAGGAATCTTACTTGCAGGGTTTTGGTTAACAGCTAATTGCTGATCATTCTCAAATCTCTCTCTCCAACCCTGACCGTCCACATCTACTTCAGAATACCCAGTTTCCCACTGGATGGTCCATAACCACTTCAAGTTCAGTGTATCCCAAACTCAATTCATTATCTTCCCTCCAAGACAGGATCATCTTTCTCATGTATTCTTTTTTTTTTTTTTTAATGCGATACGCGGGCCTCTCACTGTGGCCTCTCCCGTTGCAGAGCACAGGCTCTGGATGCGCAGGCTCAGCGGCCATGGGTCACGGGCCCAGCCGCTCCGCGGCATGTGGGATCCTCCCGGACCGGGGCACGAACCCGTGTCCCCTGCATCGTCAGGCGGACTCCCAACCACTGCGCCACCAGGGAAGCCCTCTCATGTATTCTTTATGTCAGTTAAAGGCAAGATCATCCTACCTGGTTATTCAAGCAAAAGTCTAATCAGTCACTAAACTCTACCATTTTACCTGCTAAATATTCCTCATATATACCTCCTCTCTCTCTCTACTACAAATGCCTAAGTTTAGGCTCTCATCATCATATTGCAGTATTACTACAATTTACTGCAGTAACATCTAACTTTGTCTCTTGCCTCCCATGTGACTACTTCCCAGCCACACCTATAGAGACCTCCTCTGTTGCCACTGTGATATAAAACTAAAATCTGATTACCTCATTACCTTCCTTAAAATCTTCCATTGACTCCCATAACTTGAGGAAAGAATAATGTTCAAGCTCCTAAGCAAGGCATACAAGACCTTCCATGATCTGGCCCATTTCTAGAATTTTAGTCACAGTCACTATCATTCTTTGCCTCAAAATAGAAATTGCCTGTAGTTCTCACCTCTCACTACACACGTGCACACACATGGTTCCTTTTTTTAAGTCTATTTCCCAGGTTCCACTTCATGTCATAAATTTATTTGATGTATTAAGTATATGATAGTTATTCCATGCATATATGCCAATGAATATTTTTGAAAATCTAAAAAATATCTCTCCCACTATTTATTCATTCAAATATGAGTGAACTGATTTCAAATTCAGGATTTTCAAATTATATTTGCATATTCTTGAGCAATTTTCTTGATGGCTCTATGTCCCAGTGCTTTTGTCTATAAAATTAGAATAGTAATATTTACCTTAAATAATTATTTTGAAGACTATCATGTATATAAACCACCTACATAGTAGTATGGCTCCCAACAAATACTAGGAGCTCATCAAATGATTATTGATACCATTATCCAACATTATTATCCAGTTGATATTATTATTCCATTACTATTTAGTAGTATAGCAATAATGATAAATGCTTACTGGGTAATTATAAGAACCAAAATGTTAGATGTTATGGAAAAAATAAACAACTTTTGCTCTCAAAGAGATTAAAATTAGTGTAAACTTAAAATGCAAATTTTATTTACTGTTCTACTATGGTCATTTGGACAATACCTCAGTATTTTCATCTAAATCTAAATAGCCTATATTGTAAGCCCATTTATAAATTTTACGCTGCAAATAGCAGAGCTTTATTGTAGCGTCTTCTTGTGTAGGTTTATATGGGAAAAAACAAAGGAAACAAAAAGCTCTTTCCGTTGAATACTTTCTAATGACCCTGTGATTTGAAGCATCACTGCTGCTCTCCTGTTTCTCACCGCCACAGCATTTCATTCTCTGTAGTCGTTCCCAGGATGTAAGCAAGCCAAGCACGATCCGTTCCATGCCCCAGTGCTACCTCATGTCTGTCTACCAGCTCTGTCTGTTTCAGAGTTTATTTTCTGAAAATATGATAGTCATAAAAGTCTGTAGTAAAAATTGGAAGCTTATTTTCCACACTGCATTGCCCTGTGTTGTATCTGGAATGAGAGGAATTGCTTCACTGCACAGGGATTTACAATGCAGCTCACAGGACTATCTGGATACAGTAGAGGGAGTGACTGTCTTTTCTCAGACTTTGCAGCAAGCCTCTTCATTTTCCAAAGGCTGCTGGTTTCTTCACTCCCTTCGCTCCCAGAAGATTTTTGTGAAATTGACTCCAGAAAGCAGAAACTGGTGTAGGATGTAGGCACATTCTTTATACTCACACTTTCCTTACTTTGCTGTACTTTTCTTTCTTCTCAGTTTTTCAAACTTAAACAGAATGATGGGTTTGACTTGGCAGGAGGTGTGCACATGGAATTTCACCAGATAATTAGTAGCTATGAATTCCTTTAATTAAATCTTTGTTATTCAATATAGCTGTTCTGTGGCTGTCAGCTCTAGAGTTTTTCATTATGGAATTTTAAAGTATGGGTGCTTCCCTTAGCAAATACAATTTATTTATAGAGATTTAATATTTTCATTTCATTTATTTTTCATTTAGTATTTCTTAAATAGCAGTTATATACTTATTATTTTCTCCCGAGGGAGAAGAACCTATCAGATTTATTTATGCTAGTTTGAAATTATTTTTAAATTTTTCTTTTTCATTCTTTCCAGAGCTTTCTATTGAAGAAATAATTAAGTTACAGTTTAATTCAGAGCATTATGCTTCTCATGTTAGTGCTAAATTTTTAGCTAGAGTTTCCGGTAGGATGGACTGGTGGGTGAACAGTGAGGTTAACTGGTTACCATGGGAAGATGAACTACAAAGAAAAAGTTCCTAGTTTTCTGGTCTTTGGCTAAAAACACAAACCCTCTGAAGTTTTATAAAGAAGGCTTATACTTTCATTTGAGAGGGCAGAAGGGCACTGGCCATTCTAAGGCAAATGAGTGATTCTGATATGAGAATCTTCTTTTATGAGTTTGTACAGAAAAAAAGAAAAGGAGACTTGGGGGCAATGAAGGAGGAACAACTGAACATTCCATCAAGAGCTTGTGTTTAAGCTTTCAGGTGCTGCAAGTGTTATGTCTTTCTGAGTGTTCACAAAAAAACACTTCTTTCTCCAGCCCTTCCCCATTTCCTCTTAAATCTTGATCTCTACACATTAGATTAGGCATGTGTTTGTCTGTATTTTTATTTTTCTCCCTTAAGCACAGTAAAACTGAACTGAATTTTGCTGAGAAACAACTGATAAATTCCTGAACCAGCAGAGTGCTTATTAGCCTGGGAAGATTTCAGGATACTTTGAATCTGTTTTATTTTTTAAAAAAGTAGGCTAATTCCTTTATGTAGAGAATGAATCAAAATTGAAACAATTAGTTCTAAAGAGATTAATCCGTGGATACATTCAAAGTTCCATTGGCAGTGTTTGTGTTTGGGTATGTGAAGGATGATGAAATAAAATTAAATCAGTATTTTATGATAATTAAATTAGTATTTTTATGGTATTTTGGTATATTCAGAATATAAATATTTCATAAACTTGCCAGAGCTATATTCACCTGAGCTACCTTGTACCCCTTCCACATCTGTTCCATGTTGCTAAAGTCCCAGGAGGGTAGGCAGGTCCAGTTTTAAGAAAATAGTTTTGAAGTAGGTGACTTTTAAATTAAATTAAATTTTTTTTTAGGGAAATACGCTTTCAACCTCCTTTCAGTTTGAAGGAAAGGCATTCAGAAATCTGCCTGAGAATCAAGGTCACACACTGAAGCTTTATCTGCATGTCTCCTTCCCAAATTTGGTTCAAATTACAGAATTTTTCTTCCAACCTGACCTCCTATCAAAACTTACCTGTTTGGTGTCCTCTTCTTCTCTACTCCTTGGGAAACTAGTCTACAACACGTGCCCTCTCTAGTCATTGTTCCAGTGCACCCTTTAAAAAATATTACTCCTTTGTAATTGACTATATTATATATGGTAATTTGCCTTTTATGATTTTTTTCCCCAATATTCTCTGGCCATCAGGATCAGCTGACATCATAGCTCTGGGTGAAAGTCCCAGTATCGGATGGACTCTATGGCACTATAGGTGGATAAAACACAGCTGTTATGGGCATCCTGTATTTGTCTGTGGAGGGTTCTACAGTCAAGACATTAGAATCACTTCAAACCTATTCTAATAGAAACTGAAAGTTGCCTTAGTATAATCAAAATGGAAATTTGCCCACAGGATTCCGACTGTTTCTGAAGAGGACTTCTGAGTTTCTTCAGGATAGAACCATATGATTGTGCATCATATGGAAAGCATACATGCATGGGAAGATGGGTTCTCTGTGGGTACACAAGGATACCAATTAGCAGTTGGCTCAGATAGCCTCATTGAAATCATACATTAAAATGTAAGGCTCCAATCTAATGTGGGGCTCCCTGACCATTCCTGTATCATGTCTTGTGGGATTTATTTTGAGAATTTTAGAGAGGTTGGGGAAGTTCATGATATCTCTTAATTTTTGTTCTTTGATTTCTCTAATTTTTTTGTTTACCCTATATTCCTAAAACATAGTCATTTTAGAATGAATAAATAAATAAACACAACCACAATACTATATCTCTGTTCTTTTGAGCTAATGGCATAGATACTCGTAACTAGGCCTATAGGCTGTAGGAATAGGGCACTATCTCACAATGAGATTTTTTAATTCTGGGAAATTCCTTCGGTTCCCAATTATTACCATTTTTCTACACTTAGAACCTTTAACAGTGAGCAGTTTCTACATTTAGAACTTCTTCTTTTCCATTTACTTTCAAAAAGCAATTAACAGGGCTTCCCTGGTGGTGCAGTGGTTGAGAGTCTGCCTGCCAATGCAGGGGACACGGGTTCGTGTCCCAGTCCGGGAAGATCCCACATGCCGCGGAGCGGCTGGGCCCGTGAGCCATGGCCACTGAGCCTGTGCGTCCGGAGCCTGTGCTCCGCAATGCAAGAGACCACAACAGTGAGAGGCCCGCATACCGCAAAAAAAAAAAAAAAAAGCAATTAACAGAGCCTGGGTTTTGGAGTCTCAAATTCGAATCCTGAGTTTGCCATTTGCAACCTTGTGACCTTGAGCAAGTTACTGATCTTTGAGATTCAGTTTTCTCATCTGCATATTGAAGAATTGAATTCAAATTTTGATGGGGGGAGCAGAATCCCTGGGACAGAACAGGGCCAGGAATGGGGGAGAGGAGTAGAGAGAGGTATAATTGCGAGGTTTGAAATGGCAATAAGGAATTTTTTTTTAATTTCATGTTTTTCCCTTGGGCCAGGCCTGTGCTCAGCTCCAGATTATTCACAAAGCAAGTCAGGAAAAGCAAACTGGCACAGCTCCTGAAAGTTATACTTTGGTATTAGGATGCATTTTGCAAACTTAGTGGTACATATACTCATTTAATTTTATTCTTTTTTTTCTAATATAATGATTTTGGCAGTTGTTTGCCCATTTGTTTCAGGTAGAGTTCAAGAAAAGTGAAACTATGCTCAATACATAAAACATTTGTTTACTTTCTTGATATTTTACTGGTTCAAGACAGACTTATTTGGACCCTGGCAATGTTTTTATGAGGGATGGCATGCACCTCCACCTGAGTGGTCAATGCAGAGGAAGGAGCTCTCTGAGCTGATTCAACTTCTACTGACTCAACATAGCAACAGGGTGCAAAGAGCACTGGCCCTGAGTCAGACAACTCCAGTAAAGTTCTGACTCTTTCCTTATAAATTCCTTATAATGTGTTGGAACCTTAATTTCCTCATTTATAAAACAGGGATAATACTTTTTATTTTGCTACCTCACAGATTCAAAATGAAGAATTCATGATATCTGAGGAAATTCTGTGTCAGGTTTAAAAGCCTCGATAAGGGTAATGTTATTATTTTAGTACGATTTACTGTAATGAAAAGTTAGATGAATACAAAATAAATGTTTTATTTTAGGTAAATGAGAATATTTGTAATCCAAAGGAATATAAGACTCTTCATAGAACTGAAAGAAAGCAAAATTAGTGGGGTTTTTTAAACCTTGAATTTCAGAGAGTAAAACACCTTGTTTACATACATATCTATCTAGAAAACTCCCAAAGCCCCAAAATAGGAATTAAATAGGAAAAAAATGAGAATAGAGACTTTGACTTGAGGATAAACAGAACAGATGGAAAGACAAAACGTGATTTTTCTAATATAACTGGACTGCAGTCTCTCTACAAGCAAAAATGTAGCTTCCTGTCAGAAGGCTGAATCCACTATTATTGTTACTTTTTCCCTATTCATCTCTCATCAGGAAGCCTGTCTCAAAATCAAAGTTAAGCTCTAAGGGCCTGTTTGTAGCATGGTATCCCTTTTCCCTGGGTCAGAAGGTGACTTGGAGCCAGAAGTTTAAACTGGTGATAAATAGCCACAGCAATCTGAGCCAAGTGTTTAGAAAAAGGCTCCATCATCCCTCAAGCCTGTCTACTTTCTGGTGTATTTTAAGACTCTCTACTTGTACAGAGAGAAACATGCAGTTAACGAGATGAGGGCCTCAACTAAATAGACTGTTTCTTTCATGAATGAATTGTTGAAATAATTCTAAATTAAAACTAGACCAGGACACAGGAAATGTGCATTCTAATTGTAGCTCTATCATGAACTAACTTGGTGATTTTGTGGAAGTGACTTAAATTCTCAGGCCTCAGTTTCCTCCTTTGTAAGACCTGTGGTGTATTATCCAGGGCCACTTTCTGCTCTGAAATTCTATGACTATAGAAGGTTTACATAAACTTACTTCACATAGGTCAGATTTGTGCTATACCACTGTGAAGAATCTCATGTATGCATTTTGGTGGGTTGAAGCATTATGCATAATTTCTGTAGGTAATATCTTTCTGTACTTTTAAGTTAGGATTTGAAGTTTTGATCCAGGTTTCTAGTTATTTACCTGACTCATGGTTCATTTAAGAAACACAACTTCCAAAATGATCTGCTTTTCAGTGAATGACTTTACAACAAAGTTTCTAGACACTGTTGTAAAAGGTGATTGTGAAAAAAATTCAGAATAATCTGGGATTAAATTTTGTAGATTTCAGATTAATTTTGAATTTCCCAGTTAGAAAATACGTAAATGCATTCAGTGCTGTGTTACACTATTACAACCATAAGACTTGGTGCTCTCTAAATATTTTTTGGTGGGATGGTGGTCAGAGGTTAGTGGCATCCTAGACCCTCGCCCTTAAAGCTGATGGATTTGTCTTTGCAATGAAGATACTGCTTACTTTTCCTGACAATCTGCTGAATGTACTAAATTGCTATTCTATCTAGCCTTTAAAAAAAAAGGAAGGAAGGAAGGAAGGAAGGAAGGGAGGGAGGGAGGGAGGGAGGCAGGAAGGGGAATTAAAAACTTATGAGCTTTACCTGAGGAGTAGATCATGAGATTGTCATGATTGTTCTTGATTCCTTATTTTATACTTGTTCCTGAGCCCTCATTTTTCTTTGCAATAATGTTTGTTGGGAGATATGTACATGTTTAGTCTGAATATTTAGAAGGTTTGATTTATTCCACTGATATTTCTTGAGCACAGAACTTTTTGGAACATGCTGCTTGTCTCCCATTTTCTTCAGGGAAAATGAGGGATTCATTTTTGTGTTTTATTTCCCACTTTTCCTACTTCACTGATCCTGATTTAGTCCTCTAAACATTTATGTCCCCAAGTCCTGCTAGAATTTCACTCCCAGGCATTATGGATAGAAAATAGCCTTTTTTTTAAAAATGTCTTTACTAGAAGTACGTGTGTCTAATTCGGGCATATGAAAAATTTAGATTAAAAATCTGACAAGATTTTAAAAAGGCACTCACAAATGCTCACATTCATGTAAAATCAGAAATGCCAGTGGGAGAAAACTGTCAGGTTCTAGGTTAATGGACTCTTTGATAAATGAGATATACTCAGTCATCTTAAAGCAGGTGACAATAATTTCCTTCTTTGGGGAATATAAATCCCATTCTACCCTCAAAAACCATTATAAAACTGTTTTAGTGACATTAGAATTTGCTTCAGATGATTCTGAAAAATTTGTCTTTTTTAGAAGAAATAGTGCTCTGATCTCAAGTGATGATGATTTTGACTTGCTTTTCTATACAGGGCAGTATATCCCCACCCTGCAACCTACTTTCATTCCTTCATTATTCATTAACTCAGTAAATATTTACTCAGTACCTATTGTAAACCAGGCCCTTTACTGGATGATACAGAAACAAATATTTAGTCCTTGCCGACACACAGCCTGAGAGGTGGAGGCGGGATGGGAGGCCAGGGAAGGTCTCAGAGGAGGGAGCACCTGAGCAGTCATTTCCCTGCATTCACCCCATTATTTCCTCTATCTGTATTCCAGCCTCTTCTTCACACATCCACACCCTTCAAATCATAATCAAGTCTGGTGTGTGTCATCTTTGAAAACTTTTGATTATCCCAGATATCTTTGCTCTTTTTCTCTAAACTACAGCACTTCTCCTTTCTATGACATATTTAGCACTTAATAAAACCTTTTCTGCATCGCCCATTGTTTTAGTTTTACTTAATAAATGTCATTGATCTCTTACTTATGTCATATGCTCCTTGAGTGTAAAGACCATTTCTCAAACCCAAAACGTCAGATACAGATTCAGTGCTATGCATATAAGAGGTTTTCAATAAATGTTTGTGATCAACAATTTGAACAAAATATATTTCCCTTGATGGTTTAAAGTCAAATGCCTTCTCTCCATTGATTGTCAGATTGTTGCCTAATTACATTACTCAATCTTGCTTGTTTTTACATACATAGCAGCAAACTTAAAAAAATGGAGCCGGCTTTTACATATAGGTTAGCTGTATTTAGCGCCTTTTTGGGTAAATCCTCATAAAACTACATACTTCAAAGCACACTAATTGGCTACTATGTACAAACAAAAGTTAATTTTATAACTTACCCATTTTATTTATAGTGATTTTAGTCAGGCTATAAGGATGCAAAGATGATTGACACACTCTCCTGTATTTAAGGGACATCCATAATGAGGGGAATAGACATATGAACAAATAATTATAAAACAATATAATAAATATGATGAAAAAGAATGGCATAGGAGTATTCAGTTCACCTGTGAGAGCAAAGGTTAGTTTCCTGGAGGAGACAGATCCAAAATATAAGTGATGAATGTGCAGTAACCAGAAGAAATGAGACAAGAGGAGCAAGTAAATAGCATGTAGATAGGAAAAAATATTTGCAATACTCAGAAGTGTTATTTAACATTGTTTTGCAGGAAACTACAAGTACTTTGATGCTTGGAGAATGGACCGTGGGATGATCTCATTTATTATTAGAGATGACTTTTTTGGATAATTTATTACTAATTATTTAAAAATTCAGTATTTAATAACAGTAGAGACAGTGGGTGTAGACTATTTTTTTTCTTTCTCTATTTATTAAGCAACTTAATTGTGAAGGGAAGAAGAGATATAGGACCATAGTTAGGCAGAGTCAAGTGAGGATTTTTGTTTTGTTTTCAGATGACGGGATGGGATGTTCACAGACTGAGAGAAAGAGTCCCATGGAGGGAGAGATGTCGAAGATACAGAAGAAAGAAAGGGGGAAAAGACTGACCAGGATATAGGAGAGGGCAACACTGGGTGTAAGGGGAGAGGAATTAGCCTCTAAAAGGAGATTGGCTGTTGTATCTTCGACATTAGATGCAGGAAGGCAAAGATGCGGTTGTAGCTTCAGGTGAAATAAATACGTTTGGGGTACAAGAGGTAGGGGTGTGATTGTTCATGCTTGAATACATCAAGTCTTTTTATTGCCTCAATTATTTTAATGCCTCAATCATTTTGATGCATCAATATTAAATTAAAATGGAATCAATTTAATTTAAACAAATTATATATACTGGATGTCCTTTGAGACCAGTTGTCTCACCTATTGCTCTGTTTGTGCTAGCATCATGTGAAGATTTAAGTTATCAGTAAGTCATTTGTTTTCATTGTGAATGTTGGTTAAATATCAAATAGTTGCTCAAAATGCTTGCATCATGATACATGATGTTTCTTTTTCCAACTGGGCAATGTGTTGTGCCTTTGGATAGTCAGGTTCAACCTTCCATCAGTCTCTAACTCCCCCTGACCCCCACCTCACCCCCACTAAAAGTCAGGTGTTCCTAAATCACAACGATAAAAAAAGATTCACTTTTTCATAGGCAAGGTTAAGGTTTTCTGTGCTGGCCAGTCGTCTATATTCAGTTGACATTTATTTGTAGAGTTTTCTGCCTCTATTAGTAATAATATCACACTAGATATAAGTAGGATTGTACAGTTCACAAAGTACATTCACTCATTTGATGTTCACGTAAAACCTAAGCACCTTCGATTACAGATGAGGAAACTGAGATGCACAAGGGATAAATGATGCAGCAGATGTTGGATAGAGATAGAGAACCTAGGTTTTCTGGCTCCCAGTCCAGGACTCTTTCAATTGTATCTCACAGAGAGAAGAAAAGGAAAAAGGAAGACAGTTTTATTTATCAAGAAGAGCACTCCACACTACTATATGAAAATCATTTTTATTCAGTGACAGCATTCTTAGAGACTTCAGTGAGACAGACAATGATTAGGGAAAGTATAATTCAATCTTGTAGAAGCTTAGATTTTTTTTTTTTTAGACCTGGAAGTTACAGATTATCATGAAGAACTATAGTGAGGAGGAAATAACCATACAACTTTTAGTTTATACAAATAAAATTTTTTACTTGAGGTGAAATAGGAAACTTTGTAACCTGGAATCTGCATAGCAGTGAAAACAAATGCAATCACAGGTTGTGTTACAGGGCAAGAGCCAAAAGGGACGTTTGGAAAGAAACACTAATGCTGGTTTAGCGTTCAGTGAGATCCCTCAAATTATTAGGCTTTCTGACCTGGCTTTATATACTGCACTGATTATAAAATTAATGAAACCATCATTGGCCAAATATTTATTGAGTGCTTCCATGATCCCTGAATCCTAAGTGCCATGTTAAAAATTGGAAGTAGAAAGGATAAGAAATGATCTTCATATTTAAGAACCCCAATATGAGAGATACAACTAGTTATATACTTTTGTGAAGAGAAATGATGGATGTATAGGCACCAACATGCATGTAGACCATCTTAAGCTGGTTTATAAATTAATGAATGGACTTGAGGATATGGGGAGGGGGAAGGGTAATCTGTGACAAAACGAGAGAGTGGCATGGACATATATACACTACCAAACGTAAAATAGATAGCTAGTGGGAAGCAGCTGCATAGCACAGGGAGATCAGCTCGGGGCTTTGTCACCACCTAGAGGGGTGGGATAGGGAGGGTGGGAGGGAGGGAGACACAAGAGGGAAGAGATATGGGAGCATATGTATATGTATAACTGATTTACTTTGTTATAAAGCAGAAACTAACACACCATTGTAAAGCAATTATACTCCAATAAAGATGTAAAAGAAAATAATAAATTAGTCAAAAGTTATAAATATCAGACATCTGAACCAAACTTTTTTTTTTTTTTTTTTTTTTGGTATGCGGGCCTCTCGCTGTTGTGGCCTCTCTCGTTGCGGAGCACAGGCTCCGGATGCACAGGCTCAGTGGCCATGGCTCACGGGCCCAGCCGCTCCGTGGCATGTGGGATCTTCCCGGACCGGGACACGAACCCGTGTCCCCTGCATCGGCAGGCGGACTCTCAACCACTGCGCCACCAGGGAAGCCCTGAACCAAACATTTTTAATGGGAAGATCTGCAATGAAAATGTTTATTTGCTAAGAAAATATTTTTCTTCCTGCTATAGTACATTTTTGGTCAAAACATTTGTAAGAGTTTCCATGAAGGTAGTTACAAATGAGTTAAAAATTTAGTCACCTGGGCTTCCCTGGTGGCGCAGTGGTTGAGAGTCCGCCTGCCGATGCAGGGGACACGGGTTCGTGCCCCGGTCCGGGAAGATCCCACATAAAAAATTTAGTCACCTGCAGAAGTGTTCTACCAATTTGTGTAAATGCTGCCATTGATAATCACTAAATCTGCCAATAAGAAATATTTATTTGACTTCTGTGTACCAAGTCAAGTGCTATGGTGCACTTAACCTATATATTTATTAATAAATTAGGAAGTAGAATCCTTGATTCCTAACCATGGGAAGTTTCTAATTTAGTTGGAAAGTAAATACTTGAAATAATTAGGCTAAGAAATAGGATATGTAATATGAACTAAAAATACATTAAACTTTTCAGAATATGCCTAGAGTCAGTTCAGGAGAGGGGAAAATCAGCTGGAGTTGTCAGGAAATGAGTGAAGGTTTCAGAGAAGAAACAGACTGGAGGATATAGTGTTGTGGAAGCTATCAGAAGTGTTCTAAAAAGAAGTCAGTGGTAATTGTGTGTATCACAGAGATCCAAGGGAGGGGTGATGGAGAAAAGCTACTGAATCTGGCAGTGTGGAGTTTCCTGTTCACCTTTGAGAGTGGTTGTCCAGGCAGTAAACAACCAAAGCAAAATTTCCAGAGGTCAGACAGTTTTTATATTCTAATATACTGATTTTTGAACTAATTTTACATAGTAGTCATTTAGGTCATATATTTAACTAGATTGTACTCAGCTAATTTTAGTTCTATGTTGTTTTCTAATTCTAAGGAGCTACTGACTATTATTAATGAAATGATAGATGTGATCTGTTGGCGTTTCCATTATGTTAATATTTTTAGTGCTAGGAAATGTTTATGGTGCTGGTGAGGTATTATACAAAAGTAGAGAACGGTGATCAATGGATTAGATAGAGAGCTGCATAAAATTCTCTTTGGCTTGATGATATTTAACCTTAATGTGATAAGAATACTTGTTGTTACCATAAAAATAACAGAAATTTCCATAAATTACTCAATAAAGTCATTACTATGGAGTCAGTCATTGCACATATCTTCAGCCATTGCTGTGCTGATTCTCAGAGACTCATCTATTAATAACTGGTATGATTACCTAAAAATTTTGACTTTCTAATTACAATTTAGCAAACAGTTATTGGACACTACTGTGTTCCAGGTAGGGATACCACAGTGTATAAGACACAGTCCCTGCTCTCATTGAACTCATGGTTTATCTAGAGAGAGAGAAAAACAAGAACATAGAATGGGAATGTTTTAAAATTTAATTGTCACAAATAACATATTTTTTCTATTTAGATTAAGAAAAAGTCATGTATATATAACTGACATCAGATAAAAATTGTTTATTATTTCAGTGCTTTCACTGAAGGTAAAAATATTGTTTCTTCAAACCAGGACATACCAGAGGGAGTAGGGCATTTTGACCCAACTCTTGGCAAAGTTTTATTTCAAGCAAGAATACCACAAAATATTTAGTTCCACTGAAGAATTAGCCCACATTTTATTTCTGTCATCCAAAGCTCATTATGTTCCAGACTTCCTATTACTGGTATGTGTGAAATACACTTTAGACAATAGCCTAGGTTGGGATTCCATGTTGTTTACTGTGTCCTGTCAGGTGGGCAGAGTAGTGCA
This sequence comes from Stenella coeruleoalba, assembly GCF_951394435.1. Lineage (NCBI taxonomy): Eukaryota > Metazoa > Chordata > Mammalia > Artiodactyla > Delphinidae > Stenella > Stenella coeruleoalba. Next base: position 83,222,238 of record NC_137151.1, on the reverse strand, counting down.
ACTAGCACTTCCTTTAGCATAAGGAAATAACAGAATCCCCTGTTTGTGATTACTGTTCAAGATAATTGATGAAATTGAATTCCTGTTCTTTTTGGACCGTTTTACTTAAATGTCCTTAGCATGCCCTGTTATCTCAATGAATATTTTACATTCTTCTATACCACTGTATTGTTTTTAACTTTTGTTTTGGGTCAAGCTTCCAGATGTGTTATCATTTGTATATGCTTTAATAAACATGGAAGAAACAAATTTAAAAAAGAAAGCAAATTTACACAACTTTCACTTTTAATGTGATCTAATAGTTTTAGCATTATTTGTATTCAGATCTTTGTGTATCTCAAAAGCTCATTTAGAACATGGTGCTGTGCTTTGTGATCTATCTATCTATCTATCTCTCTAATTTTCATTAAATTGTACAGAACATTTAGCTCCTTGTTTCATTACAGCCTGAGTGCTGAGGGCTATCCACTGGGAAGATGAGTGAAAAATATATACATAGTCAAAGCTATTACATAGTCATATTAACAGTTGCTTAGGCTGAATTTTTCCATTTTGTTACCAGATGTTATTTTTCATCTACCATGGCAACTAATCCTCCATCATATTTCCACTATTTTATTGCAAATTATTAGAGTAACTTAATAGACCATATGCTTATTATATTCCCTAGTGCGAATTAACACTGGATTTTGCACTAGCTATTTGGAAAGTTTCAGAAGATAATGTTAACACTGGCAATTTAATGGAATTTATTCTTAGATAACAAACTCAAATATTTAGCACAAAAGCATAATTGAGGCACATCAATATATATTTTGGGGTATGCAAAAGTAACATTAATTTTATTCTATTAGTGCATCCATGTGTGATAATGTTCTACTTATATAATGCCTATGACTCATTGGGGGCAATCTCTCCAACAAAGCAGGATAGCCAGACTCTTTTTAAATGAATACATGAGGACAAGACCATCAATATGTATCAGAAAACTGAGTATATTTGAAACTTTCAAGTATTGACAAGTCCTTATAAAAGGAAAATATGTTGAAATGAAGAAATAATATATTGGTTTGTTTTCAAATGTAATGTAAATTATGATTTTATGGTATGTTTTATTCTTGTATTTTTAAATTCTATAATCTTCAGTATACACAGTCAAAAATCATTCTCTAAAAGGGAAATTTAGAATTCACTTATTTAACAAATATTTATTTTTATTCATTTATTTTTTAACATCTTTATTGGGGTATAATTGCTTTACAATGGTGTGTTAGTTTCTGCTTTATAACAAAGTGAATCAGTTATACATATACATATGTCCCCATATCTCTTCCCTCTTGCATCACCCTTCCTCCCACCCTCCCTATCCCACCCCTCTAGGTGGTGACAAAGCACCGACCTGATCTCCCTGTGCTATGCGGCGGCTTCCCACTAGCTATCTATTTTATGTTTGGTAGTGTATATATGTCCATGCCACTCTCTCGTTTTGTCCCAGCTTACCCTTCCCCCTCCCTGTATCTTCAAGTCCATTCTCTAGTAGGTATGCATCTTTATTCCCATCTTGCCCCTAGGTTCTTCATGACCATTTTTTTTTTTTTTAGATGCCATATATATGTGTTAGCATACGGTATTTGTTTTTCTCTTCTGACTTACTTCACTCTGTATGACAGTCTCTAGGTCCATCCACCTCACTACCAATAACTCAGTTTCGTTCCTTTTAATGGCTGAGTAATATTCCATTGTATATAGGTGCCACATCTTCTTTATCCATTCATCTGTTGATGGACACTTCAGTTGCTTCCATGTCCTGGCTATTGTAAATAGAGCTGCAATGAACATTTTGGTACATGACTCTTTTTGAATTATGATTTTCTCAGGGTATATGCCCAGTAGTGGGATTGCTGGGTCGTATGGTAGTTCTAACAAACATTTGTTGAGTGCAATGTGACAGACACAATTCTGTGGCTCTGGGAATGCAGCGATGAGTGGGTCTCTGACCACATGGAACTGGAATTTTATTCCAGGGTGTGGCTGGCAAATAATGGCTCTCCAAAGAAGTCCATGCTCTAATCCCTGTGACCTGTGGATATATTACTTTACACAGTAAAGGGGAATTAGGTTTATTGATGGCATTATGGTTGGTTATTAGCTGACTTTAAGAGAGAGAGATTAACTTGGATTAACTGAGTGGGCCCAATGTAATCACAGGATATTTATAAGAGAAAGAAAGGAGACAGAACAGATGCAGTCAGGGAAGATGTGATGACTAAGGCAGGAATCAGAGTCAGAGAGAGACACACGAAGATGCTACATTGCTAGTTATGAAAATTGAGGAAGGGGCCACATGTCACAGAATGCAGGTGGCCTTTAGATGCTGGAAAAGGCAAAGCAATGGATTCTCTTCTAGGGCCTCCAGAGTGAGCACAGCCCTGCCGACACCTTGAGTTTAGCCCAGTGGGTCCTATTTCAGGCTTCTGATCTCCAACACTGCAAGATAATAAATTTGTGTGGTTGAGACAGTAAATTTGTAGTAATTTGTTACAGCAACAATAAGATACAAATTCAACAATATAAAAGTAGAAGAGGGAATTGAAAGAAAGAAACAGAGAGATGGCAACGTTGGATCAACTGGCCTGTGGTTGCTGGCTTTGAAGCTGGAATGGATCCATGAGTCAAGGAATACAGGGAGCCTCCAGAAGCTGGAAAAGGCCATGGAATAAATTCTCTACTAGAGTCACCAGAAGGAATGCCAACACCTTTATTTTAGTCAGTGAGACCCATTTGGGATTTGGGATTTCCAGAACTGTAAAATAATATTGGTGATGTTTTTAAGCCACTAAGTCAGTGATAGTTTGTTATAGCAGCAATTGAAAATTAATACAATGGAATAAGACAATATATGAGCAAAATATGTCTTTTAAAAAAGATAATTTCAGTTACTAAGTGGCAAAGGAAGTAAAACAGAGTAGAGTTCTGAAGCTGTGCTGGCCAGTCTAATATCCACTATCCACTTGTAACGATTTAAATTTAATTTAAATTAATTAAAATCTAAGTGCTGCTACTGTGGCTAGTGACTACTGTATTGGACAGTGCAAATAATAGAACATTTTCATCATAACAGAAAGTCCTCTTCGACAGTGCTGTTCAGGAGAGCTGGAGAGTGATGCTCCTTTACATAAGGTGGATTTAGTTTGTGTACAAATCTGAATGAGAAGAAGGAATTGGGCATGTGAAAGGCCAAGGGAAGAGCATTCCTGGCAGAAAGAGCAAAATGCAGAGCAATACGTGCTATAAAATAAATAAAATATACGGATGGGATGTAGAGCACTTAAAAACCTCGCAGTGTGCTTTAGAGACATGCCTACCTTTTTAAGTACCCATTAGGCCCTTCGTTCATTCAGCAAGCCTTTACTGAAAGCCTAATTTTGGGTCAGATTTTATGCCAAGTAACATATATGCAAAAATGATATGACAGAGATGCTAAACTCATGGAATTCACAGTTTGGTAGAATTCTCCTTTTAAAAATTATGGTTCGGGCTTCCCTGGTGGCGCAGTGGTTGAGAGTCCGCCTGCCGATGCAGGGGACACAGGTTCGTGCCCCGGTCCGGAAAGATCCCACATGCCACAGAGCGGCTGGGCCTGTGAGCCATGGCCGCTGAGCCTGCGCGTCTGGAGCCTGTGCTGCGCAGCGGGAGAGGCCACAACAGTGAGAAGCCCGCGTACTGAAAAAAAAATGAAAAAAGAAAAATTATGGTTCACTTTGATGGCTTCAGAAGGCCATTGATTCTAGAGGCAGAGAGTTAAACTGCAGTTTTGCATTGTTCTAGGGAGGGTGAAGGAAGAGGGGGACAGTCAGGATTGCCCTGCTATGCTGGGGACTGCCCACTTGTCCAGTGTCAAAGGCATCTTCCTGGTCATTTTGTGGAAATGATTTATCCCTGCCAAAAACACAAATCATATCAGTGGAAGAAGCAGAAGTAGGAATCATGAATTTTGGCTCCCTTAGCAAATGAGAATCATCTTCAGTAAAATTTAAGTCCTTCTATTAGTAAGTCTTGAACTAGGACTTTATCTTGATAGTGTATTTTTGTTGTTCCTGCTCTGTATTCATTTCATTGTCCTTTTGCAGTTTATATTAGTGATATTGACTTTCAACTGGCATGTTTTATAGGGTAAAAAATAGAGTTTCTGGTATGGTTGTCTCCTTTAAGGAATCCAGAGGGGTGTGTGTGTGTGTGTGTGTGTGTTTGTGTGTGTGTGTGTGTGTGTGTGGTGTATGCTTTTTTGTTTGCTTGATCATTTGTTTTAATTTTTTCTTTTAAAATGATTTTACTTTAGGATGCTATAATATTGACTTATAAAATACATCATTATTAAGTTGATAGAAAGTGCCAGAGTTTGCAGTCAGTGGGTTACAATTTTCCACAGCCACGGAATATTGGAAAATTGTTACTCAAAGGTAATGTGGAATCTCAGGGGGTCTATATGGGTACTACCTTTTAAGGCAAATGCATCTTACCAGGGAAAGTGATGGAGGATGAGTTCCAGATGTTGAAATGCTTGTTTTGGCAACTGCTCCAAAAAACTGCAGCATGTCCTGCCAGAACAACCAGAAAGGATGTGAAGCACTGATGTAAGAGGGATTAGGCACATGGAGGCAAGGCAAGAAGAACCCAGAGAGTATAAGTACAGGGAAGATAGTTGAGCCAAGAGATCAAACTTTGGTGCCCCATTAACTGCAAATAGTAGCAGTATGTCTGCCTCTGTCCTGGGATGCACACACAAGCTTATCGCTGCTGTGTACCCCACTTACCCCTTCCTGTACCTTCATTATCTTTCCTATAACTACTTTTGTCAATATGTTAATCAGGAACCTCTTCCTGACTAATATGTTTATTAGATATCATGGGGTTATTAAAACCTGCATGACTGGAGTCAAACAGATTTGTCTTCAAATTCTGGGTTCCTCATTTACTACCAGGGTGGCTTTGACTGAGTTGTTTAACCTCTAAACCGTCCAGTTTCTTCATCTGTGGAATGGAGGTTATAATATCACTGCCAAAGATCTGTTGTGAGAATCAAATGAAATAACGTATGTGAAGTGCATGCATGAATGAATTTCTTCTCCCTTTTTTTTGCATCAACCAACCTCCAGGATTAGCATTATGTTTTTGTCCAGTTAGAAAAAATTCTACTTTCGGAAGACATCTGAGAATTGAATGTAATGTTGGCAGACTCACAGATTGGATATTTTAGCCAGGTTGACTTTTTGTGAGCTCTTGTAATAGAATCACACAGGCAACCAGGTGTTTTCTCTACATATCAGGCACCCTGTTGGAATTGTTTCATAAAAGATGAAGAAAATACGAAAATAAAAAATCCATCCTTGATGAATTTCTTTTTACACACTGAATATCCACGATGCGTCTTTTACTCCAACAGTCTTTTAACCTGTGTGTTGATTTTAAAATGCAGGCTAGTAATTGCCATCTGGAACTAGTCAACCAGTTCTAAGCAGTTCAAGACAGATAAAATTTCCCACCTAGCTTCACATCTTGGTGAGACCTTGAACTTCCCTTTCTAAATCATTTTCATTTTCCCACTTCCCTCTACAATCCTCTCTGCCCCAGATCTTTTCTGAAATAGAGATTTTTTTCCAACCTCTGTGCTAAGCCTGGTCCTGGGCCAGAAAAAGCCAGGCTCTTCCAAAAGGCCAGCCTCTGCAGGAGTTGGAACCTAAAAACCTAATTCATACCACAACTATTTTCCCAAGGGGCGGAGTAACGGGAGCCAGGATAACAGGAAGAGATCCCTGTGGGGAACTAGCTCTTTCCACACCTGGGCATTTGGCTGAGTTCCTCTGTGAATTTGCTGCGGGAGCTTTGACGTCTAAATTTTGAGTTGAGCTACACCTTGTGTTGATCTTCCTGCCGCTTCAACTTAGCACATTAGTTGCCAATGCCCGTTGCCATCCTGATTTCTCTGAAGAAACATCACGGAGATACAATTCAGAATTTCTTGGTATCATGATTTGTGTAGCCTGAAAGTCATAGGGTGCTGACCTTACCTATTATTACACGTGGTGTTAGAAACTGTCAGTATAAATCTTAGCTCTTCCACTGACTAGCTGCATGATCTTCTATTTTAAATCATACATATAAGCCTCAGGTTCTGTACCTATAAAGTGTAGAGATAAGAATACTTGCTCTAAAAAAAAAAAAAAAAGAATACATATGTGTTGAAGTGCTTGAAACAGAGTGGATGACTCCTTCTCAGTTCTCTGAGATTTTGAATATTTCTGTTGACATTGTGATTTATTTGACTCTCTCTCCTTAGTGACTGATAGAGATCATTTTTATTTCTGTGTATTTGTTGCAGCCACAGTATCTAGCACTTGGTTGGTCCAGGGGAGGTACATAGAGCATTTTTGAGTGGGGCCTCTGAAGTCAAGCTGCAAATCCAAATCTCAGGCTGCAAATCCAAATCTCAGGCTGCCTTGATCCCTGTGACTTTGAGTAAGAAATTAACCTCGTGAAGCCTCAGTTATCTCATCTGTAAAATGGGATGAAAGTCATTGCTTATCTAATTCATGTATCAAACAAGAGAACATACCTACAGCAATTAACGCAATGTGTCGTATGGATTAAACTTACAAAATTCCTTAGTTTTAATTTTTACTGTAGGTAATCAACAATTAAAAAAAATGTTTCCAATGAGATTTTCTTTACTGAAATAAAATTTTCTTCTATGTTAGATTAGATGATTATGCTTTTTATTCTCCTAGAAATTTGAAAACAATGTTATGCCTTGAATTATAAGAAGTTATCTTTTTAAGGCTCTTAAGTAAACAAAGGAGCAGAACAGTTCTCTTTCTAATATAAAAGCTAGGATCATAGACCCAACAATACAACTTTCAGGTGAATTCCATAGTCATGTGATTTTTTTAAAAAAGCAAAGTGGTTTTTAAAATAAAAATAGCTTTTATATCATTTCTTACTGGGATATGTAAAGTGTGTTTAATTTAAACACACCTTTGAAACTCAATGTGGAAGGAGAATAAGCCAACTGCAAAGGAATCTTATAAAAGGAATAGCTAGATGTCAGATGTTTATTTGATTTTTAGATTGTCTAGGCCATCACTTCTCTTTAAGCATTTGCCATATATTCATGTCTTCAGTCATGGATAAGACAGAAAAAAGACAGTCAAAGCCCAGTTATTTTCACTGTTGCTTTCCTTGAGAGGATCTGTTATCTTGATTATGAGTGTCTTCACTCTGAAGATTGCTTCATTTGTCATTATTGCCTTTATGAAATATAAACCATAAAACCATTTTGGGATCGATCGACTATAAGCCCATTTGCCATAGAGACCATTTTAGTTGAAAGAAGGTACATTTTGGAAGTATGTTCAGAGAAGAATGTGGTAATTCTATTGTAATACAAAGGGTAAAGTGATTGAGTGAGTATCAGAGAGGATAAGAAAGGAAGATAACAAGGTGGGGACCTTGTTAGTGCATCTTAAAATATTTGCTGGGATCATCTGTGTGGAAATGAGTTAGATTTATTTCTTGCAACTCTGGCAGGCCAAGGTAGCTCCATATGGTAGAAAGTATAGGTAGGTCGATTTTGGCTGCCACATAACCCGTGATATGCTCATTGAATTACGTTAAAGACTGCTCTGCTCTGTATTTATACATAGGAACATTCTAAAATGCCACATGGGATTCCCTATGGAAGATCTTTTTAATGATTTGACCTAAGTAAAAATAGAATGGGCTCCCATTTAGGTGGTGAATTCTCCATCTCTTGAACTAACCAAGCAGACCAATGAATACTGGGAACATGTTCAGGGAACATTGGGAAAATGTTCAGGGAACATTTATTGTGTATACAAAACTCTTTATCTTTCAAGGATTTTTTTAAATGGAGGAATAAAACCCAAGCCTGGTTTAGATTATTTCTTAAAAGATAGAAAATATTCATAGCCCACAAACACATTGACATTTCAAACTAACGTTTCAATCTTTGAGAACTTTTAAAGGGCTTTAAAATTTACGTCTTTGAAAGTATTTGTGTCTCAAAGAATTCTAGTTGACTGAACTTCAAATAGAAATCTCTTCCATGCACCATATCTCAAGGATTTTTATATTGACATAACATAAGAAGATTTGTGTTTGTGCCTTGATATGTGACAATTAGCATGAACTCTATTCACTTCCTGTGCTGTTGCTTGTCATCTGAGAGCATTCTGGACATAATTTATTGCCTGTTAAGCCATCTGCAAAGTACGATTGTAATTTAGGACATCACAACCGTTTAGTGGCTAAACAGTTGGTTGCTTTCATTTGACCTTGTTACGGACTGTGAGCCTGTTTGATTCCTGAAGGCACACACATTGTTCAGGAATGTTTGCCAGTAATGAGTGAGGGCTAGTTTTCCATATTGACCTCATACATAATTACATAAATTAAAGCAAACCGTAACAACTGAGGGTACACATAAAATACACCTCACAGAGGGATTTTAAAGCCCTTGCACTAAGCTTGTAATTACATAGCCATATAGGACATATATCATTTTTGCAAAGGGTATGTTTAAGTTTCTAAGACTTCACAAAGAACACTAAATAAAAGGTTCTATTTTAATAAGTGTTATCATAAAGTTTTTCTCTAGAAAAATTTGACTATGAAAGAGGAATGTCTTTATAGAAGCCCACGTTTTTATTCTGGAGGTTAATGACTTGATAGCAGAAATTTCTAATGCTAGCCTTCCAAGCTGTGTTGAAACCACTAAATACTTAAAAAGGAAAAGGGAAATGTAGAATTTTAGATCCTAACCCATTGAAAAGAGCCATTTTTAATGCACTTTATTTTCTGTATTATCAGAATATGTTGATATTTAGCCAAGTCCAATTTAATTTTATAATTAACCTTTATCATATGTGGGTTTTGTTTTTTTTGGTTGATAGTATGGGAAATCATTGTTGCTTTTCTTCTTTTAACATCTTTATTGGAGTATAATTGTTTTACATTGCTCTGTTAGTTGCTGCTGTATAACAAAGTGAATCAGCTATGTGTATACATATATCCCCATATCCCCTCCCTCTTGCGTCTCCCTCCCACTCTCCCTATCCCACCCCTCTAGGTGTTCACAAAGCATGAGCTGATCTACCTGTGCTATGCGGGTGCTTCCCACTAGCTATCTACCTTGGTAGTGTATATATGTCCATGCCTCTCTCCCGCTTTGTCACAGCTTACCCTTCCCCCTCTCCATATCCTCAAGTCCATTCTCTATATCTGTGTCTTTATTCCTGTCCGAGGTCCTTCAGAACCATTTTTTTTTTTTTTTTAGATTCCATATATATGTGTTAGCACATGGTATTTGTTTTTCTCTTTCTGACTTACTTCACTCTGCATGACAGACTCTAGGTCCATCCACCTCACTACAAATAACTCAATTTCATTTATTTTATGGCTGAGTAATATTCCATTGTATATATGTGCCACATCTTCTTTATCCATTCATCTGTCAGTGGACACTTAGGTTGCTTCCATGTCCTGGCTATTGTAAATAGTGCTGCAGTGAACATTGTGGTACATGACTCTTTTCGAATTATGGTTTTCTCAGAGTATATGCCCAGTAGTGGGATTGCTGGGTCGTATGGTAGTTCTATTTTTAGTTTTTTAAGGAACCTCCATACTGTTCTCCATAGTGACTGTATCAATTTACATTCCCGCCAACAGTGCAAGAGGGTTCCCTTTTCTCCACACCCTCTCCAGCATTTATTTTTTGTAGATTTTTTGGTGATGGCCATTCTAACTGGTGTGAGGTGATACCTCACTGTAGTTTTGATTTGCATTTCTCTAATGATTAGTGATGTTGAGCATCCTTTCACGTGTTTGTTGGCAATCTGTATATCTTCTTTGGAGAAATGTCTGTTTAGGTCTTCTGCCCATTTTTGGATTGGGTTTTTTGTTTTTTTGATATCAAGCTTCATGAGCTGCTTGTATATTTTGGAGATTAATCCTTTGTCAGTTGCTTCGTTTGCTAATATTTTCTCCCATTCTGAGGGTTGTCTTTTTGTCTTGTTTATGGTTTCCTTTGCTGTGCAAAAGCTTTTAAGTTTCATGAGGTCCCATTTGTTTATTTTTGTTTTTATTTCCATTTCTCTAGGAGGTGGGTCAAAAAGGATCTTGCTGTGATTTATGTCATAGAGTATTCTGCCTATGTTTTCCTCTAAGAGTTTTATAGTGTCTGAGTATACTACCCAAAGCAATCTACCAATTCAAGGCAATCCCTATCAAACTACCAATGGCATTTTTCACAGAACTAGAACAAAAAATTTCACAATTTTTATGGAAACACAAAAGACCCCGGGTAGCCAAAGCAATCTTGAGAAAAAAAAAATGGAGCTGGAGGAATCAGGTTCCCTGACTTCAGACTATACTACAAGGCTATAATAATCAAGACAGTATGGTACTCGCACAAAAACAGAAATATAGATCAACAGAACAGGATAGAAAGCCCAGAGATACGGTCACCTTATCTTTGATAAAGGAGGCAAGAATATACAATGAAGAAAAGACAGCATCTCCATTAAGTGGTGCTGGAAAAACTGGACAGCTACATGTAAAAGAATGAAACTAGAACACTCCCTAACACCATACACAAAAATAAACTCAAAATGGATTAAAGACCTAAATGTAAGGCCAGACACTATAAAAGTCTTAGAGGAAAACATAGGCAGAACACTCTATGAAATAAATCACAGCAAGATCCTTTTTGACCCACCTCCTAGAGAAAGGAAAATAAAAATAAACAAATGGGACCTTGTGAAACTTAAAGGTTTTTTTTTTTAATGTAAAGTATCACATTAGTTTTTATTCTATTAGATGTGTCTGCAAATGAAATTGCATTTCATCTGACTAGTAAAAGAATCATAGACTTTCAGAATTAAATGATATTTAGGCCGAATATTAAAAATATTTACAAGTAATTTATTTTAGATTGTGGAAAGCCAAAAATTTAAGTACCCAATTAAATATTAATGTTCAGCAAGTGTTACTGTATTTATTTCACTTTCTGAAACAATCTTGTATGAATTTTGCAGGAATTTACTCCTAGTTGTCTTCACCACTAGTTTCTGAAACAACATATAAGATACAATGGTGAGAAAATCTTTATCTTAAAATTCACAAATCAAATTTTCTTTCTCATGAGAAGAGAGTGAAATGGCTTTGACGGAGGAGTAATATTTTCCATTTTTCAAACTTTCATTGGAGAGCAATTCGTATTTCTTATAGAAGATCATATTACAATTAAAATGAACTTAATTACCTCTCAAATATTTTAGGAATTCCATCTTTGGTTAAGGCCGTGGTCTATATGAATTATTAATCTCTATGTGGGATCAAGTTTGTGCAGTGACTCTTTGTGGCAAAATGAAGATTCAGCTAGATCTATGATTTTAGAATAGGTGGGGGTGAAGGACTTTAAAGGTACTCCCAAATATCTTTGTACTTTGTCTAGCATTCCTAAATTTCGCTAAATCTTGATTGTTGCAGTACTTCATAATTTTCTAATTCTATACAGGAAGGAAATATGGATTTTATGTTTATTATCAACTTTATAATGTTCTTTTCTTTTCAAACCTATATTTACATCTTTCCAGTCTCAATTTACACCCTCCATGACTAAGTAGAGGCCACTGGCCTGTCACACTCTTCTCAGCCTGGAAGCCTCATTTCTTCTGTATCTATTTATACCGATGCCAACCTCCCTTGGGTCTGTGTTTGGCTTTTGCTGGATTCTTTCTACCTCTATGTATCTTTCCCTAGATGCAGCAACCTAAGCTACATGACATGTTCCAGGCCCAGCTACATTGTGACTTTGTTTAAGTATCAGATACTACTTTGTTTATATACTTTTCTCTCTTCACAAATATGTTGCCTTTTTAAACTAGCATCTTGCTGGAATATCTTCAGAGATAACTGTGCAAAAGCTCAGATTATTTTTCTGAGTCTTTCCCATCATAGTGTAGCTTGTCATCTAAGGATCCCTCTTCCCCCAATGAATGGAAATTTGTTTTTCTGTAAATATAACTATATTTTCCACAGATAAGTTCATTAGCCCTTTTATGTGTCTACTAAGAGCATCACAGAACTTTTCATTGACAATTACTCACAATTTGGTTTTTCAATCCCCAGAAGGGTTTAGGATTGTCTAGTAGCAATTCTAAGGATTTGTGATAACATGCTCAATTTTTTTTCTACCAGCTCATTTGGTAGAGGTCCAGAAAGCTTGAGAGAGGAGATGAGGCTTTTCTTCCTTCTCCTTCTCCTCTGTCTCTTCTACCCACCCCCCATCTCCTTACCCAAGAGATTTTGCTGGGGTGCTAGAATATTGGGGAAGACTTGTAGATGGATTTGAAGGTAAAAATCACTCTCATGATTCTAGAAAAGTCTCTGGGCACTGCTTTGTTTAAAGAAATTACAGTACTCCACTCCTTGGAAGGCACCAGTATTTGAACTTCTATACCTGAAGAAATACTTATTTGGCCCTCCTACTTCTTGTTTCCTGACTCTGAGCTAGCTCCTTATGCATGTCAAGACATCTTCCTAAGTCTCACGGTGACTCAAAATTCAAGTAGTTTTGGTATGAACCTTGTCAGAGGCCCTTTGAAAATGTAAATAAATTACATCCACCAGGTCTGTCCTGTCCAAATTTCTTACTTAACCTGACAACTCTAATAGGTTAGTCAAGCACCATTTCCCCTTCCAGAACCATGATTCGTCTGTGAGTTCTGTTGTATTAAGTACATAGTTATGACCCACTTTATAACAGATTCCATAAGATTGCCTTGGTGGAAATGAGTCTTAGATTTCCAAGGTCTTCACTGGATTCTGTGTTTATGAGTGAGGATTATTATTGACAGTTTACCTTTTCTGGCTTGGTGTAATTTGTTATTGACAGGTCACATGTCTTACCTCACTGTTCGACATTCACTCTTAAATTTTTTCATAATTTTTGTGTAGATGCTACAGCATCACAGATATTTATCTGTGCCCAATTTTCTAATGAATAAAACACTTAATGTATTTTTAGCAATTTGAATCTAGTACCTCTGATGTGCCTACCTCAGTATACAGTTTAAATGTTGAAATCATGAAGTGAATACATCTAAACAGAAACAACTAACTATTCTTAGAGTATTCCCCCAATATACCATTTTATATTTAGGATTCTTCTGGATTCTGTGGTTGGATTTCTCCTTTTCTTTGACAAATTTAAGGATACTTTTCATTAGTGGCTATGATGTTCCTTGTAAGATAGTTTCCCAGATATTTTTCTGATCTGCCTAATTTCTATTTGTATCTTATCTGTCACATTTTGGAATTTACCCTTTTCTCCCTTGATTTGGAAATCTTTACATTTTATGCTTATTGCTTTACTCTCTGTGAAGTCAGCTTGTTCTGTAACGATTTGCTGTAAAAAAAATTTTTCTTTTTTTGCATCTGGCTTGTTTTTATGATTCGTGACAGAAAATTCATCTTGGGCTTCTAATGCTGTATTTTAAAATAGTCTCCAGACTTTCTGTGGTTTATGTTACTTTAAACTATTCTTTTTACTTTTTTTTAATATCATGGCCACATTTTCCTATACTTTCTTTCCTAAAATTAAATTATTTTTTATGGCATTCCTTCTTTTGCCCAAATGCTGAGCCTAAGTGTTGTAAATAATGAGTAGACAGAAATGGGCACTCATGATACAGCCTGCATCAATTCCTGCTCAAATCTGTCTAGACTCTGAAAATTCAGTTTTACCAAGCAGATGTCTGTAATCTCTTGTATTCTTGCATATCTGCCTATGGGAGAATGGCAATATAAATTCACATGATCGTTAATTTATCAAGTTTTCACTTTCTGAATTGTCATATACTATTCTGATTATTTTACTTACAGTGGTTCTCTATAACATTCAGAATAAGGTTCATATTCTTTAGTTTGACAAACAAGGCCTTTGTTAATTTGGTGCCTGATTACTTGATTTACTTCCCACATGAACTCTTCCTTTTCTCTCCCAGTAAAGTTCTTACTAAACGGTATCATTTCACAACTCTGTACCTTCTCCCAGATCTTCCTGGAGTATCTTTCCTATCTTCTTCATTGTTCATATATTCAAATGTAATCACGATGTCCACTATAATCAAAATGTTACCTATAGGCCACTTTTCAATTAAATTCATGTAACTTTCCCTAAATCCATGATTCTTTGCTTTCTGTGTAATTCTACTGTCTTGCCCTGTGTGAGTCCAGATGTGAGAGTCAGCACATTACTCATAAACACGATAAAGACCATTCATGTCAAGTCTGTGATAATTTAATAATTTAATTGAAGATTTAGGGTTCTAAGGAAGGGTCATGTTATTAAGGACTAAGATCTCAATTTCTTTCTTCATCCTTCCTCAATCCTCTCTGTCTCTGTCTCCATCTCTCTATCTCTATCTGTATTTATCGCTATCTCTTTTTTCTCCCTTACCTTCCTTCTCAGGAAAAAAACATCTTTCCTTATTTCATACATCTTTGTAGCCTGACCTCACCTTTCATGCAGGCTTTCTCTATACTCTAAGCAACTTAGCAAATATATTCTTTCTTTTAAAATATTGTGCTTGCCCAATAGAAATTGTACTGAATAAAATCTTCTTCAGCTTATTACCTAACAATAATTTTTAAAGTGCCCACAACGATCTAGGCAATGTAGTAGACACCAATTCCATAGTGGTGAAAGTGCAGATAAGATTTTTACCTTCTTGGAGTTTCTAACTTAGCATGTGATCCAAACAGCAATGCATCGTTACAAATTACTTGATTTGGATCCCCAGCTGGATTTTGTGCCATTCCTATGGCTACCATAAGCATCCAATACACACTTCTATTCCTACATGTAACCATGCATTATTATAATTGATTATTTATGGGTTGATCTACTGTACTAGTCTGTAAACTCAAAGGAAGGATGATGTCTTATTCACTTTGCATTCTTGGAGTTAAGTGTAGCACCTATATATATTGTGCTCTACTGTAATAAGTATTTAATAAATATTAGGGGTGTGTGAATGAATCGTTTATATTTTCAGCTTAGTTTCATTATTTTAGTGAACTATAGTATATTTTCATTCTGTATTTTTACTATTAAATAGGAAATTCAATGAACACTGCCTTGAAATGTAAGAACATTAAACAAGGAAAAGATGCTCAAGGAATAAGTTATTCTTAATTTCCGATGTAAATGATTTTTCACATTATTTTACTCATTTGAGTAAGGTTTATATTGGATTCATAGTTCCCATATAGTATTTTTAGCACTTTATAGAATCAAGAATTCTTATATTCTCTCATCTCCCATTTTTTGAGAGTCTGGGGTTAGGAAGTCTTTATGAGAATAAAGAAATACTCATGGCTTCCATTGTTCCATAATGTAGGAATTTAGAAAGAATTCTGCAGTGCTCTGAAGGCAGTGCTGGTTGTGGACTAGAGTTCAGCTTTCCATGAGATTCCAAACTCAAAGAAGGGCTAATTCAGTAAGAATCATTGTAATAGGAGGAAAATTGCGTGCTAATGTATTCCAGGAGATGATGAAATCTCTTGTCTTATTAATTTGGCAGTGCTGAGTTCCTCTTATGTAGAAAGTAATTTCCTTTCTAAAGGAAAGTGAGGCATCTGTTCCTACTCAAAACCAAATGGAGAATTCATCATCCACATCAGCAAGTCAGGACTGCTCAGTGCTCAAGCCATACTTCCTGCTCAGCATATTCTATTCATACAGACTAGTTAGTCCCGCTAGTGTCTCACATTATTTGTTGGAATAATAAGCATTTGCCATTTCTCAAGTTCATTATGACTTTTAAAGACTCTGATAAAAATGTATATATTTTAAAAATTTAACAAGATGGCTCATGGAGTTCATTTAGTCAGATTTTTTGAAAAAGTATTACATATCATATCATGTACATCTGTTTTTCTTTGGTCCCAATCTTTTGGTATTGTGCAGTTACAACAAGGACATTGCAGCCTTCTGAGTCTTTATGAAGCTAAAGATATATTTATAAAATCACAGTCCAATTTTCTAATCCAACATTTACAATAAACAAGCACTGATTATTTGTTTCTCCTCCCTCTCCTTTAAGAAAACCTTGCTCAAAAATAAAACTTTTGTTCCCCTAACTAGATAAAGCTAAGCAAATTCTCAACTATGTACTTGCTTATTGAAACTGAGATTCCTGTTCTTCATGTGTGTCAAACTGCATGTTTCTTTCCTTTCTTTTATTTATCTGTATTTTGATTTCTTGAATTCTTGAGAAAACTCTCAAGTACTTTTGAGTTCACTGTTTTTAGAGACTCCAGAGTCTTGCATCACAGCAGCATGTTTCTTGCAGGGGAAGAATGTCTTTGAGAGCCCGCACCCCTTTCCATACCATCTGGTTTGCAGATGACAAATACAAGCGCTAGGGTGTTTTCTTTTCCCCCCTAACGATCTGGGAAACAGATTGGACCTAAAATTCTACCCTGGTGATCCCTAATATATTAATCTTCATTACCATGTCAGATTCTTCAGGAATTCAATTCTCTAGCTATATGTGTTTTTAAAGATGAAGCACACACTACCTATGACACTCCATTTGTAGGACATTTTCCATGGTGCTGTAACGTCTTCATTTCTTTTCTGTAGCCTAGCTACATCTTACTCCTTTTTCAAAGGCTGGTTTAAGATTTTGTTTTTCATGTGAAGTCTTTCCTAGTTAATCCGTCCTTTATGCATTGCTCTTTCATTGCCTGGAGCACTTGTCTTCACATCATATCATGGTGTACGTTAGTTTAAATGTTTCACGTGTGCTTTGGTTCCTCAATCAGAGTGTAAACTGTTTGATAACAAGATTCTTTTTGTTTATTTTGTAAAGTGTAAGGGACAGTATAGGGGCACAACAGATATTCAAGACCTAGTTGTTGAATGAATACTAAGTAATGCCTTTGAAGAAGCCTCATTCTAATACAGAATGTGGGAGAGACTGTATTAGGAAGGGATTAAGTTAGGAAAAAATTGTACAATGTGAAATATTAACCTCAATTACAGGGCGAGGTCTAGCCTTTACATAGATTTGTGTGAATTAGAGAAGGTGTCACCTCTGTGTGATCTTAGGCAAGTGGACAGTACCCTTGTGCAAACAAAAATGCCTCCCTTCATCCAGTAGGTGCAGCCTTCAAGCTAGGGCTCATAGCAAGACAAAGGGAGCTTGGAATGAATTTCACCTCCCACTGGCCCCCTCAGTTGGAGCTTTGTGAAGTGTACAAAATGCAAATGATACATAGGAGCCCTCCAAATAGTGGCACAGATGATGCATGCAAGTAAAGGAAGTTTGGTAGCTTAGGAAGTGCCTACTCTGTGTGGTATACCCTGTGTGGCACGAAGCTAGAGGCTAAGAACCTAGGAAATTTTATGGGTTGCATGTTGGGAGAGAGTTGTGAGTAGTCATGGCTCGTGTGAAAAAGATTTATTTAAGAATCTAGGTTTTAAATTGGTGTTCAAAATTGTTTAAGAGATTGAAAAGGCCAGAGAATGGATATGTGGGTAAGGAAGCAGTAGATGAGGTTTGTAGGGAGTGAGCAACAGTCAGAGTGAAGAAAATGACACAATTCTGAAGGTGTGGACGAATTTGTTACTGGGGCAGAGTGCAACTGAGGGCTATCGTTGAGGTTCGTGAAAGGTGGCATGGTTGAGGTGCCATTTAAGAAGACAGTTTTAGTAGCTACATTTAAAACATTGCAGGATAGCATGAGTACAAAGAAATTGGCAAGATGTCTGTGGTATTGAAAGAAGAAAGAAAGGGAGAATGATTAAGACAAAGTATGGAGAAAAATTTCTGGTTAACTCTATGTGGGTATAAAATCTGAGGATGTGTGCTTTGAAAGTTGAGATGGAACGGATAATAATGATTTAAATTATTATTCTTTAATGTATATTCATGAATGTAATAATAATTATTATTATTTTGAGAGCAACATTTATTGAGTTCCTAATATGTGCACTCAGTTACTAAGCATTCTTTTTTTTTTTTTTTGCCGTATGCGGGCCACTCACTGCTGTGGCCTCTCCCGCCGCGGAGCACAGGCCCCGGACGCACAGGCCCAGCGGCCATGGCTCACCGGCCCAGCCGCTCCGCGGCATGCGGAATCCTCCTGGACCTAGGCACGAACCCGCGTCCCCTGCATAGGCAGGCAGACTCCCAACCACTACGCCACCAGGGAAGCCCTAAGCAGTCTTAAATAAAGCAAGAACATAGTACTGAATTGGCATTCAAAAATATGATCTCCTCAGTATAGGTCTAAAGTATTCTTTTTTAATAGAGGGTCATTTGTTTTCCTTAATTGATAATCTGCTTATGATTTTATGTAACTTTAAAAATTACACTCTAAAATTCTGTGATCTTATGGGAATGTTTCCCAAAGCATAGGACATTAGTCTGTAGTGATACACAGGATAATTTCAGGTAGCACACATTTTATGTTTTGCAAGTTATGTGCTTATTTGTATGTTAGAAAAAAAACCCCAACTATATAGCTTATCAAATCTGAGGTTAAAAATTTAAAGCTTCAAAAATGGAAGAGTCAACTTAAAATGAATTTTAATGGAAAATACACAAAAACAATGGTACATAATATAAACAAGTATAGAAAATTTATAATTATGGTGAACTAGTTGACTGCCTTTGGGGAAATACTAATCTGCAGTTTACTTATAAATTTTAAGAATTTATCTCAAAAATAAGAAAAAAAGGAATTGGGGGGGATTATAAATGTTAGACATATTTAATTGGAAAGAAAACCTGTTTTGCAGTAGAAGGAATTTTACTATTTTAATGAAATTTTTGGTTTAAAATTATTTTTAATCATAACATCAAAACATTTTAAATAGTTTTAATTTAAATCTTTTAGAATAGTCTGTATCTATTCCAATTGTAGATTGTCAAGTCTTTACAATATTTTCAATATTTACATAGATTAGGGGAAAATTTAGCTGTTAAATACATCAAATTTATATAATCTGTTAGCATAAGACTTAAGAGATTCCAGAAGAGTTTGGTAGTATCTATAAAATGACTATCCGTAAAACATTTCAGTTTTTTTTCCTTAGTATCATGAAGCTTAACTTTTGGTCTTTGGTCTTTGACATAAACTTCATTATGAAGTTAAGCAAGGGAAATATATTGGACAACTGGATTACTTCAAGTTTAGAAGAGATGGCTTCACTACTAAGCTCTATAATCTCTTTGATCCAATTAACTGGCCAGTTAACTTTGTTTACAGGTCAGAATATACCTTAAGAATCCAGGGGAAATTTAGCATTTCATTTCACTCTTTCCCTGCAGCACTGGTAAATATCAAGAATTCAGGGGAAAGTTGGGAGATGAGAGTATGTTAACTATAAGTTTGCTTTAACTATGTGACCCATGCGACTGTGTAAACTTATTTTATTTATTGAGTGAGAGGAGATCTTTTACTAGAGCCACAAATAAATCATCCTAGACAGATGGGCATTCTACTGTATATCAATGACATAGTTGTTGGCTAACGTAACAGAAAGAACACACCTTCTGCAGTCACATAAGTAAGGCTTTGAAACCTGGCTCTTCAGTACTTTGGGGAAATCATTTGCCTCTGTGAGCCCCAGTCCCTTTATCTGTAAAATGGGGAAATAGGAAAATAATTTCTACCTCAAATAATTGTGAGCATTTATCAGATAACATCTGAAAATGCCTTGGATAAAGTAAACACTTAATAAGTAATTCTTATTATTACTGGTGACCTTAAGCATCCTAATTAACCACTGTCTTCATTGGTCTGTTGCACACTGTAGCTCCACACTAAACCATTTGGAATCCTTAGCTCATGTCATTCATCTCCCATCTCTGCCTGTCAATCCTGCTTTAATTCCCAGAATGCTTCACTTTCAGCACATCTCTATTATAAGGAATACATCTGGTTGTTTTCTAGGTCCTTTCAATAAAAGAATGTTGATTTATTATTTAAAATATTTTTAAATTTCAAGTGGGCAAAGTATGATTTTTTAGTACATTTTAGAATAGAATATTTGAATCTTTATAAATTAACAAGGAATATTTGTGTAGCACTTAACAGGTTACAATGCTTTTTTTTCATGTAAATTATCTCATTTGATTTGAGGTGAGAATTATTAAACCCATTTTTTAAATTGGAAGAATTGAGGCTTAGAAAAATAAATAACTTACTCAAGGTCTTCCTGCTAGTAATTTCTAGAGCTGAGTCTTTTGATGCCAGAAACGGTTTTTTCTAGTATACATTAAACTTCTACAATGAGAAATAAGATGATAAAAACAAGGGGAAGGGGTAAAGATAATATCCTAAAAGGAAAGGAGTACGGATATTTAAAGCTCTGACAATAGAGCATTATGCATTTTGAGCAAAGACAAACTTCTCCATTCTCTCTCTTCCTTTTTGTATATATGTGCACATACGCATATATACATAAAATTTCTGTATCCTCATCGTTAGCTTTGTTGAAGCACAGTGGTATCTCTGTGTTTATCTATCTGTTCTATAAACATATCGTTGTTTCATAATAACGTGACAAATGTGCCTCCAGGCTTAAAATGTATTGGTATTCAGAATGGTACTCTAATTTGTTAAAGACAGAATAAAGGAAAGAAGGTGAAGGCGACTTCTTCCCCGGGAAAGAGCTCTAGAGTGAGACTCAGAAGGCTGTGTTCATCTTTGAGGCCTTGGGCGAGTTCTTTGTGTTTTAATGTTCTGGGAAATTTTTGTTTCGTTCTTTGTTCTGTATGGTACTCTATGGACTATGTACATATGTTAAAGTGAGTCCTCTTTGTTAGTATAAATGAGTTATTTTTAAAATTTTGATGCTTATTTTTATTCTCACTTTCTAGAGCGAGATAATTATAAATATGCTAAACAATTGTACTCCAGCATACTTTAACTTCTGGCCATTTTTTAAAATATATTTTTTATTTTAGAAGTTTCAGATTTACAGAAGAATTATGCAGTTAGTACATAGGGTTCCCCTATATCCAGACCCAATTTCCCCTCTTCTTTTTTTTTTTTAATGCAGTACGTGGGCCTCTCACTGTTGTGGCCTCTCCCGTTGCGGACGCGCAGGCTCCGGACGCGCAGGCTCAGCGGCCATAGCTCACGGGCCCAGCCGCTCCGCGGCATGTGGGATCTTCCCGGACCAGGGCACGAACCCGTGTCCCCTGCATCGGCAGGCGGACTCTCAACCACTGCACCACCAGGGAAGCCCACAAGTCATTCTTTTTACACCCTCTCAGTTGACAGAGCAAGGAAATATATGTGTGTATACAAACACGTGTGTGTGTGTGTGTGTGTGTGGGTGTGGGTGTGGGTGTATGTATATGTATAAATGAATTTTTAAAATATTTTGGAAACAACGACAGCTTGGAAGTAGGATAACCTTAGCTTTTATAGCATTTCTTCTGAAACTTTCCTTGTGTGGGATATCATATAAAATAGAGGCAAATTAGGACATATTAATGAATACCTTAATGGTAGAGCTAAGTAAAGGCTGGATACAATATCTTAAATATATACTCTAAACCAGAGATTCCCTACCTGGAGTTCACAGGCTGAATGGGCCTGCATATATGTTTTGTTTGGTCCACACAGTGTTTTTTAAAACTATTTGAATTACAAAACTAACACTGAAAAATTGAGAGATGTCAAATACAAATACTGATTTCTAGTTTCTTTTAAAAATTTATCCTATCCGAGAAACTGTGGACCCACATTATTCATGTACCAATCACCTGGCATTGAATGGTGGTTGAAATCTTGGTGGGGACTGCCTCCAGTCTACCATAAGCCCTCTACCCATCCCCACCTCCACCTCACTTTCTCTTGGACACTGAGGAAACAGTTCAGGTTCCACCTTACATGCACTGTTGTTTTTCACATAGTAAGGAAAAGAGGAAAATGCTTCTTGAACCCATGACTAGCACATTGGGAAAACAAAGGGTTGTCTATGACATATATGTTTTTTAAGTAAAATGAAAGAAAGCATATTCCTCTATGTGAGTGAGAAGTATCCCTATTTGCTTAATATGCAAAATGAACCCTGCCCACTAAATTTGGATGTCTGCCCCAATCCTTGGTTCTCCAGTGAGGATCAGAACGAAATGTTTTCCTGCCACTTCTATAAAATGACTTCATAGGGCTTCCCTGGTGGCACAGTGGTTGAGAGTCCGCCTGTCGATGCAGGGGACACAGGTTCGTGCCCCGGTCCGGAAAGATCCCACATGCCACGGAGCGGCTAGGCCCGTGAGCCATGGCCGCTGAGCCTGCATGTCCGGAGCCTGTGCTCCGCAACGGGAGAGACCACAACAGTGAGAGGCCCGCATACCACAAAAAAAAAAAAAAAAAAACGACTTCATAAAGTAATACAATCCAACACAGAGTTTGGATTTTGGTGTGACCTTGATATGGCCTAGTTTTAAATCTTTAAAAGATATCTCTAATGTCTTTTATTTTTTGTGACAATTTTTATAAATCTTGAACCATGTTATTTTGTGTAAATGGCCAATGATAAATGATTTACTCAAGATCTATAAACTATATCTTATTGCTATATTTAAAGCACTATATTTGTATTTTTGCATGCAGAGATCAGTCCAGTTAGTTTTATTCAGAGGGGAAATGAATAAAGAACACATTTATTAATTGTAGAATATAGATTTCTGGTATGCTAAATATATAGAATATGAATTCAGCATCATATTTTACATTTATCTTCTGTTTTCAAAATGATGAACATTACAAGAAAATAAAAAGTTTGAGCCATCAACAATTAAAATAAAAATAAAGCCCAGGTTATAAGTAGCTGCAAATGAAGCAAGCTTGTAGCTTGCCATGTTTTACTGATTGAACTAAATTGGATATATTTGGCAAGACAATGGACTTATGGCAGGAACAACAACAACAAAAAGGTTGTAATTACCTGAATAAAGGTGGGTTTAAATCAAGTTTAAGTATAAAAATAGTAAAAACAAAATTTAAAAGTATATAAAATAAATCAGGTTTAGCAATTTGACCACCTCCCTCTCCCCATGTCATTGCATAATTGTCAGCATCACAAATTTTACCATGTTTATGCATGTCTGTCTGTACATATAAATATAAAAACACAAGATTTTACCGTGTTTATGCATGTCTGTCTGTATATATAAATATAAAACCACAAGATTTTACCATGTTTGTTCATGTATATTAGGTATATATGTATTTATAAAAAAATTAGTGGCCTAATATGAGTGTGTATAACCATTTGTAAAAAAGGAAATATCTACAACCACAATACACAATATAAAACTATGTTTTATATATATATGTATATATATGTGTGTGTATTTGTAAATACATACACACATACAAGGATATATGTGATGTAGGGTTTTTACCCGATATTTTTACATATATAATAGTAATATCTCTATTAGAAGATGCTGGTGAATTCAATGGAAACTTCTGGTCTGCAGAACAGTATGTTGGTTTATCATATATAAATTAATTTCTTATGAACTTATGCCACATAAATTAACATTTAGAGAAATAAATTTGATGAATACAGCTTAAGTTAACCATCAAGATTCTGGACTTTCAGTGCTGAGAAACCAGAGCTTGAGTCAGGAACCCTATCTCAGCAGCTCTCATGCTGCCAATCATTTTATACTAACACCCACCTGACTACAGCCCATCCAGAGAATGAATGTGATTGATAAAGAATGTATGATTAATAAAATCTTGTTTCTCTGCTGATCTCATTCTTCATGAAAAAGCTTACACCTGCAGTAATACTGTCTGGTTTCAAATCCAGGGCCTATCACTTCTGAGGTGTGGGAATCTTTGTCCTGGGGCAAATTGTTTAATCACTGTGAGCTACTGTCTGTTACGTCCTGGGGATGAAAGTATGTTTAGGATTAAATGAGATCAAGAATATAAAACAGTTTGGACAGTACTTAGCAAATATCGAGTATTCAATAAATATAAGCTTCTATTGCTATTTCTAGTGCTACCATTACTGTGACTGCTATCAATTTACATAAAGTTCTTTGAAACTGAATTGTCTTTTATTTTAATAACTCTTAGAAAATCAAAAAAGATCAACATCAAAATGCTGAATCACCAGTTCATTGTCATTAATCTGGAAATTTCCTAAGTGTGTAGGTATGGCCATAGTGTTTGCAATTGTTTGAAGCCGAAACAGTTGAAACGCTTTAGCCTACAGATTATCATGAACAAGAAACTGCCAAGTGGAATACTACCTTCTGTTTTTCAGTTCACTGTTTGTAACCAATATTTATGACACAGAAGATTAGGACTTGTTAGAAATCATTGTAGTACCTCATTTGCAAGCTCAGGTAGTGTTTCTCTTATCAGGTACCCAGCAGCTTCATGGAGCATTGAAAACACTTGGGTTGCTGTTCAGAACACCCAATTGCCTGTGTAGCAATACTTTGTCAGAAAACATCTTCATCATAAATTATGTATTACACGTTATTATCCAGGTTTGGGAAGAAAAAAGTTGCTAAAGGGGTTGAGATAATACCCTAGAAATCTATGACCACCTGTGATAGGTTCTGTTTTTGCTGTTTGGTTGCTTTGAATTAGAAGTTATGGGTTTTTTAATTAAGCTAGTACTTTATTATTTGACTTCAGCTGTAAATGTAAGTGGAAATGGAAAATAGAAATAGGAGAACAAAAATAAAAAGTATGACTTAAAGATTTGTTATATACATTATATGTATATTCCCAATAACCTTAGGTTGTGGAGCTGAAGATATGGTTACTGTTCTTAAGGGCAAGATGACTTTCCAAAGCTTTGAAACTAATGCTTCTTGTAACTTCTCAGATTGTATTAATTTCATGTGGTTAATAAGGCATGTAGGAGTTAGTGTTTTCACTAATGATGGAATAATTGGGACTAGGGGGATTTCATTTTGTAAATCTTAAAACTGATTATCTACCCCATCTCCTTTTCGGACAGGCTTAAGAGAAATAAATGAAACTTTGCATTGCCATTTATTATATAATTTGCTTCACTTTCCTGGTATTTGCCCTTTATTTCTTGGTGTTTGGCAACTCCCCAATTCCAAAAGGATGTTTTTATGTAGTTTTGTTTACTCTGTAGTTCATCAAATTTGAATTTGCTTTATACAAAACTCTTGAAAATGATGTACTCCAGTACAGTCTAGCAAGTTGCTGAGAGATTATTATGTTTATATTGTCAACTACTTTAATAGAATGATATTCAAGCTCAAGCTATAATTACTATCAACTCTGTAAGGGCTTCCTGGCTGGTGAGTGAATAAGCTCTAAGTGAGTGGCTTATGGAACAGAATGGAGGAATAGAGGGTACTAAAAACTCTCAGAGCAGCATGGAGAGAATGTTAGATCTAGGAATCTTTCTTGATACTGAAGAACATTGATGAGCATATCATTTTCAGTGTTTGATTCTGTTTTTATTAGTGAAAGAAGAGCTTTCAGGGATGGTGAACCAATTAATTCTACATGCCTGTGTCCTCACTAGACTGTAAGGTCTGTGAGGACAGGGCAGTGATTTCCTATGTATCTCCCCAGTCTCTTGTTCAGAAATAGACACCGAAAAGAAGAATTAGTTGCTCCACTTTTCAAGGCAGGACAGACTGCTCCAAAAAATCATTACCATGTAAGAAACATAACTTCTGAACTCCTGTGGCTCTGTCACCAACATCTATCTGGCTTCACATGGCCTCTCTAGCTTCTTTCTGTTATTTTCCCTCTGTCCTTAGGCTGAACCCTCCCCAATACATACTAGGACCAGAGTAATGACCACCTACCTGTTTGCTGCCTGGCAACTTTCTCTCCTCTATGATTCTCCCAGTTTACTCTACAATCTCAGGAGATTCAATCTTCCTTTCATTTTTCTGCTCAGTGAAGGAAAAGACTTCAGTGCTGTCACATCATCATCAACCAAGTTAAATACAACACTGTTAGTTGGTGTTCAGGATTTCTGTGATTGGACGCAACTCACACTTTCTGGCATTTCTTCTACTTATTCCCTATATAGAATACTCAATATCAGGCAAACCAAATTCTAGAATGCTCCCCAAGCACACCCCATCTTTAACTCCTTATTTCTGTGTAATTGCTTAAGTATCTCCCCGGTTGTTACTTCTGAAGCTCATAGCCAGGCACTCACAGGCAGTGATTACTTAATTGCTGTATTGATTGAGTTCTGACAATAAATTAGATAGGTAGTTAAAAATTATACATGTTTTATTGCTATATATTACGTTTTGGTTAGTTGAATTTCACTCATTGTTTTTTAATTCTATTATGCTTTAAAAATGATTCACAGTATTTGGTTTAAATAAAAGAACAGTCAAATTATTAGAAAGTTAGGTTAGTTTCTACTTAATATTTGAAGCCAGGGCTTAAAAAGTTAGTTACACAACACCCTTAAACATGCATAATTCATTTTATCTGATTAACAAAAAGGTTTTTTTAATTAAAAAAATATATAATCAAGATTGTAACTCTTCCTAAAACGCGATATTTTATTCTCTCTGATTTTCTGAAGTTGTCTGTACCAAAATGATACTGTTACTCTGGAATGTTGATGTGGTAGGAAACTTCTACTTATGTCTCTAAAAAGTAGGCCATGACTACATATCATAAAAATAGATGTAAAACGTGGCTCTTCTGGCTTCTTGAGGTCAAAGAACCTTGCCATGTGCATGTTTAATTACATGTCCGTACATTCAGTGAGTTAACCTTTCCAATAACAGACATTTTAATACAAGACAATCAAAATATGAACCTCAGTCGGTGAATTACAGATACCTTATAATCAAAATCTAATATCTTCTGAATTAACCCAAAATTTAGTATTCATATTTTATTTTATCAATTATGTTACATAGAAGTATTTTGTTCAGAATTCAAATGTTATGTTCAAAATTCAAATATTATTATGAGAAATATGATTAACACATACAGTCTCTCCCTTTCCCCTCTAATTTGTTTTGCCAAGTACAAGAGGTAAATTTAGCTAAAAGTTTTACATATATATGAAGAAATTCTCTTGGAGAGACTGTAAAACTAATTGAATCATAGTTTTTATTCTTGTCAACAATTTGGTTTTTAAATTCACACTTCATTAGCGTTGCTAGATTTTCACCTTTTGGGGCTAAAGAGGGTATCATTAGTGTGTTCTTCTGAAGCCAAATTGCATCAAGAATCATCATATATTTTTCTATCCCCCAGGTCCAGACAGGCTGAGCATCTTATTAGTGAGCTCCAAGCCTAGTTGTTTATTGTTTCTGCTCAACAGTAATCCCCCTGCTTGTGACACACACACCTTTCTCTGTGAACTAAGCATAGTACTTAAAGCTGCCTTCAGTATCCAGCAGCAGCTCAAACCCAACCTTTGACCCTTAAATCTTTTGTCCAATGAAGTGTCCTAAAACCATCTATTTTGGTGTCTTAAGACAATCTAGTTCATTAAACTTTTTTTTTTCCAGCTGAGAACTCTTTAAGCAAAAGTTAATTTTCTCACTGAATGATTGTCATATTTTCATGAAATTTTTGACATGGCATGACCAATTTAAGGGCAAAGCAGAATTCTTAAAATGCTTTGTATTTTATTTGCTGTTAAGTCACAAAAGTGTCCCATTATATGAACTTTACAATATACTTAACTGTCAAAGTCATTTCCTATAACCAAGAATGAACTTGAAATCACTGTTCATGATTATAATTTTCAAAGATGACATTTCTCCTAATAAGAATGGTCATTTTAAAATACTATATTATTTCCTTCACATCTCTACTTACATTCTACTTTATCTGTGAGATCATCCCTGATTATTCAAAATTAACCCTGGTTTCCCCTTCCCATTCAATTCCCTTCTCTCCCAGCACTCCTTGTCTTTGCCTTGCTGCAGTTTTCTTTACTTGTCACTATTAGAGAGATCATATGATAATGTATTTAATTTGCTTATTTTCTGTTTCCCTCCACTAGTTCGTAAGCTCTTTGAGGATAAGACTTTTTATGTTCTGTCCACACTTACCTTCCTAACACTGGTATGGTGCCAATACAGAGCAGGTACTCAATATATATACATTGAATGAATGAAAAAGAAATCTACTGAGATTTTTGATGTGACTTGGGATTTTAAATCTGGACTCACAGTTAACAGTTACTGTGCAAAAGGTAAGATTGTAGACTGGTTGATCCTCTAAATACTCCTTCATCTATAAAATGAAGTGGACATATCCCTTTAGAAGAAATGAAAGATATGTATGAAATCTTTTCAGAGCCAAAGTGGCTATTTATATATGGTAGCATTCCTCTGATTTGATTTCTCCCTTTCCCTTTTAGTTAACCATGCAGCTGTAATGAACACCTACTGTGCCTGACATCGCCTACTAGAGATGTCAAGAATACAGATGTGAACAAAACAGAGACACCCTGCCTCAGTGGAGAGTGTAGTCTAGGAGGTAGTAAAGCAAAACTTAGGGTTGAATATGATCAGCTTTTTATAGAGGTACCCTTTTGAAATTGAGCACATATTAGGTGCTCAATAAATAATTGTTCAATAAGTGAGTAAATGAATTTTTTAAAATTCTCAAGCAAAATTTAATCTCTTTTCACTTATAAGTGAAAAGCAAACATTTTTTTCATAGACTCTCCTCTCACAATATCTCTGTGATTAACAAGATTTGGAGTAAATTATCCGAAAGTACACACATGGATTTTTCCTACAAAATACTGCCATCTTTCCATGAATTACTAGAGGAAGGAAAATTATCATGCAAAGCCAGGTGAGCCTGATCAGCAGTAAAAGTATTCAGGCATGTGTTGCCCATCACTGTATCACCAGTGTCCAGGGAAGTGTCTGGCACAGAGAAGATAGAAAATGCATTTTTGTCGAATTGAACTGAAGGAATTAAGGAAGGAAAAAGTATTTTAATTCTGTGGCCAAAAAAGATCTCTAGAATATCACAATACATAAATCTTACTTCAGTTAACTGCTCATTTCTTTCATATTTCTTTGCTTCAATGTCAGTTATGGTCATAAAATTCATAACTGCTATAGACAGAACCATTACAAGGGCATAATTTAAAACAAGTCAAATGTTCATGCCCCCTGGGGGCATGAACTTTATTTTACATCACTATAAACCTCCCAGTATACTATATACTATAATTTAACTGTATAAAATGTGTATTTAATAAATGGCTAAATTATAATCTAATGTCTTTTCCTAAGTCTTAGCATAAATTAAGTTTGAATGAATGCACACAATACAGTTAAGTCACTCTTTGATTCCTAACATGAAAATAATTTCGTAGACCACAAATTTTGTCCATTTTGAGATTAAATAGGTGATTTATGAAAATAAACATCACCTAGTAGTTTTTGAATGTAAAAGACAGAAGAGGGTTTTAAAAAATGAAAACAAAAATGATATTTGTCATATAAACTATTATTTTGTCTACACCATTTTTCTCTATGTATTCTTGAATATTTATGGAATGTCTCAGAATTACCTCTCAAAATAAAAGGAACTAAAAAGATATTCTTCAATCATTTTACATTTTTCATATTCAAAATATGGATTTTCAGATTTCTTTAGCAAACTGTTTATGAGCTGGGCCTTTTTTGGTGAAATGTGAGGGATTTTTCCTGCCAATTTATAAAAGCACAGAAAATAGGCGAAGGCACAGCTGACAGCCTTCCAGCTTTACTAACGCCAGCCATCTGTTTTCTATAAGGTAGTTATTGTTTTCTCTTGTTAAATTCTCCCTGTGAAATGTTTTCCTTGAGATTTCTTTTTCTGGTCTGAATTCTACCTAGTGATACAACTCACTAGTGGACCATAAAGGCACAGATGGATTCTCAGGGAGCTTTGCAACTTCTTACCTTCACAACAGAGTCTCACTGTACTGATCTAAATTGTACACTTTTCTAGGGAGGTTTATTACTAAAATACCAAAGAGTCATAATGATTAAATCAATTAATATTTGAGGGCATTTATACCTTAAAAAGATGATTATAGAGTGCGATTTCAGATTTGTGGTAGTTCTTCGTGGTAAATCATTTATGGAGGGGAATGGAGGGAAATTTATTACTAAAATACCAAAGAGTCATAATGATTAAATCAATTTATTTTTAAGGGCATTTATACCTTAAAAAGATGATTATAGAGTGAGATTTCAGATTTGTGGTAGTTCTTTGTGGTAAATCATTTATGGAGGGGAATGGCATTTAGCTTTTATCTGTGTTGTTAAAATGAAGGAGCAGAAAATATATTCTTTAACAGCTTGTACATAAGGAAGGAAAGGCCCTAAATGGGCATGATTACACTAAGGAACAATAGTTTTCCTGTTGTTTCTTCCATTTAAAGAAAGTAGTACATCATTGGACGTGCTTATTGTGATGACTGTAGTAATATTCCCAAATCTGGTATCAAAATACAGAGAAGCATTTAAAAAATAGAGATTTCCAGGTGCAAAACAGAATCAGAATCACAAGAGGTAGGGTCTAGGAATTGGCATTACAAAAAAAATTGAGTAGATTCTGATGTACCAACTTAAAATAAAGGCTGAAATTAAAAATAAATTTAAAAGAAACCCTTCAATTTGAGGGATACATAGCATTTAAAGTCACAAAACCCATGTAATTTTTATGGGACTGATTTTGGGTGAAATCTTTGACTGAAGGAAGAACTGAAATATTATAAACTATGGACAAAAAAGTAACCCGAAGCTTTAAATGGCTCTGAAAGATGATACTGGGGTTTGCCTCTCAACCCTGTAGGCTCAATACCACTTACTTTTTAAAGACATAACTGGCGGGCTTCCCTGGTGGCACAGTGGTTGAGAATCCGCCTGCTAATACAGGGGACACGGGTTCGAGCCCTGGTCTGGGAGGATCCCACATGCTGCGGAGCAACTGGGCCCGTGAGCCACAACTGCTGAGCCTGAACGTCTGGAGCCCGTGCTCCGCAATGAGAGGCCACGACAGTGAGAGGCCTGCGCACCGCGATGAAGAGTGGCCCCCACTCGCTGCAACTGGAGAAAGCCCCCGCACAGAAACGAAGACCCAACACAGCCAAAAATAAATAAATAAATTTATTAAAAAACAAAAAAACAAAACAAAAAACATAACTGGCAAGGTATGGGTCATATTGGCTGAAATCACAAAATATTCTGCGACGACTTAAAAAGCCTCTTGTCAAAGTGCCACATAATTAGCTGTGATTACATTAAGCACAGGAGTACTGCTGTGGGCAGGTAGCTCAAGTTCTGTGGCATTAACAGGTCCAACTAACTGCTATAACAGCTTTGTCTGGTATCATATGCTAACTAGAAAAATTCCTCTTGCCCTACAGAAATCACATTCCCCCTCCTCCCTTTGTCTTATCACTGCTCTTCTTTGAAATCTGAGTGTGCTTCTGTTTTGTGATGCTGTTTATGTGGACAGACCAGAAGACTGATTGTTAAATACTTGACCTCGGGGTGCTTTGTGGGAGAAACAGGATTCCTCCACTGTGATCATAGCCCTGTATGAATGGATTTCTGCCAATATAATGTAGTGCAGGACTTCTCTCTCCTTCCTAACTATGCCAGATTCTGACAGGTACTCATGAGGGGGAGAGGAGTGAACATGAATTTGCTTTTGGTATACATGTAAATGGAGTCTGGGAACCTCTGTGCTAAATAATAATAATGGTTGTGTTTGAATAACATATTGATTTTTTAAAGCACTTTCACATCTATTTAGTTCTCAAAACATCCTTGTGTGAGGGGTAGTATATTACCCTACTTTTTAGAGGAAAAACCTTGAGGATCAAAAAAGTTGTCATTTGCCAGAAGTTATTAATACATAAGTAATATTTACTGCCAAGGTCAAAAAAGCAAAATAAAACAAAAAGCTTAGCATTCCTCAGCTCCTCAATTTTCATTCCCCATGTACCACTTTGCCTTGTAGAGGTTCCCAATGACTGGATTAAGAGTCAAACTACATCTGAAAGTTTCATCAGTTAGAGCTGCAAGTTTGCCCTCTCATTCCTTGTTGTCTTGAACTGAGTTGGCAGAGTACTACTTACCCCGAAGGTGGAGCCAAGAAAGAGGTGCCACTTCGTCCATCCCTGTCCCTTTAAACTGCCATTCAATTTCTATTTCCTCTTCTTTCTCTTCTCGTTCCCTCTCTTCCTTCCAACCATAGTGAGTTACATATAGCAACTGGTTAAATTCTATTTCTCAGTTCGCACCTGACACGCAGCTTCCACCAGAAAGACTAACCCCCCCCAACTACAAAATGCCTGAAACAATGCTTGTGTGTGCTCCCTTAGCATCCTGTATTTATTTCTATCAAGATACTTATCATTACATACTTTAATTGCTTGATTATCTGACTGTCTTCCTCATTGGGCTGTAGCTATTTGGAATTAGGATGGCATTTTTTGCTTTGTTCAGCTCTAGTACATGGTAGAGAAAGGGCACATAGTAGGTGCTCAATATTTGTTGGCTGGATAAAGACCATATTGCCTCTCCTCATGGCCTTAGCATTCCTTGGAGTGTTTCTGTGGATACTTCTTTGGAGACTCCAGTTCGTACCTTTACTCTGCCAAGACCTTTCAAGGCCCGTATGTAGCACACTGGGTTGTATATGTTTCATTTTACTAAGCATGGTCATCGTTGTCATTGCCATTGTTAGGCCTTTGGTTTGGAATGCATTTTAATTACAATGCTACCTCTATAGGGGAAATTAGATTTGATTTACATTATTTTATTTACATGCTTCACTAAGAAATATAACTTATTCTTCCTGAGTTTTAGGACTTTTTGACATTTTAGTATAACTGCTGAAGAGCTGATTTCCTCTTTCCTCTTAAGATATTCTGCAGAATGTAATATATCACTTTTCTTGAAATCCATCCTTGTTTAGCAACGTGGAAAGAAATAAAATTTTACAAGGAAGAGAAATACTTCTTTGATTATAAAATAGTTCCTAAGTATGAACAACATTCTTGAAATAGAAATTATTAATTTGGTGTTAATATTCATAACTGAGGGAAATTTGCCATAGTCTCTTTCCATCACACAAGATACCGCCATGTAAACAATCCATATATACTGACTATTAGATAATATACATTTTGCTACCTGATTGTCACATTGGCTTTTTTCTTTACTAATTTTTAAATTATTTCACTCTTAAGGTTGACAAACTGAATGATTGTTGAACTAAATTAATCCCCAATAATTTAAAGTATAATCTAGTTCCCATATAAGAATTATTTTTTAAAATTATGACATCTTTAGAACACTCTAAATGGTGGATTTTGTAATCTACCACACATGGGCTGGCATAAAGTAGCACAAAGTCATGGCTGAGAGAGGGTTATCACTGCATATTTCATATTCCTGTTCCGGGTAAACTCTTCATTTACTCCATGGACAGTTTAAGGACTCCAAAACCTGGGAGCCTATAAGAGATGAAAAGCCTCTTATTTTATGAGATGAGATAGAATGTTGAATATATAAATTCTGCTATACAGGACTTACAGTTTTGTGTGGATATGGAGAATGATTTTGTCTATGCCTTAGAATTCCTAACTCTAAGAGAAGTCATTGGTAAATGTAGATAGGCATGAAATAATGCCTCTAAATGTATTCTGTTTGGCAATTAAGATGTTGAGAATGACCTTATTCCCCTATAGTTGAACCTCTGCTACTCCGGAGAGATTTCTATTGGTGGAGACATACTGTAAGGGTTTTCTGTTTGTTTATTTGTTTGTTTTTGTATCTAGCCCACCTTGTCATCTCATTATCTTATTTGATAATATGATCCAGTCATGAAAAGTCTGGCTGAGCTCATGATAAATCCCATCAGCCTTTGTATTTGATATTTAGCCAAAAAGTTCCATTAAATAAATCTTAATCACTACTGTTCCATTAACATCATAAGAATATCAATTCATCCAATTAGTTTCCATTAAATTAGGATGCATACGGGTCAGGTTTACATTTTTATTAGATCACATTCCCTCTTTTATTAACATAAAACAAAATGTACAATCACATCTATTCCATTATTTACTTTTATTTCTAATCATTATTGCCAGTCACATAGATTATGATGAACTGATAATTATTAAACAGGAAAAAATTGAAGTTGTAGATTGGTTCTTGGAGAAAGTTTCTATTTTCAGAGCTCTTAACAGAAGATTAAATGTTATAAAAAGGAAAACAGTTAACTTTTGTAAAGTCTAGTTCAGACTTCAGAAAAATGAAAGGAAATGAAGAACTGAATATGATGTAATTTAAGAAGCAGGTGTTTGATGGTTTCCTTTTAAATTATATTTTTTAATGTTGAATTTCATTGACTTTTCCCCAGTGGCTTTTTCAGCATCACCTCTTTAGTTTAAATAAAGCAGATAGAATAAAGTATATTGTTTGCTATGAGGAGAATCACATTTATACAATGTAAGCTGAGTTTTCTGGGGGAAAATTTCATTTCCTGTGCCCTATAAACCAATCTAAAAAAGAACTGAATAACAGTTGGTATGCAGTCATTTACTATCCATACTCATCAAAATGCCTGAAAGCTTATTTGTGTCATGGAGCTAGTTTTCCCCATCAATATCCTGTGAAGCCTCAGGAAAGCTTAGGGGAAATTTCACAGGATATTAGGATGGTAACATTTGGTGGCTATACAGGCATAGCATCAGGAAATGAAATATTGACCATTTAGAGTTGGGAGCTGAATAGAAAGAAAGAATAGAGTTCATATTCTTAGTATGTTTCACTTGCTTCCCTCTGAAAACAAATTCATTAAAAAAAAAAAAAACTGATCTCTCCCTTTTCGTATTTCTAAGAATGCTTTACTCTTTTAAATTTTTCTTTAAAGTTAATCCAGACTCCTCTTGTTCTTCATCCTTCATGTGGATTGTCAGGTTATTACTCTCACGCATTCAAAATCCACAATTGGAGTGTGAATTGTAAATCTTATGTATTCAAAGTTGTCTTTCTTTTAAATACTCTCTAAAGTAGCAGTCCAATTGTCTAACTTAGAACATAGTTATTAGGAATGCGTGTTTGTTCAGATATTGGCTCTGCTGCTCTCTAACTTTGTGATCCTGATTGACTCCAAGCCTCTACCAGGGTGGTTTAAGGATTAAATATAAAATGTACATAGGAATTTAGCATAGCTCTTACAACGCAATAAATAGTAGCTGTTAATATTTATACTGGATTGTTCTTCCTTAGTATTCATCCCAATATGCCTTAAATAGGGTTTACAATTTTTTCCAATCAAATTTATTTATCTTTCCAAAACTTGAATTTCATTCAATGTCCAGACCATCCTCCTATCCTGCAGATATCTGTTATTAGTTTTCTAGGACTGCTGTATAGCACGCTGGGTGGCTTAATAAAACAGAAATGTAATGTGTCACAGTTCTGGAGGCTACAAGTCCAAAATCAAGGTGTTGGCAGGGCCATGATCTCTCAGAAACCTGTAAAGGGGTAATCTTTCCTTGCCTCTTCCTAGGTTCTGGTGGTTGCCTGCAGTCCTTGATTTTCCCTGGTTTGTAGCTGCAGCACTTTAATTTCTGCCTCTATCACATGTGCCTGTGTTTCTCTGTGTGTTCTCTTCTCCTCTTCTTATAAGGATACCAGTCATATTGGATTAAGGACCAACCCTATTCTAGTCCAACCTCATCTTAAGTAATTACATCTTCTAAGGACTTATTTCCAAAAAAGGTCAACATATCTTTTGGGGGGACACAATTCCACCCACAACTGTATCCAATAAATGTTACTTCCTCCATTCTATCCTGAACCTCGAAAGTTATTTTTTAATTTTTCCAATGCCTTATCCCATCCATAGTTAATCAAATTCTACATATTTTCTATCTGGTGTCTTGTGGATTTACCCCTCTTCATTCCCAGAACAACTATTTCTCCTAACTACAGTATAACATTTTAAACTAATGGCCTTTAGTCTCATTTGCTTCCAATTCACCTTAAATTCTGTTGTTAGATTAATATTCCTGAAAGCTACTTATACATTCTCCTATTTATTCACTTATTCATTTATTCAATAAGCATTTACTGGACATGTACTATGTGTCAGGCACTGTTCTACATTCACAATACAGAGAGAAATGAAGAGTGTTCACCCTCAAGAAATGTACAGCCTGATAGAGTTTACATGTAAAAAAACAATAGACTGTTGCAGGTATTTTGCCAGGTGTATGGACAAGATGAATCAGAGCACAAAGAAGATAGTGACCAAATTACATGTGGGAAAGGGTTAAGTCATGAAAACCTTCCTAGAGGAAGAAGTGTCACTCATAGCAAGAATTCATAGCAAGAATTTTCCATATACGGCACCGTTCCCTCCTGTTATGACATGTTTGCCCTCCTCTCCATGCCTCTTTTAGGTGGTTCCTGCTCCCATCCCAGGCAGAGTCTTCCTTACCTCCACCATCTCAAATACCTTGCATTTTTCAAGACCTACTTTAGACCCAACTTCTGTTCACCCCTCCTCAGATAATTTCACCTCATCGTGATCTCAGCTCTTTAGATTTCTTACCCATAATTCCTTGAACCTAGTGTCTTACATAAACAATGTGCTTCCTTGACGAATTGTGGTCATTGGAGAAATAGCTGGATAGAAGATAATTTATATTTAGATAGTCCTTAGTAAATATTTATAAAAGTCCTTAGTAAATATTTAGTAAAAGTTTATAAAAGCATGATTTTATAAACTTCCTTCTTATTGTTTCAACTAAAAGCTCTTCTGGAGTAGCTTATATGTCTTTTACTTTTGTATCTCTCTGGCATGGGATATGGTCACAGACTCTTGATAAATGCTTATGTAATCTATGAAAGTGGATATGAATAGATTTGCTGAGTAATAAGTGAACCTCTAGCACAGATATTTGATACCTTATTTCTCACTGTTTTCTAAATTATAAACTGACACCCATGGTTGAAACTCATTGTCTTTCAAGCTAAATGTTACACAATACAACAATTTTTGACTTCCTAAAATTTCAAGGCAGCATAATCCAGAATTCTGTATCTAAATTGGAGGAATGGTATTTTAATTTGGCTTTGCTGAATTTCCAAATGGCTGTAGAATTGGACCTGGAAAAATGCATTTATAGCTCATCACAGTGTTGCCAGACTTGGTCATCGGTGGCAACTGATTCCTCCCGTGTTGCTGTGTGCCACTGTCCCGGGTTTCTGCACTGTCAGGCAGCTCCAAGCACCGAAGAGCCACATCCCTGCTCCCCTCTAAGACACCCACCTATGTAGGCATCAGGAGGTTTAGAAACAAGAGTGCTGTTGTTTTACCCTCAGACAAGAGAATAGATGCCAAAGAGATGAAAACAGGAAGTAATGAGTGAGAGGAAGTGCCTGTGCTCCTTCAGATCCATCCCAGCTAGTTGGTAGAAAGAAAGTGTTCGTTGCTTGTTACCAGCAACGAACCAGGAGTGATAATATTATACAGCCTGGAAGTGAATTTTTGGAAGAAATCATTTTGGATATTAGTTTTAGCACTTAAAAAAAAAAAACTAAAAAATTGTTAAAGAAAGGAAAGACATTACAGAACGCTTTTGACTTCTCTGACCTCTAGCCTCGGTGAAGTGCCTCTCTTAAATATTCCCACAACTTGGGTTTGCCTCTAGTTTTATACTTAAAGAACTGTGTCCTTCTAGTCTATTGCTGGAATGGTTCCCTAACTGTTCTGTGAGCTTCTTGAGGATGGGGAGGAATTCGTAACTTGACCTTTGCTTGGCAAAGTAACAGATGGATAATAAATATTTGTTAAGTAAATAAACTATATTATCAAAATGCATACGTTATGTTACTTTGATGTTTGTTTCAAGAGTAAGCGCATTTACTTTATAATTTGAAACTATTCTTAATGCCGAAGCTATTGGAAGACTAAAACATCCAAAGAAGCCTGAAAAACGCACAGTGGAGCAGCTGCACCATGGGGGCTGCTGGGATGGTGTGAATTGTGGCTTTCCGCTCTCTCACTGCATTCAGACTATCCTAGGGTTCAAAGTCCATTTTCTTACCAAAGAGGACATTGAAGGACAGTCAGTATGTGACCAATCTACTCTTCAATTAATGCCTTTTGGAATTCTGCATTCCTTTCACTCCTAGCTTATTTGCAGCCTGCTTTTATAAACATAACTTTTTTTTTTTTCCCAAATGATTGAAGATTGTTTTTGTTTGGGATTCTAGAAAGCCCTCAGGTTGATATTCCTGAGAATTTAGTTTTAGTTAATTAAAATAAATAGCATTAGGCAAAAACCTCTCAAAACACAGAGGAAGATTTCCAGGATAAGAACCAATAATTCAAAAGGAGCTGGGACTCATGTAGGTTAATGAGAAAATAGAATTAAGTTTATAAAAATTTCAACGTGTATGCAGATTTTCCAAAATGAATTCTTGAAATATACATGTGTACAAACTTATTTTTTCTCCTATAAGAAAGTTGCATTACCTTTTGCAACTTCTGTATATTTTGATTGTTTTTGGCAAGGAAGCTGGACTCCAAATGTCTCATTCCACCACCTAAACTGTGTTCTTGTACTAGACAAGTATTCACTAAAACTTTCTGGATAAATAAATACTGGTTAAATGGATTAAATAATGCCTCCATTCCTTTTTCCAGATTGACTAATTTATTTGGATTAACTTTCAGCAGCAATTTAAGGCAACTTTATTTGTCATCTCCTAGTATATTTCATCCCACCCAAAAGTGAAGGCTCATAGTTCATCTTTTCCTATACATTAATGAGTAGAGAAACTGAGGCACATATCCTTTACTAAAGTAAACAACCTAGTTAATGTCTTCTTGTTCAACCTAAATCTTACCCTCTACAGCTTAGCAAATGTTCTACATTCTTCTCTGATCTCAACACCAGATAACCCAATGTGTTAGCACAAAAAAAATGTTCCATAGCTATCTGGGATTGAACAAATAATGAAAAGTCTTTTGAAAACTCTAAATCTTCTTTCTTAAAACATGTTTTAAGAAAGAAATGTTTTAAGAAAATAATGTGTGTTCCTTTCCTTTATAGATATCTTCTTTTCCTCTACATAAGGGTGTTTTAATTTGATCTCCATTCATTTACTTATTAAGGGTAATAACTTCTCAGAAGCACTGAGAAGTTATTACCCTTAATAACTTTACAGTTATTCTAAATAACTGTATTTATGGTTATTTACTTTAAATACAGGTCAAAATCGTGGCTTTTGGCTTTACAGGTCAAAATCTTGGATTCCATTTTTTGTATTTTTCTTGTCCAAACATAGGATAATGAAATATCCCTAGTTTAGTTCTGTAAATATTCTCTTATAATATAACAATAACTCTTTTTAGTTACATAATAACTCTATAATTACAAAACAACTCCACCATCTAAAGCTGCTAACACAAACAACTAATATTCAATTCAATTAACAAATTAATTCAACAAATTTTTAATGAGCATCTACTATGATCCTGACTACTATTCTAGAATATCAGGATATATCAATGGACAAGCCAGAACAAGTTGTATCTGTCCTTATAAAGCTATAAATCTATCATGAAGAGACACAAAATAGACACAAATACAATAATATAGTAGGTTCAAAAGTGCTAAATACCACATTAAAAGAAAAAAAAGCAGGAATTGGTAGATGGAGGGTGACAATTTTTTGTAAGGCGGTCAGAGTAGGCTTCATGGAGAAGGTGACATTTGAGCTAAGACTTGAAGGAGATGAAGGAAATCTGAAATGTGGGTACTACATGTTGCTCGGAATTTGTTACTTAATTTATCTCCAGACTACATAAAAGTCATGATACTACCCATTTGAAGAGAGAAATAGCTAGGCAGATTTTTGGTTCTCTTCTTTATTTCAAGCAATGTCATTGCTGGAGAGAGATTAAGCAGACAGACTTCATTCAAAACAGTTCGAAACCTTTCATGTATTTAGGCAGGCATTTCATACATTTGGCATAGCACAAATTGTACTTAATTATTCATTTAGGATCAATATTTGAGAATAGAACTAGGGTTTGCTATAGATATTACTACTAAAATTTCTAGTGTTTTCAATATAAGGCAGGCTCAATTCTCTGTGTGGTGTTTTTACAGCTAGTCAATAGTTTGAGCCTTTGGTTGGAGAAAAAAAACTATGTCAAATGCATTAGCAGACTGAAAGTTGGTTTTCCAGACAAAACTGTAGATGAGCATTGCATGTGCACTGTGTATAATTTTAGTTTCACATTTTGGCCACAATCATTTGGATTTCCCAATGATACATGGAAAGAAACTTAAGTAATACCTAATATAAAAGATTTTCCTTTTTATTTTTTCCATTTTAAGTAAAGGAAAAACAGCAGTTTTACTAGTTAACTGGAAAGCCTTTGCATATGAGATTGAGAAACATTTCATGACTGTATTGAAGAAACTAACTACCTTTGTACAGTTTGTCTAATCTCATTATTTGTATGTTTCACTGACATACTATGTATACATTGTCTTCTTTTTACTTTCTCAGATTTCAAGATAAGCTTTCAAAATTAATTGTTATTATATTGCTTTAGAATATTAAATATGATTGTCCTAGTGGAACAGAAATTTAACTCAGCTCAAATAATCATCAAATGGCTACTTTTGTTCAATTGGTACAAAAAAATAGAGAAGGGCACAAAAAAAGTACTAGTTTGAGTAACCATCCTAAAAAGGGATTTAAATTCAGAGGGCTCATTGGAAAGTGAAAGTGTATAAGTGGATTGAAGAAACAAAAGATGCAAAGCTTCACAGGCCTGCTCCATACTCACCCACCCTCTCTCTCACAGACCTTGAGGCTGCAGTGGAAAAATTTTGTCAAAGTATGTAACAGATCCCCCTCAGCTATCCCTGGTGGCTTCATATGTATCTTATTTTTTAAATGTTGGGGATCAGATAAGGAAAAAGAAATGATCAATGTGGAATTGTTGGCATTGAGTCAGAAGGCTCTAAAGGAAGAGCTGAATACCCTTCATCATCTCTCCATTGTGTGGATAAACAGTGCCTGAGCGCAGAAGGAAGGGAGAGATTTCCTTGGAACATTCTCTGGAACTGAGTCCAGCAGCTGGGGCTGTGCTGTGCATTGGTAAAGGCAGCATCTGTGCTCTGGTCCAGAGGGACCAGTGGAGCTGCTCTGCTGCTGCTTCTCTTGTCCCATAAAGCGTTCTCTGCCCACTTCATGAGGACACCAGCTGACTGTGCCATGATTCTAACCCTTCAAAAACTTTTACAATTAGAGAAACTTTAAATTATGTTAACCCAGACCTTCATAACCAGCAAAGGGACCTAGACCAACTGGGCCAGGAAGGCTGAAGGGCTGCTATAGCTTTTTGAAAATTTTTTCAAAATGTGAGCGGCTATGACGGACACAGTTTTCTTCCTTTCTGGCCACACAGAAGTCTAGATGTCAGGGGCATACTTAACAAGAACAATCAAGTGACCCATTTCCCTATCATTCAAAATAGGGGTCCTCAGTGCACATCCTCTTTGGGAAGTTTAGGGAAGGAGGAATGAGAGCTTCATGTGCTATCTTTTTAATAAGCACGTTGATGAACTAGTCCTTTCTTCCTTCATTCACTCACTCATTCACCCACACAGCAAATATGTTTATCAAAGACTAATTATATGACATTGGATGTGAAGGTTACTGAGATGAACACATGTCTGGCTCCCAAGGAGCTCACAGTCCAGTGAGAGAAAATGGTCGGAACAAACACTTGTTTGAATAAGAGATTTAAAATTTCTGTGATATGCGAGCACATTATTTCTACAAGGAAGATCTTTAGTTAATGTCTACAGAATGTCCAGCATGGGCTTAGGAGCGTTTATTTCATATCTTTTTCAAAATTTTTAGGTAGACCCCAATAATTTAATATTAAAAATAGAATCACATCTCTCTTGGACAGTCAAAGGTTTCAATAAGGCCATTTCTATACAGACTTTTTTGCACAAGTATAATTATATGAAGGAATGTAGCCCTAGGGTGTGGGCCATAGTTGTCAAGCAGCAGCAGTTCTGATGTCTGAGTTTCTAATTATCTATTATAATAAGATGGTGGATTTGTTCTGCCATCTAGTGATTAAGAACTGAATTCTTACAAATAAATTTAAAAGCACCTAATCTTTGTGAGAAGACAAATCTCTGAGGATATATGAGAAACACAGGACATTGAGTTACTCTCAAACAAAACATGGTCAGATAAAATACATCTCTTTTCTCTAAGAGATTAGTGCCAAGATGTTTGTGGTAATGACTTTGCAATGGATTGGTTTAATTTGTTGGAACATTTGATAAGGGTGAAAGAATCATGTAGCTTGGAAGATAAAATTTTTGGAAGTTACAACACCATGGAAGATTACAAAATAATGGCAATACAA
The DNA here is from genome assembly GCF_951394435.1 of Stenella coeruleoalba. Taxonomy (NCBI): domain Eukaryota; kingdom Metazoa; phylum Chordata; class Mammalia; order Artiodactyla; family Delphinidae; genus Stenella; species Stenella coeruleoalba. Next base: position 83,179,659 of record NC_137151.1, on the reverse strand, counting down.
TCAGATATCTATAGGCTTCCTCAATTTTAGGAAAATTAAAGAAACATACATAGAAAAAATACAAGTTTCAAAGTATTTTGATTTTGGAATTCTTTTTCAGATTTTATAAGAAATAATTTTTAAACTTCTGGACCTTCAATTAAGGTTAATGTCAGCTTGCATTATTTTATGATTTCTATAGAGGAATCAGGAGGGTGGTATTGACCCTCTCAGAATGTCATATGAGAATTCTTACTTAGTTATTTTTTAATAATATTGTCATTCATAAAATAATTATGTCATGACTACTTTACTGTAAATTGGCTGCAATTTTGCTTCCTATTTTACTTTTCTTTTTCATTTAAATAAACATCTTTGTAGAAAACAGAAGGGGCAACCTAATCATAAGGTACACAACTACCACGTACAAACTTGAGAACTGCAAGACACCCTGTATTTTCTACCCAGTGTTTCTTTGTACATGTCTTTCATTCAGACACGAAAAATTAGAGTTCACTGAGTTTTTGTGCCCTCTGTGATGTGCATGGATTCTGTGCCGGGGAAGAGAGGGCAGGTTTTAGCAGCGAATGTGGTTTTTCATCTCCTTGCCATTTAAAAGCACTCCAACTAACTTTCCACATCATATTAAATTTAATTATAAATTCTCAGGGAGAAAAGAACCAGTGATGACTCAGAGTATAAAACTAACTTTTAACACTGTCATTTAAAGCAAGTAATATAGTGCCCGTTGGATTGAGGTCATGCTGTCTTAAACTTTCAGGAAGAAACTGACCTTCTGTGAGTTAACACAGACTGAGAGAATGTGTCTTTTTATTCCAACCATGAATGAGCCACAGAGAACAGGATAACTCACGCCTGAAGAGTCTCTCACATATTTTAATGATGTTTAATCAACAACATCATTGTATGTCATCTCGTTTTTTGTTTTTCACATTCACTACTTCCCCATATATAATTGTTTCATCAGTGAAATTGAGATCTACTTCACAATGATAGTATATATTTTTGAGAACGGAATAAATATACTTCCAATATTTTGCACATGCAGTCCTAGGCACATACCCACTTAACCCTCAGTAGATACGTGTGAACACTTTTACCTCCCAGGGTGGGGGAAGGGAGAAGCAAGCTAACAGAACTTGTGGTGTATCTCATTTTCAGTCAATGGTATTCAGTGCTTGTGATTGGATATTTCTTTCTCAATCAAAAAATTTAATGAACAAAGTTATTCTTTTTTTACTTAATGGAGTAGTTCGATGGACTATGGGTGTAAGTCCATTTCTATATAGGTTGTGTTTTGTGAAAACATTCACCATGGAACTACATTGTTTCAAAGTGATTTTTCTTCTAAAAGTAACACTGCTTATTTGATGTACAAATTTCTTATGTTTTCCAAAATAGTTCTGCATGAAAGCATATTAAAGCAGGATACTTATTTTCTCCTTAGTTTAAAATGCCTATAGTAATGCTGGATAGACAGAGCCAATATTGTTTTATTGAGTAGCTATATATTATGTGATAAATATCTTTTGATGAAAATGAAACAGATTAGAAACTTCGTGCTCTTCTTATGAATAACACAGAAGCCAGGATGTGGTGTCATGCTCTGAAAACAATTTTCCATTTACCAAATATGTGATGAAAGACTAAATATGTGAGGCAAAGTATTCCATAGAGCAGTGAGAAGAATGCTATCCAAGAAAAACTTTCTGAAGTTAAGAAGATGGATATTTGGACTAATGTCTTTAAACTGAAATCATTTTCATCCGTAGTTCTATATTAGCATTGGACTATATTTATTGTGATAAATATATAAATATAACTAAATATATTTCAAAAACTAATTGTAAATGCATTTTTAAATTTTTAGTTTTATTTTTGTAAAGTGCAAAGTTAGTGCTGGTGCAGTTAAATTAGTGAGCCATAATTTAGATTCATTCATTCATTCATATCCACCCATTGAACAAGTATTTGTTGGATGTTGGCTCTATGCAAGGTATGATGTCAAGGTTTAGAAATACCGTGACAAACAAGACACACTAGTTCTTACCTTCATAAAATTTACTGTCTAGTGGTGGAAATAAGAACATAAACAAGGAAAAAAAATGAATACTAATTGTGATAAATCTTATGAAGGCAGTGATTTTTGCCTAGCCATTCCATTTTAGTAAATATTTAATTACCTTGCATATAATACAAAATGAATGAATCACTGGATGGATGGGTGAATGGGTTCTTTAAGGAGTTCTGTGAAGCATTTCAATTCGGTGAAGGAAGTCTACTTTTATAGGGTAGTCAGAGAAGAATTGTGGGGGGCAGGTGACAATTAAGCAAACCATGATAGTGAGCTATCAGAGTCTGAGTTGAGGGATGGAAAGGTAGTGCTAGGCAAAGGGGTCAAGTTGTACAAGGACTGGGAGGGAGGGCCTTTGGGCTTGAAAAAGGAGCTTTGAATTGAAGTAGTTGGAAAGCTCCTGAAGGAATTAAGCAAAGATTATATGATCCACATTATGTTTTAAAATACTATAGTTTTGTTTCTTAAGAATCACAAAGTTAAAGATGTAATATATGTGTTTATTTTATAGTAAATGTATAAGAGAACTACGATGTGTATAACTGTGTTTATGTTTTCCAAATCTGCATTAAATTTTTATCTAGATATAAGAAAAGTATTTGGCAGATATTAGGTTATAGCTTACCATACTGTTTTGGTTGTGACTTTCCTTAATTAATTTTTTTTCCTTAATTAATTTTGATGCAAAGATAATGAATGCATTACCTGTATAAGCTTTGCATTTCCACTACAGTTTAGGAAGCACCTTTAGTTTCGGATGTTTAGTGGAAATCTATTCCATGAAATGGGTCACCATTATTCTTTTTTACCTTAATGTTTAAAATGAATTTAAGTTTTTCCTCATGGTATGAGAATATATATTGTCTTCTGTTGTTGTGGGATTTACTAATGGAAAATTTCTGGTCAGTTTAAAGTCACATAGGGTTCACCAGACACTGAAATTTTGTATTCTCTTTGGAACTGTTCTTTTCCTGCTTTTCAAATGGTTTATTTTGATCCTTCTGACATGATCTTACCACGTTTGGTTATTTGTATCTTCAAAAATGACTTTGGGAAGCCTCTCTGACTTAGTATACTTAACTTTGGATCACTTTTCCCCCCCATCATGCTAGAATATAAGTATCATAATAATTTAATTGTGAATTACATGCTTTGTCTTTAAATACTAATGAAGTAAGTTCATCTGTGTTTTGCCTCCTTAGGAAGTTATTGCTTAGCCCAGAGTTTTTTAGAACCCACAAGATGACTCACCTTCTTAAATATTTCCCAGATTTCAAAATTTCAGAAGATTACTAACCTCCTTTTTTTTCTTCTTATTTTAGAAGGATATGGTGAAGAAATAGCCTGCACTCAGAATGGTCAGATGTACTTAAACAGGGACATTTGGAAACCTGCCCCTTGCCAGATCTGTGTCTGTGACAATGGCGCCATTCTTTGTGACAAGATACAGTGCCAGGATGTGCTTGAATGTGCTGACCCCGTAACTCCCCCTGGGGAGTGCTGTCCTGTCTGTCCACATACAACTGGAAGTAGCAATACCAATTTTGGTAAGAATACTTAGGGCCAACTCAGAACTGGTCCAATGATTCATCTTTATAGTAACAGTGTTTTTTGCTCTCAGAACTCAGCAACCCAAGAAAACAATCAAGCCACTATTCAGTGGTCTTTGGGGTTAATAATTTCTCTCACTCACTTTATCTAACAGTAATGAAAATAAAGTTATTTCTTGTCTTCTTAAAAACCAGGGAATTTTTTTGGCTGCATTTTAAGTGGTTATGTCTAATTTGAGAATTCCTTGTAGTACTTAAGATGGTCATTTGTTACCCTATCCATGCTGGGCGCCTCCAAGATATTTGTTGCTTTTCTGTGAAGTCCATTAATATCTAAGAGGAGATCTAGAAACACATTTCTCTTCCCTGGTGCCAGCTTTGACCTTGGTAATGGAATAATAATTTCTAATGTAATTTATTGCCACAGCACCCTCTATTACAGTGGCTCAGAAATGCAGAATGCTTTTAATGTTGGCTAAGAAAGACGAGAATGAAATGGATTTCCTTGAGAAAACAATGATATAAATTACTGGTTTTTAAAACTTCTTTTTTGGAGAAAAGTGTCTGTGTTTAACATAGCCTGTGTATTTGAGTAACATGTTAGAAAAACTTCCATATAAGAGAAACAAGTTCATATTTATGTGTTTTAGTGAACCAGGTAAGATTAATATTAAACTTTTAGGTTATTTGTTTTAGCAGTCATGAATGGAGACTTGCATGCATCCTTGTCAAGACAGTGCCAAGGCTTTATTTTTTCCCCAAAATTTCACTGCAAATAACAACAAATATGATGAAGTATTCAAAAGTATTTTCATGGAAACATTACACAGTAATTTACCAATTATCCTCTTGGGTATCTTTCAACAGTGACAATTTGCCTGGAATAAATACCCAAACTTAATTTCTAGCCAGGTAATACGGAAGATATAATGGGAAGAATTAACAACAAGACACCAAAGGGCTACCTGAAGTAGATACAATCTGCACAGAATCCCCAGGAGTAAAGCAAAATTAAACCTGTGGGAATAAGCAAGTAGTATGTTGGGACAATGGTGGCAAATATCAAAAAACAGAGCAAAATACACAACTTCCTACAAATAGGTGGTTTACGGAAGCCCAATTTATTCCAAGATGAATAATGAACAAAAAAAAGAGATGACAACAGCATTGATACAAAGATACTATAAGGAAAAATGTAGGACAGTTTAACGAAATTTATGAGATAAAGAACACACTAGTAAATATACTATCACAGAACAGATAAAAATTCTGACCAACCATTTAACCATAAACTAAATAAAACTTAATGAAGTAATTGAAAGAAAGAACATCATAAATTAGAAATACAAAAAGAAGAAATAATGAGTCAATAAGTAGAAGGATAACCAAATCATCATAGGGAAATGAAGATGAAATAGGAAGGTGCACAAGGAGAATTGATACTGCAGAAAATACAATAAGGGATGTAGAAAATAGAAATGAGAAAAGTAAAAATAAAAAATAGGGAAAAGGATTTGAAAGAAAATAATATAGAAGATATGTAAAGGATAGCCCTAAAGAAGAATCCCAAAGAAAAAATAAATGCAATAGAGCAGAACAAATAATGACATAATCCAATAAAACTTTTCTGGAGTAAAATTAAACTTTCATTTTTGATATTGAAAAAGGAAACCAAGTGGCTAAAAAAATTGACCCAGAAGAGTCAGCATAGAGACATATCTTAGTAAAGTTATTAAACTTTAAAGAAAAAGAGTCTTTTGGAAAATCAGTGAAAAAGAATGGATAAATTCTAAAATGAAAAACTATTCAGATTAGTCACAGGTTTCTCCATAGTAATAATATTCAATACCAGAAGAAAGTGGAACAATATCTACATGTTTCTCAAGGAAAACAATATGTGGAACCAAAGTTTAAAGATAAATCCATTCTCTCCTTCAAGTATAAAAGTTATGGAAAAAACAGTAAAACACACAGGAACTCTGGGAATCTTTCCATAAATTTCTTAGGGAAACTAACTATGGGACAAACCCAAGACAACCAAGAGTTAATTGGTGAAATTGTCAAAGAACTGGCATGAGCATTGATATATTTAACTCTAGAAGGAGACTAAAACAAAAGTGCAGTTTAGGGTGACGATGGGAATGTAAATGTTACTGAATCTGACAATATAGAAATAATACAACTAATAATAAATAATGAGAGAAGACAAAAAGGGGCAAAGTAGAGTTGAGTTTGCTAATTCCTCACCTTTAAGAGGCAGAAGTCAAAGAATATCATTCAAAGCTGACAAATCATATAGAAGAAGTATAGTAGCACATTTAACACCACAGAGATAAATACTAGGGCATTTTCTGTCTTAAATTGCGTGCTGGAAGAAAGTGTGGGGGTCAGAGAACAAATAGGAAGCACTGTAATTTTTATCACTGCTCATTTTAATAGAGCTAACAGAAACTGTCTAAATAAAGATATGAGTAATATAAAAGAATAATGTTAAATAGTAGAGCCAATATATGAATCTTCTCAAACATCAGAAAGACTAACATACCAAACAATACAAATGTTCTTGAAAACATTATGAAACATTTTTTTAAAATATAATGAAAAATCTACAGCTATATTCTTAAAAAATTGAAAAAGAAAGAATAAAATTATGTGCATTTAGCATCCATCTCAAAAAATTAGAAAAAGAACAACAAAATAAGCTGAAAATAAGCAGAAGAAATTCATAAGGAAAAAATGAGTTGAAAAGTGAGAAAACTGAAACACAGTAGAAATATGTAAATTCAAAAGACAGTACTACAGGAAATCAACAAAATAAATTAACCATAAAATAAGAAATGGTAATGGGGAAATGACCAAATGAAAACAGAGAACATAAAAGAATAATAAAAGGTTTCTCTGCACAACTTTATGCTGATAAATTTGAAAACCTATATGAAATGGATACCTTTCTAGGAAAATATAATTTGCTAAAACTAGCCCTGGTAAAAGGAGAAAAAGTGAGCACACAGATTTCCCTAGAAGAAATAGAAAAATTTGTAAAGCAGATAGACCTACAAAATGTAGCAGATGATTTCACAATTGTGCTAAACCATTACAAAACAGATTATTTTAATGCTGTTTAAGCTCTTCTAGAACATGCAAAGAGAAGGCATACTTCTAATGACTTGTTATGAATGAAGTACATCCTTGATAGCCAAATGTGGCAAAATTGCACAAAAAAGAAAACTATAATCATATAAATTTACTTAATATTTTTAAATTTATTAAAAAACATAAATAAAATATTAAATCTGTTAGCACATTAAAAGGATAATTAGCCATGAAAAAGTAGAGATTATTCCTTAAGTAAAAGAATAATTCAATATTAGGAAAGCTATTAATAAAAATAATTAATTAAAAATAATTATCTTAGCAGATCTATTAAAAAAAAATCACATGCTTTTCTCCATAATTGAAGACATTTGGCAAAGGCAAATAAATATTCTTGATATAGATACTTAGTAACTTAGTAATAAATGGCATTTCATTAACATAAAAGATTTACATCTCAGCTTAGAAGCTTTATTATATTTAATAATAGAAGCATTACCTTTAATGCTAAGGGCCAACTCAGAATTGGTCCAATGATTCATCTTTATAGTAACAGTGTTTTGTTACAATTGTGTACTTACAAAACCTGAGGGAATAGAGTAAAAAAATACTACAAAACAATTTAGTAAAATAGTGCAGTATAAAATTAATAAATAGATATACTATATACAATTACCTCATAGAATAAATAATAGGAATAAAACTGTCTTATTTATAATAGCAATATATAGGATAAAGTGGCTAAGGATAAACTTCATACAAAATTTGCAAGACCTATCTGAAGAAAACTTTAAAACACTACTAACTCAAATGATGACTTTAATAAATGTAATGTTCTATTATGTTCTTGGTTAGGAAGACTAATAATAGAAAAATTAATAATAGTGACCTCCTGTGAGAAGTGAAATGTGGGAATTAGAGGAAAGGGGACAAGAAGATTTTTCACTGTATAATTGTATACCTTTATTAATATATTTTGGGTTTGTTTTTTTTAACCATGTGAATGAATAGCCTACTCAAAAAAGTATAAAAAACAGAGCATACTGATTGAAGATAATTAGTTATAATTTTAATGGTCAATGTTATAATTTAATGAATTTTAAATACTATATAAAGGATGTTAAGAATAATCACATAACGTCAGAATTTTCCAAAGGGATGTATTATTTTGCCTCCTACGAACATATTGATCCAAAACAACTTTTGAATTATATCTACTGGTGACAGGGAAAGCTGTTTAAGTTAAATTCTGACTCTAAAAATAATTATTGAAATAAATATTTAGGAGATTCTCAGTAACTATATCTGAATAAAATAACATATTTATTCTTTTCTTTTTATAGGTAGAGGAAGAAAGGTAAGTTTTACTTTGCATAGTTTCATTTTTGTAAATTTTTAAAATTCTAACGCTATCCACATAGGACTGTGCTTTGAAGTGTTTGAAAACCTTTTGTAAAGTATAAAGTACCACACAAATATAAATATATGAGCACAGTTTAACTACTTTGATTATAGATTATAGATGCCTCTGGTTTATTCACTTTGTTAATTTTTGTTTATAGATGTTTCTTCCAGAAGATTGTGAATCCCTTAGGAATTGAGACTGTGTCATATTAACCTTTGTATTACTTGCATTTATCACAGCACTTAGTATATACCTTATATATATATTAAATGTCTAATTCATGTCTAATTAATTTATTTATTAAGGTCTAATTAATATATTAAATGTCTAATGAATGTCTAACAGAAGGAAATAAGGAGGGAAGGAAGGAAGAGAAGGGAGGGTATTAGTTCTACTTCAGTGGAATCGTGGTCTCTTGCCCATTGATTGGGAAGTAAAGATTCATTTAAAAGAATTAATTGAACGTTTTGCCAAACACACATTACCTTCCTTTCTCTCCCCTTCTTCACATTCAAGGAGCCTAAAATCTAATCCGAGAGACAGCCTTACACTCAAGAGGACAATATTGGGGTATAGCCGTGGTTTAGCCAGTTGTCATCTGGACGTGGGTAATCCCAGTCAGTGAAGAGAGTTCCATTCCCTTGGAAGTGCTCTCCATTTTCTGGTTATGTTGAAAACTATGGAATTTGCTCTGGTCTTATCCAGATGCGCTGGGCACAGGAATCAAGAATGGAAATGAGCAGTCATTCCAATTTTCATGGCAGATTTTAGACAGCAAATTTAAATTCTTTGCCTCTGCATGCAGTGGAACTTTGGTAAAGTGATAATCAGATAATGCAATGCAATACCTTCGTGGTAAATGAAGGTGATGCTGTCTATCAAGAGGGGGTCCTTGTCACCTTTACATTTTTTGGTTCAGAGGGCAGCACCATAAATTTGTCTTATTTGACATAAATATCAGTGAAGCTATTTACATTTGAATATATGTTAAAGGAGAAGGACTACAGATTCCAGCTCACATTTAATTTACATCTGAAAGCTATAAAAATATGAAACATAAAGGTTTGAGTAGAGGCCTCAAACAAACTAAACAGATAGGTGAATAGGTAGGTAGATAGATAAACAATCTGTGAAATAAAAAAAGAATGACGGTGAGAACTGCCCTGATGTAATCAATTTGATTTGGTTAGTAATCACCCAATTTGCTGAGGGACAACTGTCAGGCTATGTCATTTAGTTTACTGCCTTTTCCCAAAGGTGGAATGGGACAGCTGGACACACTCAAAACAGCTGTTAATTTAGCATGCTTTAGTTATGTGCTACTGTCTTCATAACCCTGTTATTTATTATCAAGCGTCATCAGAAATATGAGAGCAGAGTAATATTATGTAAATACATTTTGTGCTTGGTTTCTATAAAATTGATTTTTATTTATAATTCATTCATTCATGTTAACCCCCAAATAATTACTGAGCCCTTGTTAAAATCCTGTGGGAGGCAAATAATACAGATGACATGATGCTGGGAAAAATGCTGTGACTGCTTCCATGGTAACGGCATGCTATAAAAGTGATGAGGCATGTCCACAGAGCATTAAGTGATGAATAACAGATGAGAAGTAAAATAAACTGTAATTCTCATCTGAATCTGAGTACTTGAATTTTATGTTTCCCAGGGGTATGGAAATCAAATTTAGTAAAATTATCATTCCACATAAATTGATTTATTCAAAGCCCATATTAACAAAAGCAACAAATATTTACATATATGGCTTATTTCCAAAATAAGAAAAATCATAGAATCATTAGATAAATTTGTTATCAGAACCTGATAAGAGAACATTTAATCCCGTATCAAGTATTGTGGAACAATAGGAGGCTCATTTTTCTAATTTTGCCTGAAATAATTTCTCCTCCCTTCTTACTTGTTTTTCTAGACTTGTTCCTAAAAGGAACATTTTCTTCAGTATCATTCTCATAAACTCCTTTATTTATTGGACACAGATTTGCATACCATCTCTGAACAATTAAAATGCTCTTAATATTTCAAAGAAAGCTCTTTTAGCTCTTAAAAGGTTAGCTTTTAGCTCTTAAAAGCTCTTTTAGCTCTTAATTTGTATTACTTTCATGTTAAAAGTGGAAAGACCTAGTCTAGAAGTTAGTGCAGAGATAAGCCTGTTCTACTTTGCCTCCCATATGTGTTGATCCCCTATTCCTCTAGTCTTTTTGTAGGTGTGCTTCAGTCTACCTTGAAGCATCCTCCTGCCTCTGTAGAGCCATTTCCAATACTTTTCTTTTTTTTAAACATCATTATTGGAATATAATTGCTTTACAATGGCGTGTTAGTTTCTGCTTTATAACAGAGTGAGTCAGCTATACGTATACATATATCCCCATATTTCCTCCCTCTTGTGTCTCCCTCCCACCCTCCGTATCCCACCCCTCTAAGTGGTCACAAAGCACTGAGCTGATCTCCCTGTGCTATGTGGCTGCTTCCCACTAGCTATCTATTTTACATTTTGTAGTGTAGATATTAGTCCATGCCACTCTCTCACTTCGTCCCAGCTTACCCTTCCCCCTCCCTGTGTCCTCAAGTCCATTCTCTACGTCTGCATCATTATTCCTGTTCTGCCCCTAGGTTCTTCATAACCATTTTTTTTTTTTTTAGATTCCATATATATGTATTAGCATACAGTACTTGTTTTTCTCTTTCTGACTTACTTCATTCTGTATGATGGACTCTAGGTCCATCCACCTCATTACAAATAACTCAATTTCGTTTCTTTTTATGGCTGAGTAATATTCCATTGTATATATGTGCCACATCTTCTTTATCCATTTATCTGTTGATGGACACTTAGGTTGCTTCCATGTCCTGGCTATTGTAAATAGAGCTGCAAAGCGTTTGCAATACTTCTGAATTCTCAGTTTATTCCTGACTTCATGAGTATTAGCTGCCTCAGCATTAGAATCGGCAAGTACGATCAGGGTACTGTTCTGTCATTGAGTCCACCATTAAGACTGTCAAGATTGTAAAATAATGTTTTAAATGAAGACAACATCTAAGAGTAAAATACTGAGGCATTGATTAGGTAAACCAAATGAGGTACATGATGGAAAACTAAGATTACCAGAATGTTAACAGTGATTATCTCCTGGGCATGAGTATGATATTTAGTTTATCTCTCTGTTTCCTCTATTTAACAATTCCCTACTATGAACTCATGTTCTTTATATAATCAGATATAAGAACAGTATATGTAAAAGGAGAAATTTAATAAAAGAGAATTCATTATCGTTGCATTTTCTATAGTTTGAATATAAGCCTCAATGCATTCATTCTCTGTAATTGCCTAGGAAAAAACATTTTTCATAGTGTATTAATGAAAATTAATATATTAATTAATTTATTGAGAACTTCTGTGTGTCCAGCTGAGAATATAAAGTAGACATAATCATGACCTTGAGGAGACCAAAATCTGTTGGAAGACAAATTCTGAAATAAATAATGCAAGCAAGTACATGATACAGTAGAGGTATATAAAGATTCAATTCATCCAATATTATTTAAACTATATACTTGACATCATGCTATAAGAATGCAGTTTTTGATAATCTAAAGTTCTAAGAATCAAAAGAAATTCCATCTATATCTGTTGTGTTAGCTACATCTATTATAAGAGCAAATTAAACTTCCTGACTTTATTTAAGTTCTGATAGTTTCTTGTGTTATTTTTTACTTTCCTGTTCAGTTAATGTTTTTTCTAGATTTTCCACAGATATTGAGAATTACCTGACTAATATTATTATGTCCTTTCTTTTCTTTCCTTTTTTTTTCTTAAAAGACAGCCATACATCTCTTGTTATTTCTCATATTCTTCCATGAGTTAAAAAAAAGGGATGACAGGTTTTTCAGGAATGGCATCTGATAGGTTACTAAAAGCTAGGTGGCATGTAATATGAGTGTGAAAATTCAAATATGTCCACATTTCTGGATTTTCTCTTTGGGTTTGTTTACTGTAAAAACTGAAGGGAAACAACTTTACACATTTCACACATTGGATTAATTTTCTTTTCATGTCTTTGAGATTAGTGTTTTTTCATGAATAATGTCTGACTAAATATTTTAAAGATTGATTGTTAACTTTTTTCTCAATTTATTTTTTTACCTTTCTTACACAGAAATTTCCAGTGTTTATGTGGAATATTCTAATATGACATGTTAATGCTCAACAAGCCACATATTTTGCTAATTGAACTTTTATTTTGTTTCATAGGGACAAAAAGGAGAACCAGGATTAGTGCCTGTTGTAAGTATATATGTATATACTGCTTTCATGTACCATTGATAAACTTAGTTATAGCCTTGTTGTATTGATATATTATTGCTTATATACATACTTTCAAAAACAGGGAATTTATTTATGACCAAGTTTTTAGTATAAAAGAAGCAAACCAAAATAGATCAATTCTTTTTTTTTTTTTAAATTTATTTATGGCTGTGTTGGGTCTTCATTTCTGTGCGAGGGCTTTCTCTACTTGTGGCAAACGGGGGCCACTCTTCATCATGGTGCGCGGGCCTCTCACTATGGCGACCTCTCTTGTTGCGGAGCACAAGCTCCGGACGCGCAAGCTCAGTAATTGTGGCTCACGGGCCCAGCTGCTCTGCGGCATGTGGGATCATCCCAGACCAGGACTCAAACCCGTGTCTGCTGCATTGGCAGGCAGATTCTCAACCACTGCGCCACCAGAGAAGCCCCTAGATCAATTCTTTAATACAATATTTCATATTTATTTTTCACAATTTCCTGACTTTTATTGTCGCATGACTAAAGGTGTAAATTAGGGTTTTACAAAATTAAATATAATGTGTGTGAATATAAAGTGATAGTTAAGATATACATTTTTTATAGTATAAATAGCCATATAATTCAAACAGAAAGGCATGATTTAATGTGCCACACTTCTGGAAATATGTTATGCCATTATCCTGATTTAAATTCCATAGTGTGTAAGAGTTCTTAAGAGTTATTTAGACTTGTAGATGATCAAAAAGTGTATCATTAAAGAGGATGAAAGTTCTTCACCACTCTCCTAGATTTTAAAGGAGTTATCATCATTTTGTCAAGACAGAAGTATAACATGTTGATTTATTTGACAATATTTGCATTTTTGCTTTGCTTTTCAATTGGCTTGTCTTTAACAAAGATTCCCTAAAAAGTAAACCGTTCATATTGTTTTCTTTCATTTAAAAACACAATGTCTAAGGTGCTGTTTTAAGCGCTTTCCAAATATTTATTTGTGTGTCTTCACAACAACTCTGAGAGGGAGGTAATTTCATAATCATTATCACCATTTTACAGAAGAGGGACCTTAAGTACAGAGACGGTAATTAATTAGTCCAAGGTCATACAACTGGTAAGGGAAGGGATGGAGTTAGGATTTGAACCCAGGCCTCTTGGCTCCAGGATTGGTGCTCTCAATCGCTATACCAGTACTGCCTCCCTATATTAGAGTTTAAATTAGATAATGTCTTAGCTTTATAGGCTAGGAGGAAATGGGCATCAACTATCAACATCTATTTGTTCTAAAAAAATTCACTGGGCTTTTGTTGTTCTTATTTGTTAGACTATTAAGTTTTCGAAAACTCTTTAGAAACTTTATCTTTACATATTATCTTGTTTATCATTTAGGTAACAGGCATACGTGGACGTCCAGGACCCTCAGTAAGTAGTTTCCTCCAATATTCATGGTACTCTTAAGTTCTTTGAGATACTGAATCTTTATGGATATTATATCTATGAAAAGACAACAGACTATAAAATAATGATGCTTGATTTCTTGAAACATTTTGTTTTGAAACATACTCAAGTTTAAGAAGTCCTTTGCAGCAGTGAATGATGTTGATGAACCCTAATTAGGTTAACTGGACTCATTGAAATTAGGGCATATTAGTCTGTTGTTTGACAATGATTAAGGGTAGACTCCTTTTATCTGTTTAATGAAACAAACTGTTAATTTCATCTGTTACTATAAAATTAAATCATATATTACATTAGAGTTTGAGAAATTATGCATCAGATAGCATATTTCTGGTTTAGCGTAAAAGACTATTGATTTCAGGTTTGGATTAATGGTAGCATTCACAGGTAACCAGATGGATAAGACACACACACACACACACGCACACACACACAATTCCTGTAAATTTTAAAACACAGTAAATTAACATAAGTGAAATACTGATACGCTTTAACAGACCTGCTATAGTCCTTCTGAAGCTTTTGCTTTTAAACAATACTGTATGTTGACTTGAGTAAATGAACAGTCTAATTTTTACAACTTGATTGAAACTCTTTTGAAGAGAAATAAAATTCTCCTGGCAACTGTCATTTTCTGGGGAAAAAAAGGTTAATTTAAGATATCAGCACAAAATGCCACTTTTGAAATATAATAATTTGTTATTTAAAAAATATATATTTATTTATTTGGCTGCATTGGGTCTTAGCTGTGGCGTGTGGGATCCTTTGTTGCAGCGCGCAGGCTCTTTATTGCGGTGCGTGGGCTTCTCTCTAGTTGCGGTGTGCGGGCTCTCTGGTTCTGGCTCACGGGCTCTGGAGCACGCGGGCTTAGTTGCGCCGCTGCATGTGTGATCTTAGTTCTCCGACCAGGCATCAAACCCGCGCCCCCTGCACTGGAAGGCGGATTCTTAACCACTGGACCACCAGGGAAGTCCCAATCATTTGTTATTTTAATAGAGAAATAACTGCAATTACCATTTGGAAAATTCTCAGTGGATTTTGAATATACGATGGAGATGATGCAATTCTAAATCAAGTTAAAAAAAAGATACTAGATACTTGAAGGCACACAAATTAATAGTAGAATAAGAGGCATTTCTTTCCGTTGCTTTCATCAGCAACTTGAATAGTGATGAACAGTTTGGGATATCATGTACCAATATGAACTCATACATTCCGTCAGAAAATTGGAAATCTGGAGTTTGTATGATTTTGTAGTTCTCAAATCTGAATCGTAAGTTTTTGTGTCTGAGACAAGACAGCAATGAAACAATCCTTACAAATTTACAGTTATTGTTCAAACTAGTATATATAGCTCATTGGGCACCACGATTTTACACTTCTTTTCAAGTCTTTAAGCTTCAGTGCTAAAAAAAAACCAGCCTTTCTATGCACACAGAGCTTTTATATACACATGGGTTTATTTTCTGTAGTCTTCAACTGAATTAAACTTAAAAAAAATGTGATATTTCTGTTTTCCAATTTTCTTATATCGGTAAACCTTTAAAACAAAAATGTCTGAAGTATATATGTTTTGCAGGCATAACCATTGTTTTCTGTTTTAGGGACCTCCAGGATCACAAGGACCAAGAGGAGAGAGAGGCCCAAAAGGAAAACCTGTAAGTTGACAGTGGAGTTCCCTTTTCGCGAATTGTACTGTGTACTGCATAAGCCCGTCTACACTCCCTGGATGCAGCAAAGAGCCAGTGGCACCATTCGTTTCTCATTTCTATTAAACGTGACATAGAATACAGGTCATGCGGTAATTGCGTATCGATCCTGATTCAGAGGAAAGCATCACATGCTAATAATTACCTAACATCTTCTTAGATAACACAGATGATATTTATTTGTCCTTTAGGGGATCAAATTAAAATAAAGTAGAATCTAAGGAAACATAATGAGTACCTCATGTTGTTTTCAGAGGTTGTAAATCATGACTTAACAATGCCAAGAATGCATTGTTGAGATAAAACACCCAAGTTCTGTGATCTGTGGTTGCTACAGGAATAACCAAATAGGATAAAGGAAAAAGAAATTATTAGAGGACAAAATTTTCTTTCAAGTGGTTGTGTAATGAATTTATTTCCCAAGTAACACTGGCTTTTTCACTGAGCGGCTGCTGCGGAGCTATCAAAGGAGTAATTTTAAACATCAACAAATTCATTACCAAAGGGAACATCTTTAAATTTAAATAATCAATTCTATATTCTTGAGATAAGACATGAGGTTATCATATAATACGTGCCAGATTTTTCTCTTATTACCAAGTCCTACTGTAGCAATTCTTTTGTTTTTTTTATATCTCACCCTCAAAAACTTATGTCCTTTATGTACTAAATACCTAGACGAATTTGTATATTGCTGTCATTATCCGTGTTACAATCAGAAAAATTTCTACTGCTTAATTTTCTGTCTAATGATATCTACTAAAATTTAACTCTCTATGGATTTTTAACCTTCCAAAGATGTATTTATCCATATCTAAATGGGAAAAATAGATGAGCCAGGAAGGAAAAAACAACCTTAAATATATAAATAAGGATAAAACATATTTTTAGATCATGTCGCTAGGAACTCCTGCCACTGGTTTCATCTTTGATACTGTTTTTTGCTTCTACACATTTCACCAAGTATAGGGTGACGCCAGTACTGTTTCCAAACCACAGCTGGAGTTATGGATGGTATTTGCAGGTATGCAGGTAAATGACAGTGGCCCCAAGGAAGGAGTTCATAGCCATGTAGGTGGGCAGCAAAGCTGTGTCCCAATTCCCTTCCCTTATGGCCCATTCTCCTTTGCTGTTCTGCTGAGCTACCTCACCGGTGTTGGTAGCTTAAATGCTGTTGGTAGATCTTCAGATGTCTGTCCAGGGTCTAGGATGACAGAGACAGGTGGAAGATGACTTCAGTTGGGTGGAGGGTGGGTGGTCACGCAGAAAACACTGTGTATCAATGTACTTGTGCCCAGAATAATTGATAAAACTGAGTCCTAAGTCTAGGTAGAAGTTGCTGTGGAATTAGTTGCTGGAATTCCAGAATTTCTGTTAGGATTCAGTGAATCTACTCCTCAGTCCTCTTACTCTTCTCTCCTCAACTTAGTATGTTATATGCTCCATTTCCTATCTTGGTTAAGTCTGAGACAATCAATGTGAATTGCGTGTGTGTGTGTGTGTGTGTGTGTGTAAAACTTCGAGGAGTAGTTATTTACCTGGAATCAAGCAAGACAGTCCTGGCAGATACCCAAGTAGGAAATTTGTTCCTCTCTTAATCCTAGCAAGCAGTGGTGTGATGGTAAATGTTTAATGACTGACTTATTTTAAAAAAAAAAAAAGGTCATGAAGAACCTAGGGGCAAGACAGGAATAAAGACACAGACCTACTAGAGAATGGACTTGAGGATACGGGGAGGGGGAAGGGTAAGCTGTGACAAAGTGAGAGAGTGGCATGGACATATATACACTACCAAACGTAAAATAGATAGCTAATGGGAAGCAGCCGCATAGCACAGGGAGATCAGCTCGGTGCTTTGTGACCACCTAGAGGGGTGGGATAGGGAGGGTGGGAGGGAGTGATTCACTGTTATAAAGCAGAAACTAACACACCATTGCAGAGCAATTATACTCCAATAAAGATGTTTAAAAAAAAAGAATATGCCTGTAGCTTTTGCTGATTTCCCTGGTGTAAATAATCCCACCAGGGCTGTTTTCAAGATACTGGCATGACGTCATAAGATACCTATAGGTAGAATGTTTTGCCTCAGGTCTCAAGACTTGCAGGAGATGCTTACCTGGACAAAAGCTGTGGCTGGCACAATATAGGCTGGTACTGCAGTCATAAATACCATTTTTCTCCCCTTACTTCATTACCGTCAAACACTACAAAAGCTCATGAAGTAGAGCACAGTTTCTCAATCTTAACACCACTGATGTTTGGGGCCAGATCATTCCTTATGCGTTGTAGGATGTTTGGTAGCATTCCTGATTTCTACCCACTAGATGCTAGTAGAAACACCTGCCCCCCTCCCTCATACAATTGGAACAAATAAAAACGTGTCTTGGTGTTGCCAAATGTCCCCTGGCAGTGGGGAGTGGGGGAGGGGAGCAAATTGCTTAAGATTGAGAACTACTGATATAGAGATACTCTCTTGAAGCCCTCATTACTAGCCAATGATCATAATGACTGTCTCTCATCACATATCCTTAGTTTTAAGTGTATTGTCCTGGTAAATTCATAGTGACAAACCTGTCAGGAGGTAGACAGTCAATGGTGTGATGAGTTCTAATTGCACAAGACACAACCTCTATAGGTCTCTTCCCTCATCTGTAAAATGGGGAATATACCAGTTATTACCAACTCTAACATTTCATTGTGTGTGTGTGTGTGTGTGTGTGTGTGTGTGATACTACTAACCATCAGTGAATAAAGTTCTTTACAATTTGGGGTCATTATTATTCCTTTCTATTTGTGAATGTTTAAATGTTGCCACCTAGTGGCAATGTACAAGTACTTTTTATTGTGGTTTGCTGCCTGAGATAGTGGAGTATCCTGGGGGATGGGAAGGAATGATTATAAATAGAATACTTACCTTAATATAAAACTTATGTGATTTAGCACACTTGGAAATATGAAAATATATATTTTAATGTATTCTAAAGTTATAATTTTTGTTTTAAATATTTACCAGAAAAATATGTATTATAATATTTTTTCTTATTTTCACTTATAATCTTGCTTATTATGTTCACTTAATTTTGGATAATTTTCACAAGTTTTTATTAATTTTAATCTCAATTTGTATAAAAGTAAATCATGTAGGCTATTTAGAGGATATACCATGAAGGCACAGAATGCATCATTAAGTCAATGAAAAAGTGAACTGTCTTCAGAGCAGATTTTGAAACATGATTTTTAATCACAGAGGGCTGGGGAAAGGACACAAGTTTTTGAGGATTAATATTGCCCAAACCTCTCTCTACTTGCACTGGAACTAAATGTAGTTTTTGGTTTTTCTTTGGAAATCTCTTTGGGAGCAGAGAGAATGTTTTAGCTCATTTTTTGTATTAACCAAACCTGGTTATCAATTAACAATTTCACATTTTAAAAATACATTAAGAGTTTTACACATGTAATAGTCTGAGGAGGTCAGACTACTATGTTTTCTATGCCACCACTGACAATATACACTTCCAGCTCACGGTGTCACATTCATATGATCCAGAAGTCCTAGATAGCAATGAAAAATTAGCCTCCATTGTGTAAAATGAAAAAAGAGTTCAGTGAATGGTTAGTGGTTTAGGAGTCAGAAGGGGTTTGATTTTTAAAGGGTGAGAATAACTTTCTGAGAAATTAGTTTTCAAAATGTGAGTTTTCTTAGGCTAAGCGATCTACTTCTATTTGAACACATAAATTTGCTTAATTATTCCACTACTCCAGGAAGTAAACATGTCAAACATGAGTGTTTAAATATATTAAAATATATTAATTAAATTTCTGAATAGCTATTATGCCACCCTCCCCCAGACCATTGTATGCAAACTGCCCCGTCTGCCCCCTCTGCTTGTCCTGCATTTATTCCCTCTGCCGTACCAGCTTATATTTGCTTATTGTGGGCTGGAAGATATCCTCATGCTTAGGCATGAGAAGATTCTTTTACTATTAAACTCTAACTCACTTACCATATTTTTCTTGATCCCTGCTTCTAATTAGTAAAAGTATATTGAGTTTTTTTCATCCTTCCTTTCCTTTCTTTGGTCCTGTTAAGAATCTCTAGGGTTAAAAAGCCATAAAATAGTTAACAAGGCTTGTAGGAATGATAAGGTTAGGGGACGGAGCATTTCCAGAACTGAGGACGTGGCTGTTTCCCAACCTGCCTGCAGAATGTGGGCTAGGAGGAGGGTGGAATTCAGCAGCTACAACTCATTGCTCACTGCCCTGAGAAGTAGACTTGGCTGAGTCCCCGTGCCTTTCCCTCTACTTCTCATTGGTCTGGACTACCTTTGGGAGTAGTATGGAAAATAAAGTGTGCCAGACTTCAAGTACTAGAGTAAAGGATTGAAATGTGAAAATGTAATAAGCATATACTGAGTGTCTACTATGAGCCAGGAGCTATGTGAAGCATTAAAAAATTAGAAAGATGAGAAAAACCACAAACCCCAATCAAGGATCCATCACATTCTTTTTTTAAGTGGGGGAAAGTTAAGCAAGAACATACACAGTTAATTTAATCTAAGACAGACAAGTGAATTTAGAAATCATTGATGAGATACCCTGAACAGCAAAACTCAACCAAATAAGGAAGCTTATACTAGAATACTGATGAACTGAATACACTCTTATAATTATTTCAAGAAGGCTCATTACTGGGGGTTTAACACATCAAGAGTAAAATTCTTATCCAGAATGTACCATGTCCCGATGGTAGAGGCTGTGACCAGGGCTGAAATCCGCAGTGTTGGAATAGCTGATGAAATTACTGTAGGTGGCTGGGTTGCTATTTTTAAAAAAATAATGAACACTTTATCTCCATCAAGAAGTCTGGTTTTTGCTTTCAATTAAGTACATATTTGGCAATGGGTTCTAATTTCTACTGGCTTATTTTTCCAGGGTCCTCGTGGTCCTCAGGGAATCGATGGAGAACCAGGTGTTCCTGGTCAACCAGGTGCCCCAGGACCTCCTGGACATCCATCTCACCCAGGACCCGATGGCATGAACAGGGTGAGATGTGTGCATTGTTCAATATCATCTTTAGATAAAATATTAAGTTTTTGATTTATTGTTATGATTTTAAATTGTGTTAGTTCAGATGTTGACCCTTGACTGCAAGAGAAGCTTAAGTGAACACAATACTGCTATGAATAATAATAAAACTAGGAAATCCACAGGGAATTGTTGGAAAATTCGAAGTAGCACTTTTTAAAAGTGCTGCTTCAAATTATTTGTATTTCTCAATGTCAGTTCTGGTCATTGGAATTTTGTACTTTCTGTTGATTCTGAAGGACCAGTAATATTGTTCCCACTATGAATTGATAAGAGAAATATGTCCTTATCCTTTGTTCTCTAGGCTCAGAATGCTGACAAAATCTGTGTCATGTCCTCTACACCAAGGGAGGATGACACATCAAGGATGATGTATATGAAAGAGCCACTGAGTTGACACTAAAAATGCTACCTGGTTATTTCCTGAATATCAGTTTCCTGCTGGAAGTAAAATAAAACAAAGTGTCTTTCTATACCTGCCTCTTTGAATTCTTAGTGGCAGAGACAGGGGATTTATAAGTAGATTGCATAGCACAACAAGGGAACTTATGGAACCCTGAAATATGATTTTTCTTTTACAACAATTTTTTACATTTGATTTTCAACACATTGTAGAAGGAATTGCCAGTTTATTTTTAAAACAATATGCACATTCTTTTCCCACTAAAATCTGGAAATTAATAGAACTCCTGGAATGAGTATGGGCAGCTTTGGTCAATTGGGTTACCAGAGATTTCTAGATATGAAAGAGAGTAGGTAAAACTGTTGCCAATTTTGGAACATTCAGGGACTCATTAAAAGGATTGTAAAATTGTAATCAGCTTATATAAGTACAGTTTAAAGTTGGCCACAAACAAAGAAGAATACCATCTAAGTAAAATATTCTGAAATGGAATCTGGAATCTTTAGGACAAATGTTTTAAAGGCACTTTTAGGTTTTGTTCAGATGCTTGGCATGCTCTAACCATGGAAGAAAATCAGATAAAATGATTCTCAGAAGAGCCATTCTTTAAGAATCCCAGAGAATGTACACTTCTCAGTTTAAAAAGTATGTTGATATATGTCTTTTACTGTGGAAATAATGTCAATACATTGCTTTTACAGCCGTTTTCAGCTCAGATGGCTGGGTTGGATGAAAAGTCTGGACTTGGGAGTCAAGTAGGACTGATGCCTGGCTCTGTGGTAAGCTCAGATTTTACTGATAATCAAAGTACTTTGGAAAAACCATTGTGCAGAGAGGTTTGAGTTGGCTAGTTAAGAAGTGATATATGTCTTCTTAAAACATATCCATCCATCAGTTCATTCATTCAATTTATTTATCAAACCCTGGTGTGTACCAGTTAAAAGCCCAATGGTTTTCCATTCCTAACTATGCGAAATATTTGTCTACATTAATAAAGGGCTGTCTGTATTTTTCACTTAGTATTTGAAGAAAATAAAGAATTTTAAAACATATAACCACCACCACCTCAACAAAAACTGTACTTTTCAAAAATTAAAAAAAAAATTTTATGGTATTGTTAGAAAGTTATTTGAAAAAATTTTGAAATGAGAAGTTTTACCGCTTTAAGTTTTTATTATTTCCTATTTAATACTCTCTGGTTGCCTTATGCCAACAACTCTAAAATTTATGCACTGGGCCATCCCCATTCTCTTTTGAATTTCTTCAGCAGCTGTAAAGATTCCCATTTTCTCTGAGTAAGTATTTTAACCTGGGTATTTGGAGCAGTGCAATTTCATTGAATGAATTAACACTTTTCAAAGCAACTTCTCCATGCTTTTTTGCTCATAACATAATTCAAAGGCATCCCAGATTAATGACATTTCAGACAATGTAAAGTCAGACTGCATAAACACCCCTTCTACCCATCCTTAAGGCCAGCAAATAACTTAAACATTATTTGTATATATTTTAAGTCACTTAAACATGGTTTGTTTATATACATTCTAAGTCAATAGCAGTATGGTCTCATTCAATGATTAACTTGGGATATTTTTCTGAAATATATGAGTTTTTAACCGTTTGAAGTTGAAATTACATATGTGTTTACTTTTTTTTAATGAAGCTTTTATTTTCTTACTAGCTAAATATCTGATCAATCCAAAACAAAAATTTAAGTTTTTGCCATAAGAACAAACTAGATTTTGATTTAATTGCTTTCACCTTTTAAAGTGTGACATTTTAAAAAATTACATAGACATTTGTTAATAATTTTTAAAATTGCATTTTCCTTTTTTCCTTTGGTTAAGCCTCAGTGTAATCATTTCATGGTTAAATGGGGAAAGCCTGTGTGGATACTTTAAGTGTATGTTGTGAAAGAAAGAAATAACCCAGAAAACTTAGTGCCCCAGATAGTTTTAAACTTACATTTAAAATAATCTAGTCATTATTATTGATAGTTTCATAAGCCTTTAGTTCAACTTGCTCATTTTAAGTTATAAGAGTTAGCTGCTGTGAAGCTGAAGAATGAAATAGACAGTTTGATAATGACTTTATGCTTGCCAAGGTTTTTCTTTGTTGGATGTTCTGCTTTAATAGAACCACCCCTTAAGCAATTCAAGTGTTCTTGTCCCAAAGACACTGGGTGTGTACAGGCACATTCTTTATTTCTTTGTATGACACTGAGGGTGTGTGTAAAATCATCCCAAATGTTGCCCAAGCTTTAATCTTTTTGAATTTAGCTGTATTCCAGGTAAATACAGAAGGACGTCATCACCTTTTCACTGTCAGAGCTTTACTTTTCCAGATTCTAAAGCTGATTCAACATTTTTGAAATGTTTCAACTAATTGTCATGAACACTATGCAACTTTTCTTCTCATTTGTTTCTAAGGGTCCTGTTGGCCCAAGGGGACCTCAAGGTTTACAAGGACAGCAGGTAAGTATTCTTATAATTAAATTACATACTGTAGCAAAAAAAGAAAAATTTATAAATAAGGTCTCTGTGACATGACTGCTTTTGGTTGGCCTTTGAATTGCATATTTTAATGCTCACTGAATGGGATGTATTCAGTTAATTTTCACTCACTTAGAAATATATGCAGTATGTTTTTCATAGATTCTTTATGATGTTAAAGTTTTATTATCTGGTTTCTTTATGTTACTGATCTCCAATACAAAGAATTTTTATGTGCCTGTGCTTCTGAAATAACACATCATTATCTCATGTCATGGTGAAAATTCTCATAATTAGTTACGTGCCAACTCTGGAGCTCTGAAATCAGATCATAGGACATCACCATGTGGTATTATTAAAAGTAACTGTGAAGATGATCACTCCATCGAATCTTTAAAAAGAATATAATACTGTACTTTCTTTCTATAGCCTATCAAATACCAATAAAATAGTGATGTAGAGCTATTTTAATGTTTGTAGCAATTTGACAGGCAGTAGGAAATGATTTTTCAAAAGAGAGAAAGAAAAGAATTCTTAGCTCAATCAAAGATACTGTATTTTCATTATCATGTGTGTGGACTTTTACTTCAAGCTATTTTATATTACTGCCATTGTGAATGGCAACTGTAGTTGATGAAGAAGAAGGAGAAGAGGGAGATAACTACCATTATTGAACACTCACTCTGTGCCAGCACTATTCTAGGTTCTTAACGTGCATTAGTTATCTGAAGAGCTATAGCAGCCTAATGAAGTAGGCACCATATTATTCTCATTTCACAGATTAGGAAATGAGGTATAGAGAGATTAAGTAACTCACTCAAAGTCACACAGGTGGAGAGTGGTAGAGCCAGCATTTTGAGCAATTGCATTATACTGCAGAGAGTGTAGGATTTAGTATTATGTTTTTCTTTGGTTTGTTTATATAACTTACATATTATACATAAATTATACATAGATATATAATTTATTTTCAATTTTAGGGTGGTACTGGCCCTACAGGACCTCCTGGTGAGCCTGGTGACCCTGGACCAATGGTAAATGTCAAGTAAGCATGTAGACCCAGTTAAATATGGGTCCACCATTATAATGATGTCATGAGTTATTTATATTACCAGCTGTTTCCTAATGTGGCAAGAAATTCCAGTCCAATTCAGGAGCCCTCTGTTATGGACTGTGCTTAAGCTATACATTTCTTTTGGCAGAGTATTTAAACTCAGAGGCTTTGAATGTGGTCAGCAGAAAGTGCTAAGATACTTGCATTTGTGAACTTTTTTCCTGTTGAGCACATAATCTGACAGATACAACATAAAATTCAGAATATTAATAAAGTTATTTTCTATGATATTTTTCGTTTGTTGCAGCCATATTTTGGATTATATCATTGATGGGTATGGGTAAATATAGGTAAATGTTCTTTTTTTTCCTTTTGTGTTGTTTCATTTTTTTATTAGGGTCCACTTGGTACACGTGGACCAGAAGGCCCTCCTGGAAAACCTGGTGAAGATGTAAGCTACCTTTCTTCATTTTGCTTTGAAATTTTGAAAGAGGCTAAGAAGGAGCTACAGTGTTAGCATGAATGTTATTCATTGGTTCCCATTTCATTTCCTCCATTTCTAACTGTCATTAAAGTCACTAAAAACTGGAGAAGTCAGAATGGAATTTTACAAAATTTAAAAGTGCTCTTAATTTTGATGGTATTATATAATAATAATAATATAATAGGTACTGTATCCTTGCCTGCATTCTTAATGTTTTCCATTATGGTTTCTCCATGAGATACTAGAATTGTCACAATAGCAACAACCTTTGGTAGTAGAGCTTTTGAAGTGATCTTAAGGAAAAATACATTGCTTTGATCCCAAAACATCATTGTGAGGCCCTCATTAAATGGATTTTTAAAAATGTGTTAGTAAAATAGTGTCAATATTGTTCTCCAGTGCTCAAAATGCTTCATTTTGAGCACTGAAGAAATGCTACATTTCTTTAATTGAATTTTTAATTAAAGTTATGACTAAACTTCAGATTTTAACATTAAGAACATGTGATCAAAGAACAAAGAACACCCTGTTCTTTGATCAAAGAGCAAAGAACAGGGTATAACAACAGATTTGCTTTTCTGGATTCTTTTGTTAGTTGTACCAAAGTTGAGGATAAAATTATGGGTAAACCATCAACGTCCGTGTGACATTAAACCAAGAAAATATTTTCTCTTTGTGTATCATGAGATTTATTTAAGTGGATTACAATGAATTTGGCCATAAAGAAAATATCTCTGGTAGTTCTTAAACTTTTTTTCATCACAAGAAAGAAATGGCACATATCATTGTAAGAAGCACTATTTATTTAATTCAGTGCTACATGTTGATGTAGAATTTCATAGCATGTGTGTGTGTGTATGTGTGTGTGTAAATTTTGATGTTCATAAAATGGTGAGCTAGGTGAGACCGGTATAATTTATATTTATTTCTTCTTCTGATAAATGAGTGAAATCACAAACTGACTTGCTCTAATGGATTGCCATCAGGAGTAGAGCTGTGTTCTTACATTACTTAGAGCATTGGGCATGAGCTTTCTTAGTAAGACTTTTTATCTGCAATTGATTTGTCATTTCGTCTCAGGAGAGAACATTTTAATTCCTCTTTGCTTCCCTCTACTTTGTTTTTTTTCCATAAAGGGTGAGCCTGGTAGAAATGGAAAAGCTGGTGAAGTAGGATTTGCAGGATCTCCGGTAAGTTTATACTGATCAATACAACAATGTAAAGACAAACTTCAAAAAATAAAGAACATTTAAAATTACCTCGCAGTTATTACCTGCACGTGTATTAGGCACTGTCACCAAGATATGTTCTCTTCTGTCATTCTGAAACAGGACGATTTGCCAGGGTGATAGCTAATTCCAGTTGCCTGCTTTGCATTGGCACCATATGAATGACCCTCCTAGAGCTAGAAAATTATATCATAACCTAACATGGATTCTTTCCAAAATGAGTATCAAATTTTCATTTAAGTCACCAGCTTGACTTACTTAAATTTCACCACATATCAATCCCATTTTTCTTTTAAAGATATTTTTAGTATTTTTAATTTTGTATTATTCATATGTTGAAAACAACTGCTTTAAAGAGTTTATTGATTTATTTTTTATATCCTAGAACAATAAATTGTGGACAAGATTCCTCTTCAGCTGCTTCCCCAAACCCTATTGTTGACTGAAATTCTTGATTGGTGTTCTGGCCCCTAAAATCTTATGACAAGGTGTACTGATCACCAGCTCTCCTAATACAGCTGTTTTCTTCCCGCTTGGCTTACTACAGGGAGAAGTCCCTGGCAACTGTCTCCACCAGAATTCAAGACCTGGGCCACTTGGCCACACTCTGACCCCACCTTTCTTTCTTCACTCATATTACTTTGATAGGTCCTCCCCTAGGACGCACTACACAGGCAATGGGGAAAATTAGAAAATGATAAGCAAGCAAAAATGTTCTAACATTCCTGCTCTTAAACTTTTTCCTTGTCCAAAATCCCCTAAACTGATTTGGCCTCCTTCTTATTATACTTCCGATAATATCCTAATGTTTCTACCACCCAATACATCCAACAATACTGAATTATTCTCCCTTTACTTTCTGAAGATTGATGAGGTTCAATGCTAGGATTTTTTTAAGCAAATAAATGCTGATCTTTTAAGGGAATTTACAAGGCTGTAAGGATTATTTCGTTACAAACACAAAACCAGTTCCCCAGCTCCCCGCTCTCCCTTTCCTTTCCTCCCCCTGAAAAGTCCGTGCAGACAAGTTCATGCAGACAAAGACATATGGTTTAGCCATTAGCACAGATGTCCACATGAACCAATCCAGGCTTGAACCTCCTGCCCTGCTACACTCTTGCACCTACTCACAGCGTGGGCCCTCCATGGGGAGGAAACGTGCCCTGCCAGCATGTCACAGATGCATTCTGTGAGTGCAATGCAACAATGTGTGATTGGGGTGTGATGACAGTCTTGGGTCAGCAGAATGAGAAAAATTTTATGAGCACTAGTACATCTGGTTTATTTTCTTGTTATATGAGAGATATGTAATCATATGAGAATTCCCTTGCAGACCACAAAAACTCAAAAGTTAACTAATTATTTGAAATAACATAGCTCAGTAATTCCCCTATAGACTTAGATGGATGTATACTGAGTTTCTGCTCAGGATGGAGGGGAGTCGAATCTCAGTAAAGGGGAGCATTCCAGTGGAAAAACTTAAAGGGAGTTTTTGAAGTGAACGAATTCCTAAGTCAGCTTGTGTAAACAGAAGAATTAGTGGAACTTTATTTGTTCAGAGAGCATGGTTTGATGTGCCCTTACTATGATAACCCCCTAGAAAACACTACAGAAACATTTTGCCTGGAAGAGGTCGCAGAGGAATTATTGCTTTGCTTTTATCATACAAATTTCATTTATTGAGTTATTTATTCATTCAATTAACTTTAAGTAAAGTCTATGATAATACAGAACAGAAGGATTTAACTTGTTAGATTGTGCTAGTACAAGAGAAGTTCCTTAAGAAAGATTTAGGAAAAGCACTATGAATGTCAAGAAGATGGAAAAGATGATGAATGTTAAACCATTTCTTCATTCAGTTGTTTATTCAATGCTTATTCTTGAATGCCCACTACTAAGGCATAAGGCTAAGTGCCAGGGATATGCAGATTAATAATAATAATTGATAATATTTGATAGCATCAGTCTGTGCTAACAAGGTGCTCAGTCTACTGGTGGCAGTATTAGTAGCATTCAGTTCTAAACCTAATCAATGTAGTCAACCAGAATAAGGGAATAATTAAGTCACTGGTTCCTTATCTATTTTAAGAGGGTATGAGGAAAAAGTTTCAAGCATTATTTCAAAATAGTCATGCCATTTGGATTTTATTTAGTGTTTGATTTTTATTGTTCTTTTTATTTGATATGCTTAGGTGAAGGATGCATAGAATTAGAATAGAATAGAATTAACAGAAACGAAGAAGCTGAGTCAAGGAGCCAACCCATTCTCTTCGTATTTCTTGACTTTCTTTTCTGTTGGATATTTCATTTTCTCAGTTTTTTAAACAATCACAAATCCACAAGCTTCTCCTGAACATTTTATTTTGAGAAATTTCTGATCACATTTTAATATAATCTTTCTAATCATATTCTGCTGCTAATACTTAGAAGTTCAGAAAAAATAAATCATATTGGTTTGCTACACATACATTTATTCTTCTACCACAAATAAAACACGATATAAAGGCGGGAAAGCATAATTTTCCTTAAGTTCTTCGGATTTTTTTTCCTATACCTTGAGCTACTTGATTCAGACACTGAGCAGCTTGACTCAGGTTTATTTTCTTGTTGTTTATTCTTTATTAATTATAATACAGTGATATACTTTGAAATTTTAAAAATGTCATCAAATCAATACCTGACATTAATCTGTGTCTCTGTGTAAGACATGTTTCCATTTGCCTTGCTAATTTTTGATCACCTAGATGTATTTTGACAGGTAAAAATATACTTCTCCTTTTTCTTCTTAGGTTTGTTAGTGAAAAACTATGTACCAGATGTTTCTTGGAAGAAAAAGTGTATTATGCAATTAATGACTCTGAAATGCCTTATCTGGGTTTTTTTTTACCCTCAACAGGGAGCTCGAGGATTTCCTGGGGCTCCTGGTCTTCCAGGCCTGAAGGGTCACCGAGTAAGTTCAATCCTTTGTAATCCTTTTAGATACTGGGGCTTATAGAGTAGGGTCTGGGGAGCTTTACCTTCAAAATCGGTACAATTCCATTTGTCAATTGCCCTTAACTGGCTGTGGTTGTAGTAGTCATCTGCAGTTATCAAAATCACAATGCTTTTTTTTACATTTCCTTTGAATTTCATTTGATTCTATAAACAAATGTATTTTGAGTTCTTACTATGTAATACTGTGAATACTATGAATACTGTGCTATAAAAGAAAAAACAGTGATAAATGAGAAATGCCCAAAGCTGACTCTCAGCTTCAGGCTAATGATATTCAGTTAAGAAAATATGCAATTACTATATAGTGGAATAAATGACACAATACTATAAAGTGTACTAGATCACAGGGGGTGCCTAGCCAGCTCAGCCCAACTCAGACATGGAAGTCTATAGAATGCTTCTCTCTTTATAACTCAGGATAATTAATATGTAACTATTATGTTACATACATATATAGAAATTACATATCTATCTATCTATCTGAAAGCATGGTTGATATTCACTCAGTGTACATTGACTGGCCTCTGTTTTGAGTGGTTGAGCTTATGATTAGAATGCTTGCTTCTATACTAGTTATTAAATATTTTGAACATCACTCCTGGATATAAACCATATTTTATAACTATATAAATTCTATAATTATTTGTTTTCTCTAAGGCCACCATAGGTTTTTTATTTATTGCTATAAAATAAATTTCTATGAAGTCACAAAAATTTGAAAGGTGAGAACATTGCACATTGAAAACATCATTTAAAGAGGGAAACCCTACTTTAATTTTCTTTGAATAGACTTTCAAAAAAGGTTGAGAATTTGGAAACATTTTGAGTAACAACTGTAAATCTGAGAGCCGTTTTCATAAGGCACTTTCTGTGAGCTTATTTTTGGTTCTTCTTTTACATTTCTGAGGCTCAAAAAAGCAGTAAAATACAAATTTATATTTTTCTTCTCAGGGACACAAAGGTCTTGAAGGCCCTAAAGGTGAAGTTGGAGCAATCGGTTCCAAGGTAATTGTATAGTATCTGAATGCAACCTCGCTATAGCATTTCTGTTCTGCTTCAAGTCTAAAATTTTTTTCAGGACCACCTTAAATAGTTCTGGAGGAAAGAGGAGTATAAAAAATGAATAGTTAAGTAGATAAATTTAATAGATAAATATAATCTTTCATGGATGTGTGGCAATAGATTTAGCAGGGTACACAACATGACTTAATTTTGCCACCAAGAACAGCCACCATGGCACTGGGTTTCTACCAATGTAGGATGGCTGTTATCTTTATATAAAGATGCACTATGAATTCACCCTCTAAAACACATTTACTCTTTCTGTTTTCTTTAAAAATATCTGAGAGTTTTAGATGGTTCATTAGTCCCATTATTTAGTACCCTTTTAATTCTAGGGCCTTTTGGCCATCATTTCTTTCCCAAATTTATTTATGCTTCTAGAGGGAAAGAGAACATTCAGGAAGTACAGATGACTTTTTAGTAGAAAGTACGATGAAATACATATGTGGAAAAGCATTTGGCTTTAAATTTGTCATTTCTAAGCTTCCTATAAGAGATCTTAAAGGAATATTACAGTCAATTTTAGCTTTCTAAATTTTACTTGACCTAAAGTATTATCAGACATAGACAAATAGTTTTTTTATTCTAATTAATGTGGCTAAAATCCCCAATTTTATTTTAGACTTATTTCTGTAGAATCTAAATTTCCATTGTATTTTGAGAAAAGGTGTTACAGCAGAATTCTGAGGTCCTTCATTGAAAGTATACCTTTCAAATGCTCACTTTGAAAAATAAGCCTTTAAAATAACACACACATGGAACAAACAGAATGATATGAATATCAACTGAAGGTTTCTCATATTGTAATATGATCTCCTTTTTGCTTTAGGGTGAAGCTGGCCCTACTGGTCCAATGGGTGCCATGGGTCCAATGGTACGTAAAAATTTAATTCTTTGCTTTTTTAGATTATACTAAGAGAATGTTTAAATGAAAAAAAAAAAAGACCTAGAGAACATATGTTAGCTGGTGAAATAATCCTTTATTATCAGCTGAAAGGCAAGCACACTATGAGAATTGCCCCTTCAGGGCTTCCCTGGTGGCGCAGTGGTTGAGAGTCCGCCTGCCAATGCAGGGGACACAGGTTCATGCCCCGGTCCGGGAAGATCCCACATGCCACAGAGCGGCTGGGCCCGTGAGCCGTGGCCGCTGAGCCTGCGCGTCCTGAGCCTGTTGTTCCGCAACGGGAGAGGCCACAACAGTGAGAGGTCCACTTACCGGAAAAAAAAAAAAAAAAAAAAAAAATTTGCCCCTTCAAATAGAAAGGCTTCCTGCATTACATTGTTTTTCTTATTTGTTGAATGCCTTTATTCTTTTTCAGTAACCAGTGATCAAATCAGGATTATTGTAGATTTAGGCCATTAAAGCTAGGTTAAGTGAAATCTATTTAGGCCAATTATAATGAGTCTTGATCGATTTGAGTAGTGAAATCAATCTACCCTAGAAATTCAAGTAAGATGTTTCAAGAGATGTTTCTTTATCATCTGCAGGGCCCAAGAGGAATGCCAGGAGAGAGAGGGAGACTTGGGCCACAGGGTGCTCCTGTAAGTATGTGTATTTCAACTCTCTCAAATGCTTTACTGAATATGTGTTTTAAATGAGAATGACATACTGGTTGCCTACTTTGTAATTTTTATACTTTTTATTTTGAAACAAATTTAGGTTTACAGAAAAGTTGCAAAAATAGAAGAGAGTTTCCATGTACCCTTGTACACTATACCTACCTTCTGTTAATGTTAACATCTTACATAACCAAAGTACATTTGTTGCCTACTTATTTTAATACAGAATTTAAGAAATAATAAAAACATTTAGCAGCATGGAGAATCATAGACTTTGGAATAGTAATCACATTATAATAACAGGTAATATTTATCAAGCACTTATTATCTGCCAAGCATTCTTCTGAATATCTTTATCTCTTGTTCATCACAATCCTAAAAGGTAAGTACTATGAATAAACCCTTTTAAAGATTAGAGTCTCCTGATCATCGTCCCTAGTTGTACAGATTGAGAAATTCTCTTGCTGTCTGTCCATCTACATTGAACCTGGAGGGGGGCGTTATTTTGTTCATTCTCATCACATCTCTCTGAAAGTCGGGCTATACTTGCTAATATTTCAAACTTACAGTTCATTATATTTCACCCACTTTTCTTTTGACAATTAAAGACTGCCACCTGGCCTCTGTTATTTTGATATCCTATCATCCCCATTACAATTAAAGTTCCCAGGTTTATAGCATCCCCTACTATTATCCCATAGAAGACAACCACCTTAGTGCTTCTCAGTGATACCAAAGTCAGGGCCTTGATTCAGGAGAAGTGAGACCCTCTCACTAGGCCATTCTTTATCACTTACAGGCAGAGTATCCTCTGGAAGTGTAGAGAATATTGTAGAATATAGTCAGCTATTGCCTTATCCAGACATACATATTATGTCCAATCTACTGTGTTCACTTCTCTGTGCTTTATTCTACCATCTGCCTGGGAAGTTCCAGCATTTCTGCTTCACTTAGTGTGTGCCATTGCTCTTTCCAAGTTTCTAAGAACTATTGTCCCTGTTAACAACATTTCCCAGGGTGTTTATCAGGGTGTTAAATATGTATTATGGGAGAGTGCTTCCAAATCATTAAAATTCTCCAGCTTTATATCCTGTCCCTCTTGATCCAGTACCTTCAGGACCTAGTCCCATACATTCTTTCTTGGATTCTGCCTCTACAAGATGTATAAGACTTATAGATTTTTTAGTGTAGAGTCTCTTCACTCTTTTATCAGAAACAGCATTTCCTCAGTGCAGTTATTTTGTGACTTGATGCTAATTGTTGGTCTGGTGGCCGGGGGAGGAGCAGGTGGTGGTGGCGGTGGCATATGTTGTCTGATAAAGTAGAGGCCTTTGTTTCATCTTTAAGCAAGAGAGAAGTATAAGCTGTTAATGGTGGGAAGGAGCACTTCTGTAGGCCCAGAGGCTTCAGGGTATTTGAGATCTCAAAGTTCTTAAGATATCCCAATGCGAAATTTCAAGGTCCCATTCCCTCCAATCAAGGGCCCTGACCATGGCATAGCAGACTTTCCACATTTTAGACTTCAACCTTCTCAAGAGCACTTAAAGCTTTATCATAAAGTCCTGGGCCTAATCTTCAACTTTTTCTTCCTTCTGGTTGTAGAAGATGACAATATTTTTAAATGCTGCTAAGGAGATTTATATTGATGTTTAATTACCATCAGCCTTTCAACGTCTTTCTCCAATGGATTCACTCGACAAGACCCATGCAGTTCCATTAACTTTGTAATTGTTACATCCCCTAAACCTTCTCAAATGCCTGAGCTATTGCACCCATAGCCCATTCCCTTACACTTGTACCCTATCTGAGTTCACTACTGGAGACAATATTTACTACTGCATCACTGCAGCATGCCAAGAGAAATCCATACTCCATCTATTGCCAGCTGGCCAAGGAGGAATCTAGGTTAAAAACTCCATTTTAGCGTCGGCTTTCTTGACTACCTCTGGCACAAATGATATACGGGTCAATTTTCCAAGGAAATGGCATTAAAGCAGAGTTGTGTGCAGGAAATTTGTTTTCAGAATGCTCTCAGAAACTACACCCTATGGGACTTCCCTGGTGGTGCAGTGGTTAAGAATCTACCTGCCAAGAGGGCAAACAGCAAAAGCAAGAACTATAATCCTGCAGCCTGTGGAACAAAACCCACATTCACAGAAAGACAGACAAGATGAAAAGGCAGAGGGCTATTACCAGATGAAGGAACAAGATAAAACTCCAGAAAAACAACTAAATGAAGTGGAGATAGGCAACCCTCCAGAAAAAGAATTCAGAATAATGATAGTGAAGATGATTCAGGACCTTGGAAGAAGAATGGAGGCAAAGATCAAGAAGATGCAAGAAATGTTTAACAAAGACCTAGAGCTAGAGGAATTAAAGAACAAACAAACAGCGATGAACAATACAATAACTGAAATGAAAACTACACTAGAAGGAATCAATAGCAGAATAACTGAGGCAGAAGAACGGATAAGTGACCTGGAAGACAGAAGGGTGGAATTCACTGCTGCTGAACAGAATAAAGAAAAAAGAATGAGAAGAAATGAAGACAGCCTAAGAGACCTCTGGGACAACATTAAATGCAACAACATTTGCATTTTAGGGGTCCCAGAAGGAGAAGAGAGAGACAAAGGACCCAAGAAAATATTTGAAGAGATTATAGTTGTAAACTTCCCTAACATGGGAAAGGAAATAGCCACCCAAGTCCAGGAAGCACAGAGAGTCCCACAGAGGACAAACCAAAGGAGAAACACGCCGAGACACATAATAATCAAATTGGCAAAAAT
Organism: Stenella coeruleoalba; assembly: GCF_951394435.1. Classification (NCBI taxonomy): domain Eukaryota; kingdom Metazoa; phylum Chordata; class Mammalia; order Artiodactyla; family Delphinidae; genus Stenella; species Stenella coeruleoalba. The sequence goes on along the minus strand of NC_137151.1, from coordinate 83,144,918 downwards.
CAAAGACAAAGAAAAATTATTGAAAGCAGCAAGGGAAAAATGACAAATAACATACAAGGGAACTCCCATAAGGTTAACAGCTGATTTCTCAGCAGAAACTCTACAAGCCAGAAGGGAGTGGCATGATATACTTAAAGTGATGAAAGGGAAGAACCTACAAACAAGATTACTCTACCCAGCAAGGATCTCATTCAGATTCTACAGAGAAATCAAAGGCTTTACAGACAAGCAAAAGCTAAGAGAATTCAGCACCACCAAACCAGCTCTACAACAAATGCTAAAGGAGCTTCTCTAAGTGGGAAACACAAGAGAAGAAAAGGACCTACAAAAACAAACCCAAAACAATTAAGAAAATGGTCGTAGGAACATACATGTCGATAATTACCTTAAACGTGAATGGATTAAATGCTCCAACCAAAAGACACAGGCTTGCTGAATGGATACAAAAAAACAACACCCATCTACAAGAGACCCACTTCAGACCTAGGGACACATACAGACTGAAAGTGAGGGGATAGAAAAAGATATTCCATGCAAATGGAAATCAAAAGAAAGCTGGAGTAGCAATACTCATATCAGATAAAATAGACTTTAAAATAAAGAATGTTACAAGAGACAAGGAAGGACACTACATAATGATCAAGGGATCAATCCAAGAAGAAGATATAACAATTATAAATATATATGCACCCAACATAGGAGCACCTCAATACATAAGGCAGCTGCTAACAACTATAAAACAGGAACTTGACAGTAACACAATACTAATAGGGGATTTTAACACCTCACTTACACCAATACTAATAGGGGATTTTAACACCTCATTTCATCCAAAATGAAAATAAATAAGGAAACAGAACCTTTAAATGACACAATAGACCAGATAGATTTAATTGATATTTATAGGACATTCCGTCCAAAAACAGCAGATTACACTTCCTTCTCAAGTGCACATGGAACGTTCTCCAGGAAGATCGCATCTTAGGTCACAAATCAAGCCTCAGTAAATTTTAGAAAATTGAAATCATATCAAGCATCTTTTCTGACCACAGCACTATGAGATTACAAATGAATTACAGGGATAAAAACGTGAAAAACACAAACACATGGAGGCTAAACAATACATTACTAAATAACCAAGAGATCACTGAAGAAATCAAAGAGGAAATCAAAAAATACCTAGAGACAAATGACAATGAAAATACGACAATCCAAAACCTATGGGATGCAGCAAAAGCAGTTCTAAGAGGGAAGTTTATAGCTATACAAGCCTACCTCAAGAAACAAGAAAAATCTCAAATAAACAATTTAACCTTATGCCTAAAGGAACTAGAAAAAGAAGAACAAACAAAACCCAAAGTTAGCAGAAAGAAAGAAATCATAAAGATCAGAGCAGAAATAAATGAAATAGAAACAAAGAAAACAATAGCAAAGATCAATAAAACTAAAAGCTCTTTCTTTGAGAAGATAAACAAAATTGATAAACCATTAGCGAGACTCATCAAGAAAAAGAGGGAGAGGACTGAAATCAATAAAATTGAAAATGAAAAAGGAGAAGTTACAACAGACACTACAGAAATGCAAAGCATCATGAGACTACTGTAAGCAACTCTATGCCAATAAAATGGACAACCTGGAAGAAATGAACAAATTCTTAGAAAGGTATAACCTTCCAAGACTGAACCAGGAAGAAATAGAAAATGTGAACAGACTAATCACAAGTAATGAAATTGAAACTGTGATTAAAAATCTTCCAACAAACAAAAGTCCAGGACCAGATGGCTTCACAGGTGAATTCTATAAAACATTTAGAGAAGAGCTAACACCATCCTTCTCAAACTCTTCCAAAAAATTGCAGAGGAAGGAACACTCCCAAACCCATTCTATGAGGCCACCATCACCCTGATACCAAAACCAGACAAAGATACTACAAATAAAGAACATTACAGACCAAGATCACTGAAGAATATAGACACAAAAGTCCTCAACAAAATACTAGCAAACAGAATCCAACAACACATTAAAAGGATCATACACCGTGATCAAGTGGGATTTAGCCCAGGGATAAAAGGATTCTTCAATATATGCAAATCAATGAAAGTGATTCACCATATTAACAAATTGAAGAAGAAAACCCATATGATCATCTCAATAGATACAGAAAAAGCTTTTGACAAACTTCACAACCCATTTATGATAAAAACTCTCCAGAAAGTGGGCATAGAGGGAACCTACCTCAACATAATAAAGGCCATATATGACAAACCCACAGCAAACATCATTCTCAATGGTGAAAAACTGAAAGCATTTCCTCTAAGATCAGGAACAAGACAAGGATGTCCACTCTCACCACTATTATTCAACATAGTTTTGGAAGTCCTAGCCACGGCAATCAGAGAAGAAAAAGAAATAAACAGAATACAGATTGGAAAAGAAGAAGTAACACTGTCACTGTTTACAGATGACATGATACTATACATAGAGAATCCTAAAGATGCCACCAGAAAACTACTAGAGCTAATCAATGAATTTGGTAGAGTTACAGGATACAACATTAATGCACAGAAATCTCTTGCATTCCTATATACTAATGGTGAAAAATCTGAAAAAGAAATTAAGGAAACACTCCCATTTACCATTGTAACAAAAAGAATAAAATACCTAGGAATAAACCTACCTAGGGAGACAAAAGACCTGTATGCAGAAAACTATAAGACACTGATGAAAGAAATTAAAGATGTTACCAACAGATGGAGAGATATTCCATGTTCTTGGATTGGAAGAATCAATACTGTGAAAATGACTATACTATCCAAAGCAATCTACAGATTCAATGCAATCCCTATCAAATTACCAATGGCAGTTTTTACAGAGGTAGAACAAAAAATCTTAAAATTTGTATCGAGACACAAAGGACCCCGAATAGCCAAAGCAGCCTTGAGGGAAAAAAGCAGAGCTGGAGGAATCAGACTCCTTGACTTCAGCCTATAATACAAAGTAACGGCAATCAAGACAATATGGCACTGGCACAAAAGCAGAAATAAAGATTAATGGAACAAGATAGAAAGCCCAGAGATAAACCCACGCACCTATGGTCAGCTAATCTATGACAAAGGAGGCAAGGATATACAATGGAGAAAAGACAGTCTCTTCAATAAGTGGTGCTGGGAAAACTGGACAGCTACATGCAAAAGAATGAAATTAGAACACTTCCTAACACCATACACAAAAATAAACTCAAAATGGATTAGAGACCTAAATGTAAGACCAGACACTATAAAACTCTTAGAGGAAAACATAGGAAGAACACTCTTTGACATAAATCACGCAAGATCTTTTTTGATCCACCTCCTAGAGTAATGGAAATAAAAACAAAAATAAACAAATGGGACCTAATGAAACTTCAAAGCATTTGCACAGCAAAGGAAACCATAAACAAGACGAAAAGACAACCCTCAGAATGGGAGAAAATATTTGCAAACCAATCAATGGACAAAGGATTAATCTCCAAAATATATAAACAGCTCATGCAACTCAATATTAAAAAAACAAACAACCCAATCCAAACATGGGCAGAAGACCTAAATAGACATTTCTACAAAGAAGACATACAGATGGCCAAGAAGCACATGAAAATCTGCTCAACATCACTAATTATTAGAGAAATGCAAATCAAAACTACAATGAGGGGGCTTCCCTGGTGGCGCAGTGGTTGAGAGTCCACCTGCCGATGCAGGGGACACGGATTCATGCCCCGGTCCAGGAATATCCCACATGCCGCGGAGTGGCTGGGCCCATGAGCCATGGCTGCTGAGCCTGCACGTCCGGAGCCTGTGCTCCACAATGGGAGAGGCCACAACAGTGAGAGGCCCGCGTACCGCAAACAAAACAAAACAAAACAAAACAAAACTACAATGAGGTATCACCTCACACCATTAGAATGGGCATCATCAGAAAATCTGCAAACAACAAATGCTGGAGAGGGTGTGGAGAAAGGGGAACCCTCTTGCACTGTTGGTGAGAATGTAAATTGAAACAGCCACTATGGAGAACAGTATGGAGGTTCCTTAAAAAACCAAAAATAGAATTACCATATGATCCAGAAATCCCACTGCTGGGCATATACCCAGAGAAAACCATAATTCAAAAAGACACATGCACCCCAATGTTCATTGCAGCACTACTTACAATAGTCAGGTCATGGAAGCAACCTAAATGCCCATCGACAGATGAATGGATAAAGAAGTTATGGTACATATATACAATGGAATATTACTCAGCCATAAAAAGGAATGAAATTGGGTCATTTGTTGAGACATGGTTGGATCTAGAGACTGTCATACAGAGTGAAGTAAGTCAGAAGAGAAAAACAAATATCGTATATTAACGCATATATGTGGAACCTAGACAAATGGTACAGATGAACTGGTTTGCAGGGCAGAAATTGAGACACAGTTGTAGAGAACAAATGTATGGACACCAACGGGGGAAAGCTGGGGTGGGGGTGGGATGAATTTGGCAATTGGAATTGACATGTATACACTGATGTGTATAAAATTGATGACTAATAAGAACCTGCTGTATAAAAAAATAAATAAAATAAAATTCAAAAAAGAATCCACCTGCCAATGCAGGGGAAATGGGTTCGAGCCCTCGTCTGGGAAGATCCCACATGACGTGGAGCATCTATGCCTGTGCACCACAGCTACTGAGCCTGCTCTCTAGAGCCCACAAGCCACAACTACTGAGCCCATGTGCCACAACTACTGAAGCCCGTACACCTAGAGACCGTGCTCCACAACAAGAGAAGCCACCACCATGAGAAGCCCGTGCACCGCAGCAAAGAATAGACCCACTCTCAGCAACAAAGGCCCAACGCAGCCAAAAATAAATAAATTTATTAAAAAAATAAAGAAACTACACCTATGAAGAAATTAATAAAATAAGCAGGATTTGCCATAGGGAGAAATCAAACTGTGTTACATTTGCAACAGAGACCTCAATCTTCATGAGCCTTCCATTCCATGGGAACAGTGGAGCTGGGATGGCTCTTCAGACTGTTTTGAATGGGGGCTAATCCTTTGTACCACTGCATTGACCAGGGAAGCGCATAACCTTGGGATAGCTAACTCCTTTCAGCAATTTGTGGGGAGGGTCTCAACTGGGAGCCATCACAGCTTATAACACTTCCAGCAGTGGTAGAATGATTATTTCTGTGCTGAAGGGGAATCTGGGTGACACCCGCAGCATTCACTACTACTTAATTTCCTTTGTGTGTGTGTACATGTGTGTGCACATGTGCTCTAGGTTTTTGTTTTACATGGAGTGCATTCCTTCCTCTGGGTTATTCTATTAAGAAGAGCCCAGTGTTCAAAGTTTCATTGTCTTTGAGCTCATTTGATAGAAGGTGACACGTTCAAGTAAAAAGAATCATTTTAATCAGTTTGTATTTCCAGTCTTGATTTTTCTCTCTTATTGCTGTAAGGATAGATGTGCTTATTGCTACTTTACGCATGTTGTATAAATGTATTTTTATTGCTATTAACCTAGTTAAAGTTGTCAGTTAACCTTAATATTCATTCTCCAATTTTAACATAGACATTTTTATAACGTAAATGAATTGTCAACAAATACAGTAGAAAATGCACCGTTATCTTGCCTCTTCTCCTAACTAGGGACAACGAGGTGCACATGGTATGCCTGGAAAACCTGGGCCAATGGTGAGTGTATTACTTTCATATTCATTCATTCACTTATTCATTCATTCTTCCATTTGTACATTCATTACCATTTACAAAGCACCTACTGTGTCCCAGGTGCTTGGAACAGAAAGACAACAAACACATAGTACTTGTCTTTGAAACCTGCCCTGTCAAAGAAGAGAGATATATCAATTGATATTGTAGCATAATGCTATTGCTAACTTCTGTGATAGGGAAAGCAACCTGAAGTATGGGAACCTACCTGTACCGACACCAGTAGTGAGACAAAGAAGTCAAGAAAGACTTAAAGAGGAACAACTTTTAAGCTTAGTCTTGAAAGATGAGTATATAAAAAGAACAAGAATACAACATGGTCCGTACAGTGGATAGGTGAAAAACATGATGAGCTCAGGGAAATATTCAGTACTAGGAGGGTAAATCGGATTTGCAATTACTTGCCCTTAAGATCTTTTCTTCCTTGTTACTCATAAAAAGGAAACAAACTATGGGAGGAAAAATAAGTGTAATTTAAAAGGGCTTTTATTAATGCAAAACTGATGGATTTAAAATACAGTCCTCAAAGAAGAATCAGGATAACCTAGAATGAAATTCCTCTTACACTCATTTCCTTTAAATCCAGCTTTAAATCAGTGGTTTAGACTCTATTCATGCCTTCCCAAATGTAGTATAGTGACACATATTCACTTTTTATTAGCCTGAAAAAAATCACTTCAAAATATCCAGATGATTCTTAATCATCATTTTTATAAAGTGAAGTCCTAGATTTTGGTACAATGTGTAACTTTCTAAAAACTATCCTTATTACTTGGTTAACACAAAGAAAGTAATTTCTCTAGAAGCAGTTGTTTCAAACAATTTGTGTTTGTGACTGACTCTCGTATGCTACAAGTAGGAAATTCTGTTATGTTTAATACCACTGGACATGTGTTTTAGCACAATTGCATATCAGTGTTGTAAGGTTCTTATGATAAAATTATATTATTATCTTTGTGATTTTAAAGTACTAAGTGGATTACTCTTATATGTCAAAGTACAGAATAAAAGATTTCATGTTAATTAAAATACACGTCTAATCATTTTTCTGGTTTCTTTTAATAGGGTCCTCTTGGGATAACTGGTTCCGCTGGTTTTCCAGGAAATCCTGGGTTGAAGGTAAGATGTTACTATATTTAGCTCTTGATGACATGAATTACCTGAATCCCAAAGTAAAGAATGTCATTTCTTTCATTGAAGAGTGTGGAAGTCGCTCTTAACTAAGGAAAAGAGCCTAGCGTATTCTCAGTGTCCATTATGGTAGGGGAAAAAAAAAAGAAAATGAAAAATATGATATTATTATATAATAAGTAATTAAAAGAGAATTACTTATAATCATGCACTTGTAGTATCAAAGAGTCTGTTGCAATAGGACTCTAACACCAGACAATTGTAACGGCTGTGAGGGGTAAGGGTTTAATCTGAATTGAACTCTATTCTTGGATACAGTGCCTGGCAGTAATAAATAGCAGAATGTTCTAAACAATAGGAGAGTAAAATAAATCCGAGGTGATCAAAAGGCCACACAATATTGGCCTCCACTTCTGCTCCCCTTCTCCCCACCTCCACCCCCGCAACTTACACAATCATTGATGGAATGCGTGGGGAGGCTATTTGGCTGTCCATGTGGAAATGGATTGGAGTATTCTGCTGGGATGATTTACATTTGTAGTGAGTCACAACTTGTTCTTTCTCTCAACACTTTGGATGATAAATCCATGTATTACAGTGGGAGGTTATTAAGATTATATTAGCTAAATTAGTGAATAAACTCAGAACGCTACCTTCAAACTTTGAACAACACAATACGTTTGATTTTTCTCACACCCGGTTTTTCTTTGGCAATAATTTTCTTCATCTTGAAGAAGGGATTTGCTCACAAGATTCTGCTGTACAAAAATAACCGTGGCCAGTCACCTCACCTCTCTAAATCTTGTTTTCTCAAGGAATTTTATTGAAGATTAAGTGAGAAAATATGCAAACCCTTAGCATAGTGCCTGAGGCAGAGGATGCCCTCAGTACAGGCCCACGCTTCTTGTTAGTGGGGCCACTCAGATTGGATTTGAACTTCGAAACAAACAAATAAACAAACAAAAAAAATCTCTAGTTGACATTTCAAGTATTCTTTGAAATGTGAGAGTCATCAAGTCAAATTATTCTTCGGCTGTCTCTAACGCTGACTTTAAATTCTGTGCCACAGGGATGTGCCTGCTTTATTTTAAAATGGTTCACTATTCACTCCGTTGGTTCACTAACCAGTCCCTCCGTTAACTGAGAACTCACTGTAGGACCTGCTTCAATTCCCCTCTGTATCTGGTCTGCTCCCTGAGTAGGACCTGCTTCAATTCCCCTCTGTATCTGATCTGCTCCCTGAAGTCCTAAGTCTGCTGCCACTGACTCTGACATGGGAAGGCCCAAACTCCCTGTGTACCTCAGTCAAAATAGGCAAAATCCCTTCCCTCTCTCTCTCTGTAAGACTCTCCACCCTCACACCAAGCTCTGGCTAGAGAATTCAAGGAAGAATACTCACAATGCCCCGGACTCTCACTTAGCAGGAAGTGGTTTCTGCTCCTACTGTGGCCTCTAGTTAAGACTTCACTAGCCATCATAGTTTATACAGTAGTTCACTCTGGATACTTCCCTCTCCTCCTGGGTTTTTCTAATACGGGCTGTTGGCTACTGAAAACTCCTCAATAAAGTCAAACACCTCACAAAACTGTTTCAGAAATTGTTTCCCTGTCCTACCACCACCCCCAACATAAAGACCACCACCCCTGGTGTTTGTTTTTGGCCAAAATTCTGCTATACCTGTAATATTCTTCCAGGCTGTCTGGCTCTCTAGATGAAGAATAAACTTTCACGTCTAGTTCTTTGTATTTCAGTGAAGGATAATAGGAATTCCCTCTAGGATATGATTTACATTAGGTACCTAATATGTTAGATAAAATGCAGAAACTCAGCTAAGTTTGAATTTCAGATAAATAAAGAACAATCTTTTAGGATAAATATGTTCCAGATATTGCATGGGACAAACTTATTCTGAAATCATTTGTTGTTTATCTGAATTAAAACTTAACCAGGCATCCTGTATTTTTATTTACTATCTGGATCCCTATCTTGGGTTGAAACAAGGGTAGCTATCAGGTGACCTTCACCAGGTTGCTCTGCTCTGCATGCTGTGGGCATCATCACATCCAGAGTGGCGGGAAGTGAGTCCATCCCTTAAGCTAAGTTAGGCACACACCCCTGGAAACTACTTTGTGTTCTTGACTCGTTTAAATGATTGGGTGTAAAATGTAAAACTCCAAATAAGCAGTCAGCTTTGAAACACACCACACTGATATTTTCTTAAATTAACGTTTTCCTCGTACCCCTTTAGGGAGAAGCAGGTCCCACTGGGGCACGAGGCCCTGAAGGTCCTCAGGGGCAAAGAGGTGAAACTGGGCTACCGGGTCCTGTTGGCTCTCAAGGTCTTCCTGTAAGTTCCTAGTATATTTAGAAATTATCACTGAAAGCTGGACATGTTTTATAACGTATTTTAATATATTCTCTTTCAATTCTGAATGAGTGTTTAGAACTCATGAAAAAAAACATGTCCCTTGTCAACTCTGCAAATTTTGTCTATTTTATGGAAAAGGGAATTAATTAGTCATAAAAGTGATTTTTATAATATAATGGTGGTTGATTTATTTTTCCTTTCTTTCTTTTTGGTAATTTTTCTGCCTCCTTTTGTGAGATGGGTGGACATCTGAATACCACCCTAGATATGGCTTAATATTTCATGAACTTTTCCTGTATCTTTTAGGGTGCAGTGGGAACTGATGGTACGCCTGGTGCCAAAGGCCCAACAGTGAGTAACTAACTTCATTTATGCCACATGAGGTTCAAATGGGCACAATCCTTTGAACAGTGACCATAGACTTGTGCCTAGGTCTCTGCTCATCATGTTACTCTTACATTCCAATAGGGTTCTCCGGGTACCTCTGGTCCTCCTGGCTTAGCAGGGCCCCCTGGATCTCCAGGACCTCAGGGTAGCACTGGACCTCCAGGAATTCGAGGCCAACCGGTAATGTCCATCAAAGAATTATCATCCATTAGTATAATACAACTAAGATCGCCAGAGAAATAATATGCAATGAGATACAGTGAAACATAGATAATGTGACTTATTTGAATGAGACAAAAGAAGGTAGGAATTTTTGTAAAGTGGAAGCCAAATATTAATGTACAATTTACATGTTTAAATTCAAAGGGGAAAATTATTGCACTATGTTAAATTTTAGTGTTCTTTTGTTTAAAATAGTAAGGTCATAACTTCATGATCCACCTCATAGAATTTTATAGAGTTACATAACAAATATGGAGACACTTTGCAAGCCAGTATGGGGAAATACGGAGTTTTCATGGGGGGTTATAATGACAACTTGGCTAAAATGGGTTCAACAGCTATTTCTTAAGATTTATTCTTGAAGAGTGCTTCCAACATGTTGTTTATATTGAATGAGTTTCCACATTTTGTATAAATTTGTATGTTTTATATTCATATATTTATCTATTGGTAAAAATATACGGTTAGTTCTTAAGAAATAAACACATTGAGAAGTTGTGCTTATGTATCTTTTAGCTTGATATATAACAAAACTTTGTTTCCTAGTACTACTTAAAACAAATATTTTAGATCCTGATCTAAGTAATTTGATTATGCTGATAAATCCTTTTTAAATGCTAGTGACGAATTTATAAAAACATGCGTGTTGTTGGTATTTTACATTTGATTTTATCATGTTCTCAATTTAGCAATCTGGTTCCCACAAATTATAGTACAATTGGCATTATAAAGACATACATACCCAAAACTCTTGAATACTCTAAAGATAAAATACCCTATTTGATGTTGTCAAATCTCAATAAATAGAACATAAATATAAAATTATTTTGATTTTGGGTGAAGAAATCTATTTCCTAAAATAGACTCTAAATAGATTTATCTATTGAAGTTGTCATTGTTAGTTCTAATTTTTATTATCAAATTGTAATAATAACTGAATAATTCTAATTATCCTACTATGCATGATTAAAAACAAGATTTTAAAAGTAAATCTTTTGAAGACCCCTGTAAAATATACAAACTACTACCTAACTGTACTGGATTTTATAAAATTTCACACACATTCTACAAGATTTGCATAATTTAAAAAAATTATTATACTGCTGATTCAGTACAGATTCAGCTGCAGAAAATTTTCAAGGCCCATTCACTGTAATAATTAAAGCAGGTTGGGCTGGATAAATATCTTGGTTCTTAAAATTATCAATGTTTTTATTTTAGGGTGATCCAGGAGTTCCAGGTTTCAAAGGAGAAGCTGGCCCAAAAGGGGAACCGGTAAGGTTTTATTTCTTTTAAATGATAAGAAGAACATGAATATTATCCAGAAATGTAAGCCCAAAATACTCAAGTACTTCAAATAATGACAATGAGAATTATAATACTTTTGGATGGAAAGAGTTTGCTTAATATAGTTTAAAATTTGTGACTGACTTATTTAAATGAATCTTTTGACTATAACTCCCTTGTCAAACGGCTCTTTCTGGTATCTGTCCTTCTGTTTTCAATAGGGGCCACATGGTATTCAGGGTCCAATAGGCCCACCTGGTGAAGAAGGCAAACGAGGTCCCCGAGGTGATCCAGGAACAGTTGGTCCTCCAGGCCCCATGGGAGAAAGGGTAAAATTTGAATGATTGAATAAATTCTTATAGTTGTGGGGGAAGTACATGAATAACTTTTGGAATAGTGAGGAAAACTAGAGCAATTAAGAGAAATGCTAGCAGGTGCATTGCACAGTTCAGTATGGCTATCTTTGAATTCAGGGAGCCAACTGTCTAATCATTGTTCATTCATTCATTCATCTAATATTGACTGAACAAATGCTCTATGCCAATTTGGTGTATGGTGCTTGGGATACATCAGTGAACAAGAATGCTATGGGTCCAGCCTTCATGCGGGGGCTAGTAAACAATAGTTTAGTGGGGAGGTAAGCAATAAACAAGTTAACAGGTAAATAAAAATATAATTACACATTTTAATAAGTGCCATATACACTTAGGGAATAGCAGGGTGATGTGGTAGAGAGTAACTTATGACGGTAGTGTGGCATTAGGTTAGGTGGTTAGGAAATAAGATTCTTTGAGAAGATGGCATCTAGCTAAGATCTGAAGATTAAGATGAGCCAGCAAGAAAACTTGAGAGAAAAAGCATTTTTCAGCAGAGGAAACAAAAAATGCAAATCCAGGAGGCCAGAAAGGGCTTAGTGATTTTGAAGACCAGAAAAGGTTGCTGTGACTGGACTATAATGAAACAGGTCTGAAAGGGAGAATAACAATATCACCTTACTTTTGTATGGAACCTCAGAAAATGCAAAGGGCTTCACATCAAAGACAATACTAATGCCTGCAATTACTGACATTTTGATTGTGGTAGATGGTACCATTTCTTTACCTCTCGTATCTATATCTATGTATCAGTTTTTCTCTATGTTTAATTTTACAATGAAGTGGTAAAATATTTTTTGATTTGAATAATTTTGGCTCAGTACTTACATATATTTTTCAAAATTTAAAATGTCTTTCTGTATAGTCAGGTTATTTTTTCTTATACATATCTATTGCTGTGTTGGTTTGATCATAGCTCCTAAAACCTTATAGTACTAAGAATAAAAATCACCCACTCGTTATATATTACAAAAACATCCACAATTAAGAATCACATTTTGGTCATTTGTAGGGCGCTCCTGGCAATCGTGGTTTTCCAGGCTCTGATGGTTTACCTGGACCAAAGGTAAGGTTATCCTATCAAGGTTGACACTCCTGTGGGCAGTGTTGCAAAAGATGCCATTGTCCAGCATGGTGATCTAGCCTTGGTCCACATGGGTCCAGATCTAGAAAAGAGTTGGACACAGATGTTACTCCTACTGCCAAATCCCTCTTGTGCAATTTCTTCATTATAGAGGTCTAGGGGAGAAGGATGATGGTTGGAGGTGTATTGGAGTTTGTTTTCAAACTTTCCAGGGACATTCTTGAGAAGAATAGGCCATAAATCTTTCCTTTAGCCGATATATATTTTTTCCTTCATCTAGAAATTTAGACTGTTTCAAAATTTGGGGGTTTCTAAATCTAAGTTATTGGAGTGAGGCTCTAAACACAACTTTCATTAGTTAATGATGAAAAACCTCTATTCTACAAGGAATCCAAATGAGAACAAAATGTGAAGTGACATGGTTTACAAAGAAGTCTTTGTAACTACTTTGACAAACTCTTTTATGTTATACCAGTGGTTTGATTTGTAAACAAGGATTTTATATATGCTTGCTTTTGTTTCCCTGCACTCCCTTTTTCCTGATATGTTCTGCTTTGCTTTGGAACAGGGGGCTCAAGGAGAGAGGGGTCCTGTAGGTTCTTCAGGACCTAAAGGAGGTCAGGGGGATCCAGGACGTCCGGGGGAACCTGGGCTTCCAGGTGCTCGGGTAAGAACACAGCAGTTTTTTGCTACATCAACCCAGGAGATATGCTCCTGAGAACTCATTAAAGGTTTCTTAAAGGTTTTTTTTTTTTTTTTTAATAGCTTGCTTTCGCGACTTGGAACATTTCTTTGTTTTTTTCTTTGGGTTTGACCTGATTCATTATTTTTGAAATAATGAATGGTTTGCTATTTTTATCATGTATAGAAAAAAAAACTTCTAGTCTCCTTTATTCAAAGAGGTATGTATTAATAATTTTACCACTTGATATGAAAAGAAAATCCTTTTTATCAATTTTTATGATTTTTCTTTACTTGCTGATGAACAACTTATGTGACTTTTAGCACAGAGAATTCCTGACAAATTTCATTTTAACAAAATGTCACTTGAAAATTCATTAGAACTATGGAATTACCCTTATATTCAGTTGTCAACAATGCCCCTTAAAGAGAAAAGGATTATACAGAAAGCTTCATGGAAAGATACATTTGGCTCAACATAAGTTCTTTGTCCTGAACCCAGCGTTAGATATTTGAGTAAAAGTCTCCTACAACCCTTTCTCCTTCTACGTGAGAAAGAGGCATTGGGTTCATCTTCGATAAATATCTTTGATATTCTTCCCTAGACACATGATAAAGGTGGAATGCCAGTTGAATGACCATTCAATTACTTTTAGTAAAAATGATCCCTGATTGTAGACTGCATTTGGACTTGGAGGACTATGAATGAATTAAAAAAACTGGTAGGAGGCATAGCTTTGGATTTCCTGAGTTTGCAGGGACTTGTACCTGGGCATTCACCTTGCTGGGACCAGTATAGTATGTCCAAGGTGCTGTTACAAATATTGGTTATGTGAGATTTCAAACCAGGGTGGCTCCTGCACCCACCACATAGACTGATTCTCTCACATCGGGCCTCCCATTGTGTGAGGCTTAGAGTCTGGCCCTGAAGGCTGTGCTGTGAGGACTCCTCCCAGTGGGGAGTCCCACATGTGATGCCTTGTTGCATGTTGTGTTGTCTGCCCTGTATCCTGCCCTGTATCCTGAAACCAGGTTGAGTGGGGCCCATGATGGTCCTGTGAGTTTGTCTAGAGGAACCTAAGGCTACTGAGAGTGGGCATTGCAAAGCGGAACTGGATCTTTTTAATGCAGTGCTATTTTTACTCTTTAGAATCTTACTCCAGTTGCAGGTCAGCAACAAACTGACAATTGCTTTCAATTTTTAGGGTCTGACAGGAAATCCTGGTGTTCAAGGTCCTGAAGGAAAACTTGGACCTTTGGTAAGTAATTTAAACAGAAGTCCACCACCATTAATATTTCTCAATAGACATGCAACTTACATGGTAAGATGCTTATTTAAGGTTAACATTTTTGATCAGGTGGATGCTGATCATGTTTACATGTTTAAAATGTACCTTCCTCTCCTGGAAGTAAATATTAAGGATCTGTGTATTTTCAAAATGACCAAAAATTGATAACGTTGTATTGAAATAAATGCTTGAGATTGTAATTGCTTCTCTGACATAAGTGAAAAAGTTTCCATGATGTATTTATTAATATTAGTGGAATTTGTTAGCAACATTCTCATTTCTTGATATCCTTCCAATTTTATACATTTAAGAGATAAGTGGGTATAAATTTGAAAGTTCATATATTCTGGGCCCTTTCCTTATACAGCAAATGTGAAATGGAAGTCCTGAGTTTTCATTACCACAAACAAGAGTAAATGAAAGAAGGAAGATTTCCCCTATTAATATGAGAATGTAAAGAGACATAAAGATGAGGCTTGTGTATAGAATAAGAATAAAGTCTCCGTTCTAAACATTCAAATACCTCAGCAGTTGTTTTTAAAAACACTCAACTGTCCTGATTCACTGAAATAAAAACGTGGCTTAATTTAAAACTTACATAACTTTTGTAGTAAGGAAAGGCAAGTGACAACTTGGGTGATGTAACATTCAGAGAGAACTTATGTGAAACTTACATTGCTCCTGTCAATTTTGTAGGGTGCTCCAGGAGAGGATGGCCGGCCAGGTCCTCCAGGCTCCATAGGAATCAGAGGGCAGCCTGGGAGTATGGGTCTTCCAGGCCCCAAAGGTAGCAGTGTGAGTACAGTGTATAATGTTGCCATCTCATCATAATCCTCACTTGGAGCTGACATGTTTATAGCAAACTGATTGAAATTTAAATTAGTTTGCATTGATTCTTTAGGGTGACCCTGGAAAACCTGGAGAAGCAGGAAATGCTGGTGTTCCTGGGCAGAGGGTAACTACACATTTTCTGCTAAAGAAAAAAATATATATGAAATTACCCAAATTCTCATGGTCTCACCTCATAAATTATCTCTCTGCGATGCTAGGGAGCTCCTGGAAAAGATGGTGAAGTTGGTCCTTCCGGTCCTGTGGGCCCCCCGGTATGTAAGTTTTAGTGAGAATATATTCACATTGCATTCTTCAGTGATGTTTGTCTGAGACTTTACTCATGGGTAGGTTTTGGGGGGAAGTAAATAAAAAAGTGCAAGATGGAAGAATTTCAGTTATATCTTTTCTTTTGATTCCTGTGCTGGCATCTTCTGCCTTTTTAAGTAGAATTATTGGTCTTTTCATTTTAAACTTCTATGAAATGCTGATGGTAAAAGCTACCTCATCATCTCTATGTTATCACAGTTGAAAATTATATGAGGAAAGTAGTGTCTGACAAATATTTTATACTGTATTTTATTTAAAATATATAAATACTCGATTATACCAGGGTTTTTTTTCTAATATTGTGTCTTATAGAAATTTATTTAAGCGTTTTTTTTGTTTGTTTGTTTTGTTTTTTTGGATGGACTAAAAAGGAATAATATTTATCCTTTGAGGTGTATTTTCATCCTAGGATTTTAAAATTGTGTTAATCAGAAATATTATGGCATGTTTATTTGTTTTGGAATGGGGCAATTTAAATATCTTTTTTAAAATGTTAGCTTTGCTTTCTTTAGTTATTCTAGTTTTGAAGGTTTGATTAATAATTTTTATAACACTGAGAAACAAACTACAATGGAAACATTAATTACCTTTTAGATTAGACATATAAAAGTAACGGATTTTTCCATGCCAATAGTCAATTTCCCCCAAAATTTTACAGTTGGCTCCAGACATTTATGTTTGGATAAAAAATGAACACATGTTATCAGTTTCTTCACTGGCTTTAGAAGATATTTTCTCACCATCAGGGACTTAAAACGGTACAATTAGTTGACATTTAGGACTAGTTTATTATCTTGCTAAAGTGAAAAACTTGTGATTGGAAGAAATACAAAGAAATATAAATATTTCTTTATAAAATATAAATATAAATACTTCTGGTGGTTCACACAAGTGGGAAGCAGACATAAGGATCTGGCTCTTGATGTTCATGGTTTTCTTTCCTTCGTGACTTAGGGTCTAGCTGGGGAGAGAGGAGAACAGGGCCCTCCAGGCCCCACTGGCTTTCAGGTATGCACTGACTCAGTCTTCCATTTCTTGTTCCCCTAAGCAAAATGCTTTTTTATAAAAAGATATGGTTGAATGACGTGAAATTCTACAATTTTCAAAGAGGTCATTCCTCTTTTAGTAAATAAGATAGACATTTGGACAAAATCAAACATTTTTACTCAAAGAGAAGGAACAGATTTCCCCTGAACAACTGATCAAACCCCAAACCTATTAACAAATTATAAATCATAAAATGTTCTTAATATCTCAATAAGATTTATT
Organism: Stenella coeruleoalba; assembly: GCF_951394435.1. NCBI lineage: Eukaryota > Metazoa > Chordata > Mammalia > Artiodactyla > Delphinidae > Stenella > Stenella coeruleoalba. Next base: position 83,127,912 of record NC_137151.1, on the reverse strand, counting down.
TAACTATATTGAGGCTTATCTAATTTTATTGACACAGTGTCTAAAATTTTTTGTTGAACAAATTTTCATGATTTATTTAATTAAATATGATGGTATATTAATAGCATAGATAATCATAATTTGGGGAAAAAACTGTCAGGACTAACTTTCAATATTTATTCTAGTAGCCTAAAGTATTGTTCTCAAAGCCATTAAAAGCTCCACAAATATAAAGAACCTACTGTTATATCCTTACCTCTTTTTTGCTAAGTGGTGTGCAAATGAAAATCTAAACCTACGAACTGACTAGCTGCTGTGTTATGTTAGAGGATGTAGGTTTCTCATTTTGCTTTGCTTAACTTGTGTTTAAATAATGTCTTTTGCTTGAAAATACAGTCAGGGAGCTCTGTGAATTGTGAACTGTTAACACTGGTGGCCTATTAAATTTCCACAGAGTCACAATTTTATATTCTTACTTTTGCTTTAGGGGCTTCCTGGTCCTCCAGGGCCTCCTGGGGAAGGTGGAAAGCCAGGTGATCAGGTAAGTGTTTAAATAATAAGGATAGCAATACTAAAAATTGCTAACATAATATCACTTACTATGTGTCAGGCTCTGTTCTGCTTTGCTTTAAATTAACTATCTCCTTTAATCCTCAAAACAACTCTTACGTACTAGGTACTATTATTATTATTATGCCCATTTTACAGATGAGGAAAATATGGCACACGGATGTTAAGTAATTTTCCCAAAGTCACACAGCTGATATGATTTGAACCCAGGTCATGTGCTCATACTGTGTTCTTAATCACTAAATATGTCTTACTGTACATTTTACTGGAGGCTTCATAAACGGTTATGAACAGAAACTTACCATTTTATTTCTGTCATTTTACCAGCACATAGGTTTATGTAATTTATTTTTCTTTGAGTGATTTATTCATTCATTTAACTGTTCAGAAATATTTGCTGAGCACTCTGTGCTAAGCTCTACTAAGCCTTGACCTGAACCAATTGAACAAGATGGACATGGACCTTGCCTTATATTTTATTTTACTAGGAGACAGAGAGTATAGAAAGTCAGTTACAACAGTAGCATATTCTAAATGCTATGGTAAGAGAGGCACTGTGTGTATGTAAACCTAGAAGATGCACCTAATTCAGACATTGGGGTTTAGAAAAAGTTTCCTGGACAAAATAGTATCTTTTATAAGATCTGAAGGAAGAATGATGGTAAGCGGGGAGGAGGGAAGGCAAGAAAATACTCCAGGAAATGCAAACAGCAAGTGCAAAGGCTTGATGATCAAATTTAGCACTGAAAAAAGTTCGGTAGGTCAGAAATGTGAAATACAGGTTGAGGAGGGTGAAGAAGAGGCTGGAGAATGACAGGGGCCTGATCCTGGAAAGTCTTAATTTGAGTCTAGTTTGTTCTTATTATTAGAGTAATGGGAAGCTAATGAAGGGCTTTTAAGTAGAGAGAAATACTATTACATTTGGGTTTTAGGAAGATCATGCCACAATGAAGACAATACATTTCAAGGGACAAGACTGGAGGCCTACTTGATGTAGTTACTGTCTTTATCAAACAGAGAAGTTTTAAATGACAAATTTTCCTTTAGTTAAGAACAAACTTTTAATGTAGTGATGACAGCATTAGTTTGAACCCAAAATTCCTAGTACAGTGTGTTGTCTATATTATATGTTCAAGGAATATTTATTAAATTGAATTGAATTGGTTCTATTTAAAAGATTAGTACTTCATTGCTTTTAATTTCACTTTCCTCTGTTAAGTTTTTCACATTCCATTAGGAAATAAAAGGCCTTTTGCTTTTATTTTATTGTTGCTAAAAGTAATATCTTTGTGAGATAATATTTTGAATGAACTCATTGCCCAAAGTCAATCATTCAGGTATAATATAAACTTTTCTGGAAAAGTATTTCCATCCAATGTATATGATATCCCATTGTTTATAAAATTGTACATATTTTTCTTTCTTCAATATTATGGGCTTAGTCAGACTTCTAATAGTATGTTAGAAGAAATTAGGTATATGATCTGGAAAGATTTCTAATAAATACCTAAAGTTCAGTTGAAAGTTTTTCATTTAAAAAAATGTATTTTATAGGGAGTTCCTGGAGATCCTGGAGCAGTTGGCCCATTAGGACCTAGAGTAAGTATTTTCTTCTTCATGATTAACTTTGTGTCCATTGGCTTCAGTTTGAAAAAGCATCTTTTATCTTAAACTGGGCTTTAATTGTTACAGTTTTTTACTTAATGAAAATCAATCTTATGAGAAATATTTTGTGCTGTGAAACTAGTATATGCTTACTTCAAGTTCATTTCTTATTAAATTAGAAAACTGAGTCTTATTAGTTGCTCATTTCTAAATTTTTCCCCAGTAGAAGTCATTTTTCACATTTCCAGGAACACTTTTTTTTTTTTTCCTGCGGTACGCGGGCCTCTCACCGCCGCTGCGGCCTCTCCCGTTGCGGAGCACAGGCTCCGGACGCGCAGGCTCAGCGGCCATGGCTCACGGGCCCAGCCGCTCCGTGGCATGTGGGATCTTCGCGGACCGGGGAACGTACCCGTGTCCCCTGCATTGGCAGGCGGACTCCCAACCACTGCGCCACCAGGGAAGCCCACCCAGGAGCACTTTTAACCCATTTTCAGATCAAGCACTGAGACTGTTTGACATTCCTATGTTGTGTAGGGAGAACGAGGAAATCCAGGGGAAAGAGGAGAACCAGGAATAACCGGACTTCCTGGTGAGAAGGGAATGGCTGGAGGACACGGTCCTGATGGTCCAAAAGTAAGTATGGTAGTGAGCTCAGTAGTTTAAAATGGTCTAAAATTACTGCTCAATAAACACGTAATGGTGCTAGGATTTATTATTATTTATTTCTGTTGTTTTTACAAAATATTTGATTATATAATTTCTTCAACAAATATTTAATGAACACCTTCTTGGCTTTTCTTTGGCACTAAAGAGTCAGCTAAAAAAGAATCTCTTCTTTGATGGGATTTTTGATCACTACATAAAGTAGTGATACATTATCATATACAAACCTGTTTCTAATATTTATTTATATAACTTTTATTAATGACTTCTATTAATAAGCAGAGGCAATAAATCGAAAATAGTGTAATTTATTAGGATGTCTTCCTAATCATATGCTCCATTTTCCTTGTCTCAGTTTCTACAGTTCTGCTTACTTAATATATGAAAGTATGTCACTTTTGAAATCCGAAATTACAATACATTACACGGCAAAAATCAGTACCATTTCCTTTTGGGTGCTGTTTTAAAATTGGTAGAAGACTGTGTGGCCAACTTCAGTGCAAACAACTGAAGTAGAATTTTTCATGATCATATAATATTAGATCCCTTATTACCGTCAAAGGCCAGAGTGATTGAAGAAGATCTGCTTCAATTTAATTACTGAATGAGCCTGAAAGCCAGCTTCATATCATGGGTTCTTTAGAGAGAGAATGGAATACTCTCTAAATGTGATGTCTTCTTTTTTTTATTAGAATCCCTATGATGTTGCCAAAAAAAGAAAATAAAAAGGCATTTCTATCATTTTTATTTGAATTGGTACCCAATTTCTCCAAAGAGAATGTTGAAAACAAACCAACAATCAAAACAGCAAGATCTGATTTTTTTTAAATGAACTCAGAGTCAATTTTCCCAAATGAAAAATATAAGCACTAGGTTGAACCACAAGAAATTGCCAAGATTCTACTATTTTTGATTTACCAAAACAGGAATTTCATATAGTTTCAACCTTAAAATATAGGTGAGCTTACTTATTGTTGGTTCATTTCAGGGCAGTCCAGGACCAACTGGGACCCCTGGAGATACAGGCCCACCAGGTCTTCAAGGTATGCCAGGAGAAAGAGGAATTGCAGGAACTCCTGGCCCCAAGGGTGACAGAGTAAGTTTGGTTTGTTTAGTTCATCCATTTACACTTTCTACTGATAATGATTTCCTGGGCAGACTTTTACTTCTACCACCCTAAGTCACAAGTCATTCATTCATTCATTCTTTCAGTATATGTGTACTTAGAAAGTGTTCAGTCCCAGGCATTGTTCTATGCTCAAGGGGATACAGCTGTGAACATTAGAGAGAAGTCCCTGCTCTCATGAAGCTTCCATGCAAGTGTAGGAAAAAGACAATTAAATGATTAAATGGTGTTTTGTATGTTTTCCCAGGGTGGCATAGGAGAGAAAGGTTCTGAAGGTACAGCTGGAAATGATGGAGCAAGAGTAAGTGAAATCATTCCTTTCAGCAGCTGGGCTAGGAATCAACATCATCATTATCATATGAATTTGCCTGAACTTTTAAAAATAAGTTTCATGTTTCCATGGTTGTCAGGATTAGGAGAATGATGAGATTTGACACTGATGGACCACAGATATTCATTTTGCTTACCTTGAATTAGAACAAGCCAAAAAATAGTCATTATTGAGAGAATGAAGTAAGACACATTTTTATTGTGCATATGAGATTGGTGCTTTAAGCGGTGGGGCCCTCTTTATCTTTATTATCTTTTTATTTCATAGGCAATGTTTATTTTTATTAAAATGCTGCTCTAGTGAGTTGCCTTAGACCTCATTCCAGTGCAGGCAAGTAGAGTTTTACAGAGTAGCCAAAGGTGTGACAAATGTTTCTCAATATACTAGATGTTAGGGGTGAGAAAATTACTGCATGATGAATCGCCATTAATGCTTTCATTGATAAAGAGGCTGAATAAGTGAAATGTAAAGAAGGATTGTTTAATATCCTTCCAGAAATTGACATTTAACAAACTTTATGTCCTTAAAAATGGAATGTATTTGCAATTCTAAGGATAATCAGACAATCAGACTGAAAATATATTTTCAGACATGAATGATCCTCTCAGGTAAGAGCAGGTAGTTACAGTTGCTCAGACAGTCAGCATTTCCTGGAAATAGTTCCTGATATTTGATAAATAGTTTCTGGTTCAGTATGACATGGTTTGCTGTTAGTTGTCATGCTGTGTCCTGACAATAGCCGTTATACTATTAAAAAAGAGATGACACTGAACCACTGTTAATATTTTGATTCTGTCCATTGAGCCACTGTTAATACATTGATTATATTAACTTTTGATTAAAGAAATAAAGTAAATTATAGAAAAGTTTTAGCCTTAGTGATAATTATCCCTTTTTTCTTTTTCTGGAAAGCTAATTAAGGGTGAAACACTTAGTTTAACAAATTATGAACTCAAAATATCTCTTGCCTTTTAATTAAATCTAATATTTGATTTAATACTTTAAAAAAGTGGTCTAAGTAAATCTGGTTTATGGTTTGTATTCCACATCATGGTTGGTCTGGAGTGCACAGTAAGTAGTGAAGTGCTGTTTGAAGGAGAGATGATGCATTGACAGTTTATTTTAAGGAGAAAGCTGAAATACATATCTATTGTTCCTTTGAACTATGAAAATGCAATGCAGTAGGATCAAGATTTAAGCAATGACTGCTTTATTTTTAGTGAGGGAAATATGTTGTTTTAGGGAAGAAGCAGAGCAGAGCATTTGCTGTAATCTCATGGTAAACGAAAAAAAATGAATCACTTTTTTTCTGTATGAAAAAAATGAGAATGTAATAAAGTCACCTTTATATTTAATCGAATCCTTTAAGGAAGTATATTAGGTAAACGGATGGCAGAACATTGTTTCATTATAGATCTAGAGAATTTAAGGTCACAGTTTTCTTATGTTCTTGTCACAGATATAAAATTAAAAAGTCATTTTGTTCCTTAAGTTTCTGCAGTAATGCATACAGAAATTAAATGACAAAAGCTTGTGAAGAGGCAATACACAAATATGAGAGAAAAAAACCCATCTTAGGAAGGATTCCAATACAGTGCAGCAGTTTAAAGATTGTAACCTCATGTCAAGAAAACCCCATGTGGTAGCACCCTACATTCTGAGCCAGAGAACAGCGTCATCTTCAGTGTAGCAGGGTAGTGCAACTCCTTTTCATCTCAGGGGAATGTGGAAAACTGAGTGCTTTAGTAGAATTTCACTTTTTAAAAAAAAATAAAGGAGTGATATTTCACTAGTATAATTTAAGAATATAGTATTCTATACAAAAAAAGAAAAGCCTCTTCAATCTATTGTCACATTTCAAATAGGTATTAGCAAAATTAAATAAGCTAAGAAACACAGAAACACTGTTGAAGGGTAGCGCTAATTTCATACTAATGTTTGAAGACGGTGTTATATATGGAGGAGTTGAGTTGGATGAAAGAGATTAAAACGTTTTGTGGAGAAAATCCATTGGAAATTGTTTTAGACTATATAAAATATTGAGAATATACAGTTATATCATTTATTATAGGTAATGTTTTACAAAAGCAGTCAGCTGTAACAAAATAGTCCCTTCTTTAGTTAGTTAGTTTGTTTAAACATGGAGATTTCTGTGCATTCTTTTCCTCAGTATGCCTATGTTATGTTAATTGCAGGGTCTTCCGGGTCCCTTGGGTCCTCCTGGTCCTGCAGGTCCTACTGGAGAAAAGGTAATGTCACAAGTTGTTATTTTGTGGACTTAAAATCCTGAGATTTGAATGCTGGATCTTTTTCATAATGTTTTCTCTTTCATAAAATTTGACAGTTGGACTAGATCATCTCAGAGTTCTCCTCCTATCCGCCCTACACATAGGGCCCAAATCCTACGGTTATACTGTTTTGCCACTGCTTTGGACAATAACAATCTAAAATCTGCTTTCTAGGGAGAACCTGGCCCTCGAGGTTTAGTTGGCCCACCTGGCTCCCGTGGGAATCCTGTAAGTGACAGTATTTTGATGTGCTTTAGTATGAGCTTGAGCAGTAAAACGATTCATCATTTTGTCTTGATATTTATAAAACCATGCCTGTTGGATTACGTTACTTTTAACTTCCTGGTTTTCACCTTTTACTATTCTCATTAAACTTAAAAAAAAATCATTGCATTATTTCTATACAATCTATTAAGTCTAGGTAGGCAGCTCATTTACTAAGAAATTAGAAGCTTCTTTGAGACTTTGGGCCTTGGAAAATTTCTTCTATGACCCTTTACATCACGCTTAAGAGTCCTCCTCAAGCAATATGTCTACTTTCTCTATATGTACATTTCAAGACACTACAAATTTATATAATTGCATTTTAAAATACTGTTCCTATTTAGAATAATATGTGAAAGCTACAGTAATGTTTGTCTTCTTCTAGGGTTCTCGTGGTGAAAATGGCCCAACTGGAGCCGTTGGTTTTGCTGGACCCCAGGTATGATTTTCAAATATCCCTAATTTACAAACGAACATTCCTCTTGTTACAGCAATGAACTTAATTACTTATCATTGTCATGTGTTTTGAAGGTATATTCAAGATTCTGGAAAACATAGTTTTCTAGGCAATATTCTCATTTTCAATACATATTTTCATGAACTGGCCCCAGAATGGATGAATTTGCATTATATTGAATTATATACCTATTTGTTATAATAAAAATGTGGTGGTGTAACATTTTTTCAGACTGTCTTCAAAGATCTTATCAGGGCTTTTTCTTTTCTTCTATGCTTTTATACTGATTTCAAAGCACCATTATACCATATATGAATAAATGATATGTTAGGAATAATTATCATGAAATAATATATCTATAAGTGTTATGATCAATTGCTTATTTGTTCAATTAATGTAGGGTCCTGATGGGCAACCTGGAGTAAAAGGCGAACCTGGAGAGCCAGGACAGAAGGGCGATGCTGGCTCTCCTGGACCACAAGGTCTAGCAGGATCCCCAGGCCCTCATGTAAGTTTCAAATAAAAAAGACACAACTTGAGTCCAGTGCCCACTGTTTGACCTTGTGTTTAGACCATATTTCTAACCTATAGCGATCTTTTGTTTGTTTCGTTCTATTTAGGGTCCTAATGGCGTTCCTGGACTAAAAGGTGGTCGAGGAACTCAGGGTCCACCTGTAAGTTGGTTTGAAGCTCTGGGAATTACACACAGCTAGCCACAGATACCTATTACTTTATAGCCATTTTAAAGTTCATTTGAACCCATAACAACAAATTTTTAGTTGTATAACTATACAGTAGTGGAAGGAGCACTTAACTTTGATGCAGATCTGGGTTAAAATTAGTTTTTTGATCTTGGAGACCCAACTACCTCATATGTAACATAAATAATATATTACCTATGGAAGAGGGAATGAATAATGTCAAAGTACTTTGTATAATTCTGTTATATAAAATATTAATGTGATTCTAGCCCTTGCCTTCAATATACTTGTATGTATTCAAGAGAAATGGAAAGTGGAAAGAGAAAAATAGTATCCTTCCTACTAGTTAATCCAGATCCATTCCCAAAAACATAGGATACAAGAAAAAATATATATTGGTCATAACAAGAGGAATATAAAGGCCTAAGTATCCCTGTAAAATTAATAATCCCTATAAAGTGTATAGAATTAATGTTTATTTTAAAATTACTTTTATGATATTATATTTCTAGGGTGCTACAGGATTTCCTGGTTCTGCCGGCAGAGTTGGACCTCCAGGTCCTACTGTAAGTCGATTCAGTAATTGAAATCGTTGATAGCGGAGTAATTTTACACACACATAAAAATACACACAAACACATACGTATGTACATATTATAATGATACACACATATAGTTAATTGAGTTATTATTTGTTCTTTTGTTTAATCCCTTAATTAGTTGTTATCCCATGTTGACAACTCTTGTCCCAATAATTCATAGTGGTAAGCTGTCGAGCAAATCCTTCTTTAATCATCCAGTGTTTCCTGGAGGAGCTTATTTGCAAATCCTTTTAAGCCCCAATGTTTGACTGTTACTTCATTTGGGCACTAAATAGTAACAGTATTGTGTGCTAATAATCATTTCTTTCAGTTAAGAAGAATCTCTGAAATTATCTTTAATAAAAGTTATTCTTTCATTATAAGATCAGGTCAGACAATAAAATATCAATATTATGTAGTCATTGTTGGGGCAGAGCCTTATGGAGTTTGAAAATGCAAGTTAACTTCAACACACTTTTTTTTTTTGCAATTCCAAATCACTTTACTTTTATTTATTTTTTAATTGAAGTATAGTTGATTTTTCAATATTGTCAGCACACTTTTAGTAATGACTAAAAGGTAATTGCAAATAATTTAGATTTTCCTCTGGGAAATGAATCAGCTGTGTGGCAGCTGTGTTTTTTATTTTTGTTTAAATCCACTGAGTGATCATCTAACAGGAAAAATGGACCTGTGAGGCTTGGGAATCTGCCTCTGAGGCAGAGACCATCACATTAGGTCTTCTAACGTGGCTTCCACTTTGCCCTCCCGGGTCTCTTTCTATGTTGTACTAGGGAGCTCCAGGACCTGCAGGGCCCTTAGGGGAACCTGGGAAGGAGGGACCTCCAGGTCTTCCTGGGGACCCCGGCTCTCACGGACGAGTAGGAGATCGAGGACCAGCTGGCCCCCCTGGTGGCCCAGGAGACAAAGGGGACCCAGGAGAAGATGGGCAACCTGTAAGTTTGGAATTTTTGTTCTAGACCACCTCTAACTGAGATATTTACTAGTAAAAATTCATAAGAATTACTGCCACAGAGAAACTGTTTATATATTATCCTGAGCACTTTCGTAATCCTTTAAATGCATTATGCCCTATAGGTTTTTAATTTATAATTCTCTGCTCTAGGAAAAAGTATATGTACAGATATAAAAATATAATAGTCATGGATATGGTGTTCAGAAACTAAACAAGGAAACATTTTTTGTTAAATATCTGTATTGAATGAAGAACCTTTTTTTAAACCGAACTATTTTATTTAATATCCAAATGCCTCAACATTAATATGTTTAGATAGAGCCCTATTTCTTTGTTTGAAAATTTTTCTAGTCATTTTAAAAAGAGGAAAAATATTTGCCTGAATAGTTACCTCTTTTATTCTACTAATATTCACATTAATCTTCAAGTTCCTTTCCAACTAAATGGGCCATTCTCACCTTTAAATAATGTTAGAGGCTCAGTGTGGATTACACATCTTGACTACTCATACATAGTATGGTTTTATGGAACAGAGAACTTTTTCTCATACCAAAAAACCTGTAAAGCTGTGATCTATTGTAAAGTGCTTGCATATAGTTTTCCCTGGAGAATTCCTTATTATAGTTTGTCCTCAAAATTAGGGTCCAGATGGTCCCCCTGGTCCAGCTGGAACTACTGGGCAAAGAGGAATCGTCGGCATGCCAGGGCAGCGTGGAGAGCGAGGGATGCCTGGCCTTCCAGGCCCAGCAGTGAGTAGCTGCGCTGGTCGATATTTCATCTGATTATATGCAATAAAATTTGTGAAGGGAAAATTTATCTTTTTTTTTTTCTTAATAGATTTGAAGTCTCTTTTAGACACAGATTCTGAGTATCTTAAAAACCTTTTGACTTTCAATGTCAAATTCTTTACTTAAGTACCTTAGAAAGTCCTTGAAAAATATAGTTATTTAACCCTGGGACTAGAGAAGTAGACAAATAAGGATATAGATTTTGGTGACTCTAAATCTTTCTTCAAAGATTAAAAATATCCATGGAGCTAGAGAAAGAGGATAATCTCCTGGTGAGTAGGTAGCCTCTTTTTAAATAAGCATGCCTAACAGAAACACTCATATTTCACAGTTGAGAGAGTAAGTTTTCATAAACCATCAAAGGGAAGAAGTAGTTGAGCTAAAGTAATATTGGAGGTGAAAGTGGGGTGAACAATAAAGAAGGATTCTGAAAGTAATCTCCCGTTCCCTGGAGGGTGCTAAGAATTTCATATTCCCTGGAGTATGGATAAAAGTTTAACTCACTGTTAGCTCTGAAGAGACTAAATTTTACTGCTGAAAGTTTACATGCTTGAGGAAAAAATGGTGTTTTTATATGGAATGTAGACAGAGAGATTTACTGCTGGGACCTTGGAACTGGGGACATGTGGGTGGAGATGTGAAACCAGAAAACCAGGAGTTAAGGGCTGTCTTATTGTTATCAGGAGTGAGCCAAGGAACCTGGAAGTAAAATCTCCCAATACTGAGACCAAAGTGCCAGGATATAGAAGTAAAGTGAGCAGACAAAGCAGAAATGAATAAAGATGAACAAATCTTACTAGTGACACAGATTCAAGAAGGGCATCCAGAAATGACAATGATACATCAGATTAGAAACCAAAATGAACCTGACTTGGTGCAAAGGATGCTTTTTATTCCCTTTGATATGTCAGGATGATTGTGATAAGAAGTGCGCATGCCTCTGGGAAGGCACTACAGTGACATGAGTGTTGTGGGATAATGGACAATTATTACTATGGAAGGAGGGACTGGGGTGCCATTTGAATAAATGTAGCCTTTATGTGAACTGGCCTCCTTAAACTTCTTCAGAAGTGGTGGACATATTTGTACTTTTATTTCAGGGCACACCAGGAAAAGTAGGACCAACTGGTGCACCAGGAGATAAAGGCCCGCCTGGACCAGTGGGGCCCCCAGGCTCAAATGGCCCTGTGGGAGAACCAGGACCTGAAGTGAGTACTACAGTGAAAATCCCTCTCCCCTCCTCATCTGGGTGTTCCGGGGACATTTTTTAAATTTAGAAGTCAATTTAGAAATTTAGAAATTGTACATTTGACCTGAAGGAAGTTTCCTAGTGATGTTTCTTGCCTAGAGAGTTGACTAAATGATGACATAAGAAAAAGTAGTAAGATTTGTGTCTTGCACTGACTTTCATCTAGTCTGGAGCCAAGTATTTTAGTTGATTTGTTTTGTTGCCAAATTATTTTGAAGGTGAAAGGACACAACCATTTACCTTTTCTCTTATTAGTATTTCATTCTGTAATGGCATATTTGTCAAAATTGCCAAGTTTTATGGTGATAGGATTAATATAATTGTTACAGCTTGTGAAGAGGGCAAAGTAAGTAGGGATGCTTTTACTTACATATCCCTATAAAGTTACATTATGGAGATCATGTTCCCTTAGTCTCTTCTGAGAGGAAATCAGCTTTTGAAAGGTGATTTGAGAAGTTATAGGTTGGAATTTCCTCTGTTCAGTGCTTTAATGAGTCAATCACCAAACATTTAGTGTCACATTTTCTTGAAAGAAACAATCAATGCCTTTCAAAGCAATTTTTGCTCAAATGGTAAAAATTTAGTTCTGAAAAAAATCAAAATAAAATAGGAAAAGAAGACTATATATTTTTAAAAGTAATTTAATATCTAAACACAGATATTTTACTTTAAACTTTAAGAATATTATTTGGGTAAGTAAATGTGAGGAAAACCATTCACTGATAATATAAACAAAACATAAAATACCGGGAATGTAATTGTTGTCTATTTATTTAGAAGAATTTGAATACTTTTTCTTTTTTAAAAATAAAAAATAGAAATGAAGAATTTAGACTTGGTGCAGGAGGCACACCAGGAGGAATGTCTGGGGGCTTCTCTGGTGGTGGAGCTCCTCCATCTGGTGGTATCTCCTCTGGGCCCACCATTGAAGAGGTTGATTAAGCCAACCTGAACATAGATTTAGTACTGTTTCACACCAAACATTGAAGAGCCCAAATTTGTAGCAAATGCCAGGACAGTTTTAAAGTTGAGCTGCTATAGTAAATAACTGGGCATTCTTAATACTTGAATATGAAATATGTATGTGGGGAAAGGAAATAACATTGCACTTTATAAGCACTGAATTGTAAGTGGAAAATAGTGTCTTAAACAAAACTGCATTTAAAGTTGGCACCAAAAATGTAAGAATGTGTTAATAATTTTACAGGCAAATCAAAGTAATAGAAAGACGGCAGAAGACTTTCTTCTACTGAAATTTCCATAAATGCTAATTTATGATATGGAAGAGAGGTGGAAAACATGCTGTAATTTTTCTGGCAATTGGAATGTGATTTTTTATTACTCAGTTAATTCATTTTTCAAATATGCTTCTTTATAGGGTCCAGCTGGTAATGATGGTACTCCAGGACGGGATGGTGCTGTTGGAGAACGTGTAAGGGCAATTTCACTGATTAAAGAATCTGGAGTAATGTAAATTTGAAATCTTTGTAATACTAAAGAGTAAAAAGCTACTCTTTCTTCTCATAGCTCCAATGCAGCCCTGAAATTTCTGATTGTAACAATATTTTTTGTAATGTCATAATTTGAGTAGATCTTATAAATGAAAGTTTGAATACATAGCCAAGTGAGATGGCATTTTTTTAATTAACAGTAGGAAAAGGTGCACCATGAAGGCTTTGGATGAGGATACATATGAAGTAGTCTGAATTTCAAACTCATTCACAAAAGTATGGCAGCACAAATAGAGCTGTGTAACATCTAAATTTCTCTACTCACCTCCTAAAGTGAACGCCCCATGAGGAAATAAACCATGTCTTTCTAAATATTGTATATTTCATGATGTGTTTTTAAATTAGACATGTGCTGAACTGAAAATATCCCCAACTTTATCTGAAACTCTAGTCCCTTTGGGCAGTCACACAGTTGTCTCAGACTACTTAGTAGTAAATGGAAGGCAAAAACAAAAACCCTCTCTACTGTCTATTATGATGCAGAGGCTCTTTCCACTCCAGGAGCTCATCATGTAGCAGAATGGGCTTTGAAACCTGAGAGACCTGGTTGGAATCTTGATTCTTTAAGTAACTAGCTATGTGATCTTGAACATATTTTCTGAACCTCAATTTTCAAATACTTTAAATATGATTTGTACCTATACCACTGGGCATTTGTGTTTCAAATAACTTGTTTAAAGTATCTAGTAGGCACTCAAAGAGAGGGGAAGAAAGAGTTTTGAAGAATCTTGGGGTAAAGCCAAGGAATGCAAATTCTCTTGGCATCTGGGTTTTTCCCTCGGTTGGTAATATATTGTCCAGTGTGGTAGTCTTCAAAGATTTTGCTGATGTACCCCTGATATAATTTTGAAAATCTATGAACCCCTATGCATAATTTAAGTTGCCATCACATTTTATTTTAATCACAAATTTTAATTGTTGCAAAGGAGATAATTCTTGGTAAATTCTAAATGTACATGTGCTTTCAATATATTTTTTTCAAAATCTTGGAGTTGCCAATTCAGCTTATTCAATATATTATGTATCAATTCTCCAACCTAATTGCCAGAGTTTATCCTGGTTGCCAAACTAATCAGTCAAATAAGACTTAACTTCTGTCAGAAAAAAGGTCTGACTCCGTTTCTCGAGTCAAATAATTATATTAATACATGTTCATGTAACAATAATCTCATCTCTGACTTAAAGAGACAAGTAAGATTCAGAGCCTTGTCATAATGGGGTCCTCTGGGTAAAATAAGGAGCCGCCTCTTTCTTTCCGAATACCTCTTTGCTTTATTCTTAAGTGAACTGTGCATTCTGGAAAAGTCCCTTAGTTTGATGCCCAGTGGTGTTTATTCTTCGAAGCACTGCAGCATAATAAGATTGCAGATTGTATGATATCTGCCTTTATTTCATAAAATGAGAGAAGGGTGATTATTAAAGAGGAAGTAGGGAAGGATGCTCCAAGTCAGTTTTCTGAAAGAACACATATGAAGTTGAAAATCTGGAAAGTGGTTTCCTTAGAATTTTCCCTGTTTTTACACTCTTCGGAAAGTTTTTGTTTATACCAAGTGCACGGATACCCCAGTTGGAAGGCTTATTGGTCTAAGAAACATGCTGAATTCTGGAGGTGACCACTCCTATAGTCCAGCAATCTTGACTATGGGAATAATAGGGTGAGAGTGAGGGGAGGGATGAAATTGGGGGAAAATATCTCATTCTTCTCAGTTTGATTTATTAATAAGCAAATATAGTTAAAATATTTAAGTAAAATATTAGTAAAATAATAAATATGTTTTAAAAAGTTATATTTTTCCTTCTCATGAATAGCATGAGCATATAGAATACGGCTGTTTTAGAATTAATATTAAAAAGATAATATCATGGTTTTCTTGTCAGGGTGATCGTGGAGACCCTGGGCCTGCAGGTCTGCCAGGCTCTCAGGGTGCCCCTGGAACTCCCGGTCCCGTTGGTGCCCCAGGAGATGCAGGACAAAGAGGAGATCCGGTAAGGAGAGTCAGTTTCACACTGACAGTTATAAACATCAACATACTGTATTATGAGCTACATATATGCCTGCATTCAATGACATGTGTGTTTGATTAAGGAGTCTAAACAAAGAATGATAAACAGTCAATTAGGAATTAATTTTTTTAGTCTTAAAAATTTGATTTCTAATAGGTATTAGGTATAGGTAATAGGTATTCTATAGGTAATAGGTATTCAAAAACCCTGATGCTTTGACTTTCATCATCTAAAAATGTTGTTGTTTATGGGAAATGTAATAAGGATGTGTCATGTTAAATTTAAGCAAGTAATGTCTTATGTAAACAACTAAGGTGATCTTCATTCAGTGAAGACCATAGATAAAATTGACTATAGAAATGTCATTGGGGTTATAATGAGCACATTCTTATACCTAGGGACTTCAGCCTGGTTTTAATTAATTAGCCATAGAACTATACACTTAGATACACACATACACATATATAAGTATTCAACTACAAACATATATTCTTGAATTCTATGTCTATATAATACATCCAAATTTTTGTATTAATATCTGTGAAAATTTCTTCTAGGGTTCTCGGGGTCCTATTGGACCACCTGGTCGAGCTGGGAAACGTGGCTTACTTGTAAGTTCTCTGTTGTTTTTTTTTAAAATATATGTCTTCTTACATAAAATATACTCCCAAAGAAGAAGTACAATTTAAGACTCATAAGTGAAAATTACCAAATTCTTCAAGCTTTGAACAAAATGTTGATTTAAAATGATACCCAGGAGTTTATATTTGTTTTTATAATGTTAATATAGCTCCTCTGAATTTAACTAAAAATTATTTCAATAATCAATTAAGACTTTTAGAGTCACAATTTTCTCCCAAAATAACAGGAGAAATAGTGCCATTCTCTGAGATTTCCTAAAAATTACATAGGAAAATGGGTTTGAAAGCTCTTTGTAAACTTGAAAAGTACTATTCAAATATATTTTATTTTCAACTAGACTGCCCTGCCCATGTTCTGATTTTTTTGCTCTTTGCAGTTGCTTCGACGTTAATGATTATTATATTGATGTCTTATCATGAGTGAATCATCTCTTACGGGCATGTTTCTTTCACACCCATTATATAAATCAATATCTGTATTCAATATCAATATCTATATTCATGAAGAACAATTATAGCCTTAAAATTATGACCTATTATTAAATCATCATTCTCAGCTTTGATTTGAGCTAGGCTAGAGAAGATTTTATAGTTACATGGCATGTCAAGTGAATGGTTTTCTAACCAGTTACAATTTGTTTTCCATGATTAAATGAACTCTAATAATTTAAATAGGTGCTTTCTGGTTTAGTTTATTTTAATTATGAAATTTGGGGGCATCTCTAAATTAAAATAACCTTTCTGACATTATAAAAACATTCAAACTGATTTTAGTATTTAACTTTACATTGTTTTATACAATATGTAAAAGTTACTGAGGTCTAATCTTGTTTTTATTATAAAGAAGATTCTCGTACTGTTTGACAATTAGGATATCCAATTTAAAAAATAAGAACCAAACAAAATAAGAACAAAAAACTAATAAGGGAAAAGTTAACCTGAGAGCCAGTGTATTTGATAGTATCTTCCATTCTCCAAAGTCAGATTGATAGAATTTCAATTCTCTTTTAGAAAAACTTTAAAGACAACAGAAGCTTTCCCTGTAGTAGGTGACCCTGTGTTACTTGTCAGTTTACTGTGAACCACTAGACCCTTGGAGCTGCCTTTACTACCCGAGACTTTTACAAAGAAAAAGTCTGTGACTGATAAAATTGATCAGATAATTTTCACTTCTTGGTGTAGTTTCTGTCCCACAATTAGATTCTCAACTATTGCTTTTTCTTTAGTTTCTCAGGATCAGGGTTGATTGATTTGGGTACAGATATTGCAGATATGAGGATAACATAGAGTTCTTTGTGTTTTCTTTGGCTGGATGTGGCTCGATGATGATATTCCTCTTTCATTTGTTCAAACAAGTTTTTGCCAATTTCTTATTTTTCCACCAGTTTTATTGAGCTGTAATTGACATATAACACTGTACTTGTTTAAGGTAATAATGATTTGATATAGGTGTATACTGTGAAATGATTACCACAGTAAGTTTAGTTAACATCTATAATCCCACATAGTTGCAAATTTTATTTTCTTGTGGTAGAACTTTTAAGATCTATTCCCTCTGCAACTTTCAAATATGGCCAATTTCTTAACATAGTCCCAGCTCATATCTAGTTAGTTTGTCTGCATATGCAAATGTAATAAACATTTTATTCTTAGAAGTAACATAAGTAAATAAGAACTCACGTTTTAATTTAAAAGAATCTATATATGGTGGGAGTATTTTTACATAATGATATCAGCTAAATATAATCTTTGGAAAATGTCTCAGATAGGCTAGATCAAACTTTAAAATACCTCATTTTAGTCTGAATGTAGGATAAACATAAAAAAACTGAATCTTTAGGAAAGCGTTATTATACATCTTATGATTTTAATGATTGCCTTAATTCCTTGAGAAAAAGAGACAAAAATTCCTAGGTCTAATACTATTTAGATAAGTAAATATATTAGTTCATATAAAATACAGTACCCAAAATTGTAGCAAATACAATTGCACAAAGTAAAATTGTAGTAAATTGCAGTCTCAACAGGCAATATCTATGCTATGACCCTATTTCTAGGGACCCCAAGGACCTCGAGGTGACAAAGGTGATCATGGAGACCGAGGTGACCGAGGTCAGAAGGGTCACAGAGGCTTTACTGGTCTTCAAGGTCTTCCTGGGCCTCCTGTAAGTTATCCCTTTAAGTATTATTTGCCCTGCATGTGAGAATACACAGGTATCTTGACATGAACGTTTGTCTATAAAATGGATGGGTTTTTTTTGTATCTTATTTTCATTTCAAAGAATATCTCGATGAATAACTAATTACCTAGCTATCCAATATAATTGTTCATATATTTGCTGTAATTTTGTAGGAAAGAAATAAAGCAAAAGGATATATGCACCATTACTCCTACAGTTGTCTTTAGTATTGGTCAACTCATGAAACATTATAGAGGTTGATGACTTTATGAAAGTAGTTTATGTTGCTAAAGTCAATGACGGGACATTTGAAAAAGGTAAGAATGGTAAAACGTAGGATATAAATATTTTGGCATCATTATTTTTTCCTACTAAGGGTCCCAATGGTGAACAAGGCAGTGCTGGAATCCCAGGACCATTTGGCCCAAGAGTAAGTAACAAAACGTAATACGTTGCAGATGTAAATAATAATGCTCCTGGTGGCATACTGTTAGTGCTTCAGTATCATTTTCATGGTCCTGAAGTTGGAGTTGGCCTAGGTTCTCTGAAGCTGGCAGCAAACATATGAGACAAACCATTCACATTTACCTTTAAGTAGAAATATCCTGAAATATGACATACTACTTCATGGGCCCACATTAAAATCTCTTACCTAGGGTGGATATACTCATCTGTTAGTTCATTTTCTTACTCTGTGTTTATTGAAATTTCCATTTAATTGTACTCTTTGAAATGATATAATAGGATTTACCATGAAGTGGAGATAGATTTTGAAGCTGTATTTGCTTTTTTCCCTTAAGTAATTGTAATAGTTCCTCAGAAATGGTTGGCATAAGGCTAACTAGGAAGCAAATCATAAAATGAAACCAATATTTGAAGCTTATAGAAATTCTACATTAGTATTAATGCTGCCTCTAATAGGTCATTAATGCCGTAAGACAATTGACACACATAATTACTTAGGAAAATCATTAGAAAAACTTTCTGCATCTAAATACAGTGTATTTAGTGTATTTCTGTATCTCAATACAGTGCAAACAAATCACACATAAAATTGAGAACAGTATCAAAATTACTAGGATGTGATGAGATTCTGGGGTATAGGCGCACAAATTTAATTTATATCAGACGCTCCTTCTGTCATTTTCTTACTCCTACTTAATTGAATTTCTAGTTAGGAGTACAATACATGAAACTTGATGAAACATTGCCTACCAGTAAAAGTAGATGACTAGTCCATTAACGCTTTTAATTGACACTGGTCTTTTACCTTGCATGGATGGTGGAAAATTCATGTGTGATGAAGTAGTAAACATTAGAAAGTGCTAGAACTCCATTTATTAGTCATTAGGAAAACGAATATGAGAAATCACTCTGATAATTCCATAAAGAAATAGTTCTTTGATCAGAGAAAGGTATTGTAAAGATTTTCTTCCTAGAATCTAAAATGCAGTCTTTGTTGCTTACAGGGTCCTCCAGGCCCAGTTGGTCCTTCAGGTAAAGAAGGAAACCCTGGGCCACTTGGGCCCATCGGGCCTCCTGGTGTACGAGGCAGTGTCGGAGAAGCAGGCCCTGAGGTAAAATCACAGATTTGTATGCAAGTGATTGATTGATTCTATTGATTCTCATTGCTTGGATTCTGTCTAAAGAATGTCTGTGCAGCATGATGGACAAAAGACTTCAGGGAACCCTGAAAACAAGTCTGAAAGTAACATAAGAGCTTGTCTGTATAAGTAGCTATTTCAAACATTTTAATGCAGATTATTCAGAGTATATAAAATCAGAGTCCAAGCTACTTAGGCCTTGACTTCTTGTGATATCAATGAAAGCAAATAGTAAGTTATGACTGTATTATAATTAGAGTTATGGAAATGTTGCTTTGCTTTAAAAGGCAATAGACTAAATGTGAGATTTGATGAATGCATTCATTCATGAAAATGCTGGAAAGTGAAGCCTCTGAAATCGAAGAGTTATTTACTGAAAATGAAATTCAGAAAGGATTTCAATGAAAACTTTTAATAAAATATTTCAGTAGTATTGACTTGAGGATTATGTAAAGCTATAAAAATTGCTTTAGTTAGACTTTGGCTTCTTAGAAGACAAACTTTGAGAAAGTCTCCTCTATCTGTCATGCTTGTATGTATATATGTGCATGTGTGTATATGAGTTTATGCATCCCTCCCTCGTGTTTCTTCCTCTTTGGTTTTATTTTCCTTTTCTTATTCTGTCTGTGCCCTTTATTGTCAATACCATTAAGCCAAATATTTATTACTTATTACATGGAAAGAATAGCTTTACATTTCCTGTGGTCACCAAGAGGAATATTTTCTATTTGTTTATTTCTCTATCTTTAAATGGAAAACAGCCACAGAATTGGAATACCTCTAACTTATGTGGCTCTTGATTGACTTCATCTTGTGTTTTAGTGGTCCTTGATAGAAAAAAGATCTCCTCCCCTGAGATTAGCATAAAGGAATGTATGGAATCATGATATGATCTTAAAGAAAAAAAAACACACAGATTTAAAAGTCTCCTGACGGTGAGGAAATGTTTGCACTAGAGGTTGATGCAACTTTCCAGAGCCATGTAACAAGTGGCGGAGCCAGTAACAGAACTCCAGCCTTCTGCCTGCCAGGACTGTACTCCCCACAAGAGATGTGGACCACACATATCTTCAGGTTGTCGGTTAATTCTCTCAAGTTGCTGAGTTCTTCCTTGAGAAAATGCAGAAGGAAATTAATAGAGAGGATCCACTTTTCTAGCCTCTGCCAATTTTTGTGCTTATCTCCCTTTTGCTCTAGTAGTTCTTGTTCGGCAAAAAAAAGTAAGACAGCTCTTTATTTTTTGCTAATAAAAAGGGCAAAGAGAACTTCCTCCAGTTTTGTTTAGTATAGAGAGGATTTTGACCTACACACTAACTAATGCACATAAAAAGACTTCCTGTGCTTTCCCCCTTATTTGGGAATACGGGGAAATTCTCTTACGGGTGTTTCTTGTGTGTATTTCCTTGGCGTTGATGTGTAGTCTTATAGAACTAGCACCCACAATTCCTCTGCATATCCTCATTCAGCTTCTGTCCATAAATCCTTTTAAAACATCTTAGTTGTGCCTTGCCCAGAATAGTTTGGAAATGAGTGTGCATATCTATATATTCTTAACATAAAGTGTATTGCATCTTCAAGGGTAAACATCAAAGCAAATATTTTGTGCTTTGCTCTTTATTTACCTCAGATGCCAACTTGCAGATATGTTGCCTGAAAAGCCATTATGCATCATTTCTCACCCTTGGAATGTTACAGGTTCACAGGCCAGAACCATCTAGTTTAAAAAGGGCATGAGTCACAGATCTCCCAAGTACCATCACATTGGGGTGTTGCATTGTAACTCTCTCTGCACCAAGTCCCATCAATGCCTTTGCGTCCAACAGAAAAACAAAAACCAAAAAAATGTGTTAAATGTATTTCCAATTTTTTTAAATTAGGGTCCTCCTGGCGAGCCTGGTCCCCCGGGCCCTCCGGGTCCCCCTGGCCACCTTACAGCTGCTCTTGGGGATATCATGGGGCACTATGATGAGAGCATGCCAGATCCACTTCCAGAGTTTACTGAAGATCAGGCAGCTCCTGATGACAAAAACAAAACGGACCCAGGGGTGCATGCTACCCTGAAGTCACTCAGTAGTCAGATCGAAACCATGCGCAGCCCTGATGGCTCTAGAAAGCACCCAGCCCGAACTTGTGATGACTTAAAGCTTTGCCATTCTGCAAAGCAGAGCGGTGAGTAGACAGCTGCCCATTTGAGCAAAGCTCATTGCTTCTGATGTGTAATTCTCCAATGCATTCCAAAATATTTTATTTACTCTCTATTTAGTGATAGACACAAGAGAGAAAATGGTGGACAGTCACAGAGTTTGTGGTTTAGTGGTGGGAATGGCCAATGATATGAAAAATTAGGGCGTGAGAAGCTAAGCGCTTTAATAGAGGACGTAGCCTATTCATGATCCAGTTTCACGGTGGTAGTTCCATTTCCATCCGGAAGTCTTAAAATATTGATAATTTTGTGGTGATATAAATGTCCAAAATACTTGCTTATGCAAGGTTAAATATATTTGGTTACCTCAGTAATTCTCAGGGATTTAATATGCTAACATATAGTTGGATCATCAAGAGTAGAATAAAGTATAAATTTTATTTCCCAAATTTATTTGAATATGGAATTCTTTTCATGTCATTTACTGTTCTACAAATCACACTTCAGTAATCTCTGCTGCAGGATTATGTTATAGTTATGTTATAAAATATTTTGGAATTAAATAGTCTTTTTCTCTAGTTGTATATACCATGCCTGAAGTTTGCAAAATTCTATCATTTTGATTAATCTAATAAGACCTGGAAAAGAAAGATCCTAGGCCATAGGAATGAGCTATGAAATGCTTAAAAGTTTCAGTTAAATTTGAAATGATATTGACAGGGATAGCTAAAATTGTTATCTTTGCAGAATAAGCAATTCGATTACTAACTCTATACCTTACATCCCACCATCAAATAAATGCCCCTTCATTTCATTTAAAATGCAGTTTTTCCTACATAGTTTATATATATACTTTATGTATACATACATATATTTATATTTTTTATACATACGTTTTATATATACATACATATATTTATATATTTTATACATATATTACATATACTATTATATAAATGGTATATATTTATATATACATATATAAATATACATGTAATATATATACATATATTTTATATATGTACAAAATATACACACAGATGTGTACATAGACATATATGCACAAAAATTTATTAGTTTGTGTGTTTACTGACTGTATCTCTAGCACCAAGCACTATCTTGGTATATCCTGCTTCAAGGATCTCTTCTACATGAGAAGATCAATTCTAAATAAGGCCAGTGAGTTAATTCATAGCATTCTAATTGTAGTTTGACTCATTTACTTACTTTATTCATAGTTTTGAATACATTATTTTATTACATTTCCATCATTATTTGTTTTAAAATATTGGCTTTACAAATTAAGTGGGAACACGTTCGTTTTGGCAAAGCTGCTTACTTACTGTGGATTCTCTCTTTTTGGTATAGTTTCTCATTTGTAAAATGGGTTAGTTTCTCATTTATAAAATGGGTATAATGATATTTTCTTCACATTTGTGTTTTGAGCCTTAGGCACCTTTTGGCAAGGTGCCTGGCATGTAGAAAGGGCCCAAATGCAGAAGTTACTTCTTCCTTAGCTGCAGAGTGTTTCTTTAACTGTGATTCTCTCTTCAAAGAGTCCTTAATCAATGACTTCATATTTTCGAACCCTCTGTTAATTCTTTTAGAGACTCATAATCATGTTTGAAATTCTTTTCATTTAGCAAATATTTTTATTTTGGAAAATAGGTGAATACTGGATTGATCCTAACCAGGGATCTGTTGAAGATGCAATCAAAGTTTACTGCAACATGGAAACAGGAGAAACATGTATTTCAGCAAACCCATCCAGTGTACCACGTAAAACCTGGTGGGCCAGCAAATCTCCTGATAATAAGCCTGTTTGGTATGGTCTTGATATGAATAGAGGATCTCAGGTAATTTAATATATTTACTTAAAATTGTATTCATTGCTTGTCATTATTTATTGTATGTATTTAGGACTGTGCTATTATTTTTTGACTGGGTTTATTTTGAAGTGATATATTCTCATTAGTTACAACTGCGGTATCATTGCATAAACATTACTATGAATTAAATTAACATAAATTTTGAATGATAATTTTCCCATTGATGGAATGTACAAAAGTAATTATTTTTTCATATTAGCTCCTTTAATGCATATGACACTGACTGTGGTGTAGACTTGAAGGGATCTTGCCATAGTTGAAAGACAGGAAGTATATTTAGCGTCAGAAGACCTAGGTGACTCATACCTGGATGTCTTACTAACTTTGGGACCTTAGGAAGTCACTTAACCTTTTGGAGCTTCAGTTTCGCCATTTTAAAGTGAGGGCAATAATATTTATCTCATAGTTTCTGTGTGTATATAAGATGCTTAATATAGTGTCTAGTATTTGGTAAGTTATGGATAAATATTAGATAATTACTATAATATTATTTTTAATGATTGAATCACTTTGCAAACCTTTTAGTATTATTTAAACTTAAGGCATTTTTATGATTATGTAAATTGTATTGATATTTTTCTGAGTCTAGTCCCCTCTATGTTTCTTTCATGGTCCAGTGTTTAGATTCTAATTCTATTCCAGATCTCTTTATGGCAGCCTAACTCTGAAATTTTCTTCTCAACTCTGCTCCTGACCTTTTCTCAGAATTCCTGTTCATAATAAACATAGTAGGAGGACATTATGGGTATATGCAGGATATACTAGAATCAACCATTATTTAATGAAAAGGAAAATTTTTTAATTTAAATATACCTAAGTGAAATGTAATTTAGTTAGCATATTATGTAAAAAGCTCATATAGGAGCATTGAAAGTAAAGCTCAAAGTAGAAGATGGGTAGGAAATATCCTGTAGGAAGTTATTTTTGATTATTTGTTTTAGCTAATGGAAAACTCGTACTTCATATTTCCTACAAGTATATAACAGTCGGGTTAAAAAAGATTTTATACCAATAGTTAAGTCCTAATTCTTATTATAATTAACAATAAAAACAGTGAGTTATTTTTGCTACATGATTGAATATCCAAACCTATGCCCAAGTATATAACTTCTTCTAAAAAGTAATATTCAAGATTTTTTTTAAACAAATAGAGAAGCAAATTTAAAAATACTTAAACTTTCTCTGGTGAGTTATAATTAGCTTTGGTTTCATCACCACTTGTTTGGGGTAGTAAGGACAAAGCTTCTTATTTGTGAATATTCATAGAAATTTTAAGATATTTTTATGTATATAGGTATACTATCTTGTTATATGAAAGAATAATACTCTTCAAAAGAAGTAATACTCTTCAAAATTAATTTGTCTGAAATCAGTACACACACACACACACACACACACACACACACACACACACACCCCACTATAAAACTAATCAGTATTACATATATTGGGGCCCAGGGCAGGCCGCTCCAAAATATGATTCAGTGGCATGTTGATTATTTTGAATTAAAGTTATTTAAGTAACGGTTGATGCAAGAGGGACACTTTGACCCTGCTCTTTGTCTCCCCGAAAGCAGGAAATAAATCTCCCTTGTGAAAGGTACCGTCCCTGTACTGGGGGACAGAAAGACATTTTTATCATCAGAGACAGGGAATTTAGAGCCAAGAAGCCTGTATAAACAAACCTTGTTATTTCCTTATTAATTTACTACCCAAGCCCAAACTTTAAATTCCTTACCAATTACATACCCAAACCTAGGTTTCTTTGTCCTGTCAATTCCTTTCAAATTTATTGTTTTATTGTTTTTTTGTCTAAAAAGTATAAAAGCTGCCTGCTTTGGCCACTTCTTAGGTTCCATTTCTATGAGACCTCTGTGTCCTGATTTAAAGTTGTTTCTTTTTCTCCTGTTAATCTGTCTTGTGCCAATTTTATTAGTCCAACCATAAGAACTCAAGAGGGGTAGACACATATAACAAAGACTCTTTTTGTTTTTCTAGTTTGTTTATGGAGACCACCAGTCACCTAATGCAGCCATTACACAAATGACCTTCTTGCGCCTTTTATCGAAAGAAGCCTCCCAGAACATTACTTACATCTGTAAAAACAGTGTAGGATACATGGATGATCAAGCTAAGAACTTCAAGAAAGCTGTGGTTCTCAAAGGGTCAAATGACTTAGAAATCAAAGCAGAGGGAAACGTTAGATTCAGATATGTAGTTCTTCATGATACTTGCTCTGTAAGTACTTTTGATCCATATTGATCTGGTTGAAGAAAAAAATCATTTTGTTAAAAATACTGCCCTGGCACTAGAGGTGGGGGCAATTTTACCCTGTATATAAACACAACAGCAGTTTGTTTATAGTTGTTCCTTAGGGTAAATTTGAATGTGTGTTAGTACGTGAAATACCGGTAGAGATTTTAATACAAAACAATAAAGGACTGGATCCTTGCAGCTCTTTTGCAAACTCACTTTGGTTCTCCTGCAAGTTACTTAGTTTATTTAATCTCAATTCCATGCTTATGATTTCCTGATTCTAAAATATGCAATCAATCTGAGTTACCTTACATTTTTCACTGATTTATATGTCTTCCCCCTTGCATATCTAGATATAAAAAAGGAAAATAATGATGAATTATGGTTTCACTTGTGAAAATCAAAAAGGCTTTCATAATTTATATTGTTAGTGACCATTTGGGAAGCTGCAAAAGAATAAAGGTCATTTTCTCAATTTAAAGAATGAGAGAAATGCCTGCCAGTTATGCCAGTATCTCACTTCATGTTAGCAGCGCTCTTACTTTTAAATAGTGCTCTAAAAATCATTGCTTTTACCTTATAAAAACTGGTTTGGAAGCTGCTGTCCAAAATCTTTGGAGTAATTTGTATATGCTGTTAACCCGTTGTACCATTTAATTCCAGAAACGAAATGGAAATGTGGGCAAGACCATCTTTGAATATAGAACACAGAATGTGGCACGCTTGCCCATTATAGATCTTGCCCCTGTGGATGTCGGCAGTACAGACCAAGAATTTGGCATCGAAGTTGGGCCAGTTTGTTTTGTGTGAAGCAAGCCGAGATACATCAACAATGAGCACCACCCCGACCCTCAATGACCACCACCATTCACAGGACTTTGACTGTTTGAAGCTGATCCTGAGACTCTTGAAGTAATGGCTGATCCTGCATCAGCATTGTATATATGGTCTTAAGTGCCTGGCCTCCTTATCCTTCAGAATATTTATTTTACTTACAATCCTCAAGTCTTAATTGATTTAAAATATTTTTCAATAAGCGGTTTAGGTTTAAGATGATCCATGATTATGACAACCTTTAAAAAAAGTAAACTGTTTGAATAAATAAATCTCCATTTTCTTCAATTTATTTCAATGTAATGACAAAATTGCTTAGTATTTATAAGAAAATCTTTCTTCCTGGCAGATAGCTTAAAGAGTGGGGTATGTAAAACCACAACACATGTTTATTTCACGTGGCTGCAGTTGGAAAAATAGAAAGTAGTGCCCTTTTGTGACCTCTCATTTCCAGATTATCAATTAAAAATGAAAGCAAAATGTTTATCCTTGTGATTGAAACCCACATGCATGTCTTGATATTGTATAACTAACATGGAGACTCTTTAAAGGGAACCATGAAAAACATATCAGTTTCTCACTGTCTTAAATGGAATGTTAAAATAGTATATATTCAATGGAATTTCTGAAAAAAAAGTAATCCTAAATTTTTGTAAAGTGTGGTGAATCTAGACTTCTTCCTCATTCAATTTTAAAGCTACCTTTCCCTCTTGACTCGATCTATCAATATAGGTAGAAGTTAAATGAGTATACCGTTGAATACATTTGAACTTCCTTGTTTAAGAAAACATAGAATGCTAAATAATTTCCACATAACTTTAAAAAAAAATGTTCAGGACCCAAAGTTGAGAGTCTTCCACATGTACAATCTCATCTTCCTGAGGCCTATAACGAAGAAAAAGATTTAGAAACTCAGAGTTGTGCAGCTGATTCTAATCAAATCTGATGATTGGAATTAGAACATTTGGCCTTTGAACTCTCATAGGAAAAATGACCCAACATTTCTTAGCATGAGCTACCTCATCTCTACAAGCTGGGATGGACTTACTAGTCTTGTTTATATTTTAGATACTAAAAGGTGCTATGCTTCTGTGATTATTCCAAGACTGGAGATAGGCAGGGCTAA
This sequence comes from Stenella coeruleoalba, assembly GCF_951394435.1. Classification (NCBI taxonomy): domain Eukaryota; kingdom Metazoa; phylum Chordata; class Mammalia; order Artiodactyla; family Delphinidae; genus Stenella; species Stenella coeruleoalba. The sequence goes on along the minus strand of NC_137151.1, from coordinate 83,100,146 downwards.
AGTGTATTATTATTTTTCCTTTAATGATGGTGCTAAAATTCCTTCTATAAAATTCTTTAAAAATAAAGATGGTTTCATCAATACCATTTGTGAAAACATAACTGTTACACTTCCCGTTTCTGAAAGAAGGAGCATTGTTCCAGTGCCTGTTCACTGTTCATCTGTCATACTGTATCTGGAATGTTTTGTAATACTTGCATGTTTCTTAGACTAGAACATGTAGGTCCCCTTATGTCTCAAGGATTTTTTTTCCTTAATTGCATTTGTTGGCTCCATTTTTATTTTTTCTTTAAAAATAAACATCTGGGACCATCCCAAAGGACAAGCCATGCACACAACTTTAGTGATGTATCTCTGCAAAGCATTGAATTAAATGCACGCTTTTGTCATGTCAATGGTTTTCGTTTCGTGGAATTCCTTTGAACATATTAGATCCATTTCATTTTCAGTAGTGAAAAGTTAGGTGGTGTGGTATTCTTTGTTTGCCATTTGTTTAAAAGATAAAACAACAAATACCTTTCATCATGTAGATACTGGCTTATAAAGAAAATCAATTTGCAGCATCACTCACAAAGGCAACACGACACTAATTATCACTCTCTATGCCCTTAAAAATCTCAGGATACTGACTATTGATAACAAGAGAAAAGCAACTTATTTTTCATGGTTGAATAAACTGTGATAATAAAACGTATGTCCCAGTGTATCACATATGAATTTAGCCTAAATGTTTGCAGAGTTTTACCTTCAATATTTATTTCACAATATTTTCTCCCAAATTGGTTATTATTTGAGCTCCACGTCTTGATTTTGAATATTTGAATATGTATATACCTAAAGATTTGTGAGTTTTGTTTGTAGTAACACTTCCTCCAAGTCCAACCTATACAAGTTGTACAAGTTCAGCTAGATGAGCCAGAAATGCGTGGTGATTCTCTTAAGTCAAAAGCACCGATAATTTTCAACTATAGAAATACCACTTCTTATTTGAACCTCAGGAATGTTACAAATAAAAGGCTGTCCCAGACCATTCCAGAATCCCTCAAATTTCTTGCCTTTGTTCCATATCTATAGGTTTCATTAGACGAGTGTACTTCTTTCCGTCATGTCCAACGCACACCCCAAACTCTGCATAATCAAAAGTGAAATAATCTGCAGCTGGGGAGGATGGTGAAATTAATTTATTATTACTTTATTAAAAATACAAATGAAAGTTCCCCAAATGAACAGAAAGGAAGAAAAATAGTAAAGAAAACACAGACAATGCTGAAAAAGTCCCAGACTCCTAACACAAAATTTGGCAAATGAGCCAGTTTCAATGTAACTTATTTTAAATTAAAAAAAGATTCAAAGAAATTGTAGAGAACATTTCTACTCACATCAATGTTGTTATATGGCAGAAAGCAAGTGCGAGAAAAATCTGGAAAAAAAAAATCATTGGAACCACCTCACTTAGAGTTCCTATCCCACCATGAAAGAAGAACACCTCAAGATAACACTTTTCTTTGAAATTATGAAAATTTTAGGAGAGACTAAGAATAATCACTTAAAAGCTGATTTGGGGGCTGAGGTCCAACAGTGGCAAACCAAGGCAATGATGCTGCAAAGACAACCAAAAGCCTATGGAGCGTGGGGCATGCCAGTAGGATGATTTTTTTTTTTTTTATCAGACTGGCTGGCTTACCCAAGAGCAGCTTTTCTTCTCAGTCTCCTTTATCAATGATCATTTTACTGAATATGTAAATGTCAGCATTCCCCAGGGACCAGTCTTTTTCTCTTTACCTTCACACTCAATACTCTTTCTTTCATCACCGGCTTTATCCATGTCATTTCTAGCTAATGTCAATAGCTCCAATGTATATACATAACCTAAATCTTTCCTGGGAGCTCAAGAAATGCATGCATAAATGTTTAACTCACCATCTTCATTTGGATTTCAGAAGTACTAGTAGCTCATTATGTTTCAAAAAATTACGATACTTATATCTCAAAGCTGATTTATGTTCTGTGTTCCCTATCTCAGGCAAGAGCCTCATCATTCATCCATTTAGGCAGGCCAGAAACCTGGTGGTCATTCTTGTCACCTCTCTCTCCCTTACAATGCCAGAACCCTGGCATTGCTAAGTATTTTCAATTTTGCTTCCTAAATGTTCCTTATGGCCATACCCTTCGCTCTACCTCCACTGCCACTATCCTAGCTCATATTAGCATTATTTCTCACCTGGGCTCCTTCAATAGCCTTCTAAAAGGTTTTTAGGCATCCATTCTTACCCTCTTCTGATCCATTACTCCCAGGAGAACCAGAGCGATCAATCTGAAATATAAACCTGAATATGTCACCTCACTCTCCGCCACCATCCAACACAACACACAGAGATGCACGCGCACGTGCACGCGCGCGCACACACACACACACACACACACATCCTTAAAAAGCTTCACTGGTAGCTTCTAGGATAAAGACAAAATACTTAAACTTTATGAGGCTCTGGCATGACCTGACTTCCTGCCTAATTCTCAAGCTTCATTTTGCCACCATCCGCTCTATTCTCTGCTTCACACACAATGAATTTCTGTCCATTTCTTAAACCAGATTCCCCATCCTGTCAAAGGCCATCTGCATTTGCATTTATTTTGCCCAGTTTACTAGTACTCATCTTTTAGAGCTCTGTTCAATGCTGTATCCTCATGAAATCCTCCTAGAGTCCTCACCCTTCACTACCTCCCAGGTTAGATAACGTCCCCCGTTATAAATTTTCTTGGCACCTTGTATTTTTTCCTTATAGCACAAATTATGATACTTTCTATGATTGTATGATTATTTGATTAGTCTTAATCTTCTCTATTAATTGTATTTTTTATAAAGGCAGGGGCTCTTTACAAGGATCCAACATACTGCTTGATATTTGTGTTTGTTCAAAATACATTCATTGAATGAATGATGAGAAAATATCTACTGTGTAACTGGAAAAGTATATTTAGAGAATATTCATAGTTGATTTACGTACTAGCATGAAGCACATGTCATTATTACTATTGTATTGTGATTACTGTTTCTATTTGTATTACTAGATAGAAAACATAACAGAAGAAGTGATTCTATCCACAAAGGCAATAACAACATACAACACTAAGGACCTAACATGATAAGACATTTATAGAACCTGATTGAAAAAAAAACATAACTTTTGACCAAGGTATGTAAAATAAGATAAAATGGGCATAATTGTGCCTTTTTCTCACATAGGGAAACTCAGTATTTGAAAAATGTAATTCTTTTTCCTAAATTAAAATATAAGTTTAGTACAATCTTACTTAAAATCCCTGTAGGATCTTAAAAGCATGGGACATGACAAAACCATTTTAAACCTCGTTGGAATCAAAAATATGCAAGAAAAATGTTAAGGAATCCCCCCCAAAACAGAAATGCTGAGTAAAGATGGGTCACTCTTCCTATTAGATATGAAAAAAATAATAAAAATCTACTGACCATGGTAAAAGAAGAGTATTTAGACAAGAATCTATATATCTATATTAGATTTATATATATAAATACATGTCTATATTATATTTTTAATGTATAATTAAATTAATTCTCATTAATTCAATAAATGGTGTTACAGTTACTTGATAGACATTTATCATTTTAAAGAATGTTTCCTTCCTTGGTCCTTAAACCAAGACATTTCCCAAATGGACTGAATATTTCACTTTTTAAAAAACCTCTAAATGTAGTATTTGCATAAATTATTTTGAGTAGTTTAATAATCTTGGAATGGTAATGAAAGCAAATATATAAATAACAAAGTAAAATGTTGAAATATCAGATTCTAAAATTTTAAATCTATATTATAAAACTCAATGAGCATGCATAAGAGCTTGTTTAAACAGGGAAAATTTTTGTAATAACTATGACAGAAAAGACTTGCTATACTTGCAAAAAAAAAAAACCCTTAAAAATCAGTACAAAAAAGCAAAATTATGCAAAATCCTATGTAGATAATTCAGAAAGTCATAATATAAAGGCCAATAAACATGTGGAAGAAATATAATGTCATTAGAAAGAAAAACTGCAACCAAAACAGTAAGATATTAAATTTCATCTATCAGAATTTGACAAATATTAAAATGTTTGATTGTAATAGGTGTAAAAGAAGATGCAGGAAAACACTCACATACACTTTCTGTCTGTTTTTCCCACTGGATGTGGAAAGTATAGTTACAGTCACTTTACCAAATTGGTTTACTTAGAGTTCCTGTAAATGTGAGTAGATAGTGCCACCAGAAGTGACCTGGGGGTAGGAGAAAGAAGAGGATACACTGGAGATCTTCCAGAACTATGAATTTTAACAGATGATGAGTAACTTAAAATATCATTTGTAAAAATTGCAGATACAAATATAAAATAGAATGGAACTTAAAATTCACATAACAAAACCAATTTCACAATGGTGGCCGATTAATTTACACTATAGCCTAAGAATCTGTTGTGAGTGCATGTTTTGCTTGTGTATTTCATGTAAGGATATTGGTATATTTTTTGTTTGGAATATAGTATCCAGTTGATGCTACAGGAAGTCATTCCATGCTTTATAGGCTGTTTTTACCATTTTACCATTTTGTGGGTAAAACAGACCAATATACCAACTGAATTGAATAAACACATGGTTATAACTGATCTAAATGGAGTATGCACAGTGGAACCACAGAACTAAGCCCTCTAAAGGAGGCTGGGATTTGGAGAGGAGGGAGAGCAAAGAAGACTACCTGGAAAAGGTTTTCTCTTAATGAGTTGTGAGGGGTTAAGACAGTGTCTTGAGCAATGAAGGCATACCAGATATAAGGAACAACATAAATTAGGGTATGCAGTTCTTAAGAGCTGTGGCTTGTTCAGGGAATCCCAGTTGGGCTGACATGGCAGTAGACTGCCTACAAGGGATTGTTTGGAGTTAAAGTAGAAAGAGGTACCATGAAGGTATGTCAAGCTAAAGAGATTGAAAATTATTCTGAAGAAGTTTTTTTTTTTTTTTTCCGGCAGCTATTTTTGGTTATAAGCTGGGAGTGTGAACATACTCTCTAGAGAACCCTTGGAAATGTGTGAGGAGGGTGTTTGTGATTATAGCAGTTGGGAAATATTCTAGGCGTTTTATGGATGGGCCAAAGATGTTGAATATCTTGCATGCAAGCTAATCCCTTTGAACAAAATCTGAACCATCCAAAATATCAATAGAACCTTTACTGCAAAATACCGAAGTTTTAAGCAAAGAAGTTACATATTGTGATTTGCATATTGGAAAGATCACCTCGGCAGCAATACTCAGGGAGAATTTTTACTGTGAGTGAGACTGACAACAGAGAGATTAGTTAGAACAAGTTTGGAGAAAAAGTAACAGGGAATGAGAAGTCAATGCCACTGAGGATGGAGAAAGAGAGACGGACTTGAAGAAATTGAAGAAATAGAATCAACAAAATCTGATGAAAGAGTGAGAGGGTGAGACAGCAAGAGATTTAGGATTATTCTCAGGTTTCTGGCTTCTTAGGTACCTGGATGGAAGATGATGACATTTACTAACATGGGGAATAGAAAAGGAAACAGGCTGAGGATGTAACTGATGTGTGTATGGAGCATCTCTCTGGAGATAAAGTGGGTGTTATATCTAAAGATATGTGAGCCATCACATCATGCAATAATGCAGTTTCTATTCTCATTTTTGCCCTTTCATGACTAAACTCAAGAAGACCAATAGAAAGAAATATGAAGAAAGATGAAAATTCTGGTTTAAAATCAAGCTAAGCAAAGATACCAGTGAGACTGTTATAATAAGGATCCCTAAAGATGAAATTGTACTAATTAAGCATAATCCTGTACAACTTACACTTTTAATTCTCTGCTGGATTTGATTTTGATGCCATCAACAAACACCTCAAATGATATTTAATTCACATCAATGCCTTACCATGGTACTATCTTACAAGTTAAAAGCAAAAACAAAAACACGAAGAGTGCATTTATTTTTATCTAAGAATACAATCCACCACAATTGAAAGAGTGTGTAACAAAAGCCTACATATATAAGCAATTACAGTTAAATGCCATCAATACTATAAGAGATTGGTCTGCACATATGTGAAGTAAAAAATGTGGATTCAGATGGTAATAAATAGAGGAAGGTAGAAATGCAATGTGAACAATTTTCCCAAGAGTTGAAACTGTTATGAGATAGATCTTATAACGAAAGGCAGCTGGAGATACAGAATGACCACAATTGTTAGTCACTTTAATGAGAAAAATGCAACAAAATTGAAGACATCTGTAGTCCAAATGTAAGCCCTAAAGATTCAGATAGGCAGATGCAGTCCAAGCCCCTCCTTGAGACATCTGACAAGTTTCTCTGAATAATGCTGTGCCCTGTGGGCTCTTACAGGCAGTTACAGCCTTCATTCCTTCAAATCTGTGCTCTTGCTGATGCCACTGAGGACAGTTTCCAGGTGGTTTAAACTCAAGACAAGATTTGAAAATCAGACCCCAATCATTTTTATCAGTAGCACAAATGATAACCCTCCTTCTGTTTAGTCTCCTCTCTCTTCTCATAACCCTTGAATTAATCACAACCTTAGCCCTCAAAATTAAACCCTCCTTTTCTTAATCCATTAAAAACCAAGGATGCCAAATCCAACGCTTGATGATGCTTTCTCCACATAACCCCTCCCACCACAGGCACAGCATGCTGTCCTTTTCCCCTTTCCTTTGGAAGTTTTGCTCCCTAATGATTTCATTCTGGAGCCAGATGATTTCATCGACCATCTGTATAAGGGTACTTTCCAAATCTACTTAACTGCCCCTGACCTAGTATTCTCCAATCAGTCACACATTTTATCATGTTCAGCTATCCTTCCAAAGGAATCACTGTCATGGTGAACTGCCATGTAGAGAGCTGTGAGTAAGACTGGAGTTGTGTAACTTTCCTCTGAGTTCTTCTGTGTTAAATAGAAACATCTTTTGCCTGACTTTTGATGTCCTCCTCTTGCTGTCCCCATTGTCCCCTCTTAACCTAATTTTCCCAGCAACTATGTGTATACTCTGTGACTCTTTCCTCAGTCTAGTCTTTGAAAATAAATGTGTTCTGATCCCTTGCCCAGGTTCTTCAGTCTCATCCTCTTCTTCGCTAAGATGTTGATTCATCTTTCTTTCTTCCACAGTAGGTATCTCCTCATCTCCTGTAAATCTGATGCTGTTTCACTACACTTCCCTTGACCTCAAGGCTCTCCTCAAGTAACAGCCTTCCAATAGTTAAAACCTTTATATGGGTCTACACTGAGATGTAGATTAGAAAAAAAAAAAAGACAAAAACCTGTCACCTGACTCTTCTAAGCTCTCTGGTCCAGACTATACTTCCAGCCTTATCTCTTACACCACCACATGAAATCCATGCTTCATCTGAAACTGGGCTAATATAAGTTGCCAAATATACTTCACATAGCCTTTCCTGAGGACCTCCAAGCAGACATGACTGTTCCTTCCTTGGGCCTTTCTAAGTGCCTTGGATCTCTCTAATACAACTTACTACGTTGAATCTCATGACATTGTTATTTTCTAAATTTCATGGAATCTCATTCTCCTTGAACCTCTTTGAGCACTTGGTTCTGAGGCTTGCATTTAATAATTGCTCAGTACTGTTGTTGAAATAAATAGATTTAGGTAGCCTGGATTCTTCACTGTCCTGTGAGCATGGAATAATTATCCCTGCTTCGATTTCTCCTCTTTTTTTGTTTCTTACTCTAAAGTGGCTTTCCTTTTTGCCACAATTTACCAAAATTATTCCCCTTCTTTATTACACAACTCAAGTTTTATCTTCTTAAAGACTTTTATGACAATATAATCACCACTGGCTAATTCCTTTTCTCATCTACTACCTATATCTCAGATGGTTGGCCCAGCATAATTTAGCACTTAATTGTTCACCATCTGAAGGCTTTTGTACCATTTCATATGGGTTCAACTTATCTATTCTAGACAACACATTCCTAACAAGGAGTGATCATGTGTTATATTTCCCTATAGTGTTTGGCAGAGTGCTGAGTAGGAGCTTCTAGTAGAAAATGTGTTGCTCCACCCATATTCTCTCTTCAAAGCCAAAGCATCAGCTCCTGGAATATCTGTTACTGAGGACTCACAGCCATGCCCCTCATTAAAAATTTCCTTCAATCACCAAGACTGCCTTTCAGAAGGTTCTCCCACTCTGCACCCCTTCCAGGTTCTGGCCCAGAGTCAATGACCGTCTGAGTCAAGGTTACACAGACCCTTCACTCTTACTGTGAATTATAACAACTCTAAAGGGCCATCTCAGTTCCAGAGCTTCTTGTAGGATTTCCCAAAGCCTCGATGTCAGTTGCACGTGGGTCAGCTTCTCCTTCTGTCCAAACCTGACCTTCTGTATCTCCCGAGATGACTCTCCAGTAAATCTTCACATAAGTTGCCATAGAGTCTGTTTCCAGGGAACCCAATCTAAGACAGAGCTTAAATCTTTTTATTATTTCTCCCACCTATTTAATTATGAAATAACTCCTTTTCAAAATTGAAGCAAGTGTATCATTGCTTTTCCATCATCACTGAACTGGTGTGAAATATAGTAATCCCCATTTATAAATTTATGGACTACATAGGGTAGCCTTTCTTCTATTAATGAACATCATGTTAGATATGGTTAAAAGATGCCAAAGTCATTTTGTGTATTTTAGTGAAATTTTAAAGGGAAATAGTTTTTGAACAAGATTTAAAGAGGTGAGAAGAAAAAGGAGGAAAAATATGATCAGATAAGAATTTGTTTAAAAAAATATTGGCTATAGATGATTGCCTTTTTTTCTTTATGACATTAACTCAACAAGTGATTCTTCAAAAATTTCTGAAGACCTTAGGTGTGGTAAATTGGGAAACATAAAGATTTAGGGAGAGCTTTCATGTATGCTCCATCATATAAAATATTTTCACCAATGTTGTATCAAGCTCACTTAGTGAGTTATGATTCAATGGAGAGTTTTGCCTGAAAAGAAAATATTTTTCACAGTTTATGATTCACTTTTAAAAATAAGTACATTCCTCTAAGATAGAACTCAGACAAGTAAAATTTTAATATAAACTAGATAAAAGCACAATCACTTTGATGTTATTTCTAACTTTGGAGCCATTACTGTTATTTTTCTTTATGTTTTTCCTAATTATTAACAAAATAAAAAAAATCTTATGGATCAAATGGTATTGTGTTAAATGAAATAAGCAGCATACAAAATTACACGTGTATTTTGTCATAATTATGTCAGCATATACAACGAAGACTTTAAGGAAGTATCCACAGATGTGAGACATGGATAATTAATTTTTCTTCCTACTTTTCTCCATTTTCCAAAAATGCTGTTATGACTGCAAAAATTTCACCCTCAAAACCTATAAAATAAATTTTATAAATGAAATATTTTTTGCTTAAATGCCAGCTTGAAGATAAAGAGAGTTGTATTCAATCTTCCATCAACAAAGAGTTAAAAAAGTGATACTGTAACTGTGAATTAGAAGATTTAATTATATCATTATTTGCCATCTATAGGACATAGGAATAGTGATATAACCTCACGTGACCTTACTTTTTAAAATACGCAATTAGTGGCCTTGTAATACATTAACCTTAAGCATCCTTATCCTCTTAATATGCTATAATTTTAAAATTTAAACAGCAAACATTTTTTTTTTTTTTTGCGGTACGCAGGCCTCTCACTGTTGTGGCCTCTGCCGTTGTGGAGCACAGGCTCCGGATGTGCAGGCCCAGCGGCCACGGCTCACAGGCCCAGCCGTTCTGCGGCATGTGGGATCTTCCCAGACCCGGGCACGAACCCATGTCCCCTGCATTGGCAGGCGGACTCTCAACCACTGCACCACCAGGGAAGCCCTAAACAGCAAACATTTTTTTTTCACACCTAGGTCACTACACTTTCCTGGTTTCCCTTTATTCCTACTCCAACTCCTTAGCTGCTTCATCCTCACTTCTCCAACCTGTAAGTATTCAAATATCCCAGAATTCAGTTCTTATACAGTTTCTCCTTTCTTTCTATACTCAATTATTTAATGATTGTATCTACTTCCATGGATATAAAAGCCGTATATATGCTGAAACTCCTAAATTTATTTTTCTAACCTGGACCTCTCTTCTGACCTCCAGATTTATACCTAACTTCCAACTCAGCACGTTTACTTAGATGATTGATAGGCATTCTACATTTAACTTGCCCCATCTTGTTAAATCTTTTAGCTCCTCAAATCTTTTACCTTGATAGTCTCCTCTATCTCAGCTATTGGCAACTTTTCTCCCAGTTACTCAGGCCAAAACACTTGGATTCTTGCAAACAACCTAAACCAACTTGGGCTGATTTAAGAAATGCAATTTATAGATTTTATTTGAAGTTCAGGGAAATTCAGAGCAAGTTATAGAACCCAGGTTCATAAAATGAACAGCTATGAAGGGAATGCTGACATTCAGAGCCATCTTCAAAATCACACCCCAGAAGCAGCCTGGTGAAACCAACGAACTGGGCACTGGATGACATTTCTGGCACTACTGGCCAAGTTTCTTTGGAAACCTGGCTATTACTGCCCTCACTACAGCTATGACCACCACCATTCTCCTTACTTCTGTGCATCATTGTTGAAGTAGGCAGAATAATAGCTCCTAAATGTGTCCACATCCTAAGCCCTGGATCCTGGGAATATGTTATGTTACATGGCAAGGCAAGGAGGAATTAAGGTTGCAGATGGAATTCAGGTTGCTAATCAACTAACCTAAAAATGGGGAAATTATCCTGAATTTTCTAGTTGTGGGCTGGGCTGATGTAGTTAAAAGAGTCCTTATAAATGAAAGATGAGGCAGGAGAGCCAATGTCAGAGTGATACAATGTGAGAAAGACTTGACCAAATATTGCTGGCTTTGAATATGTCTAAAATGAAACTGCAAGGAATTTAATTTCTGATGCATAACACAAATAGACTCAGATAGATGATAGATAGATAGATAGATAATATTTCTGAAAATATGCACAAGAAACTGCTAACATTTGTTGCCTCTAGCTTGGAGGATAAGTAGACTAAGAGTCTTGACATTTGACTGATGGAATTTTTATTTTTGAAAGTATTATTATTATTAATTATATAGAGTGAATACATTTCAAACTATAAAGTCAGGTATGCAAGACGATGCTATTTTCATTTGCAGTAACTAAAAGATTAATAACTTGTTGGTGGAGAAGGGGCTGACCCAAGAGGGAAATGAGGCAGTGTTTAGAGGTGGTAGAAAAAGCCTAAGCTTGCAATTGTTCTTAATATTAATGTCTGTTTTGCCAGACCCTGCTTACTTCCTTCTAAATTACCAGCAATTTCCTCCCTGATTACTACCACTTTGGAGACTTCCTAATTTACTATGTTACTATTTCCAGGGATTGTGTCATATAGAAGCCCTCAGTTTTCAATATGTCCCAAGGAGTTCCACTAAATATGATCTAAAAATCTGCAAGATTCCCCATTGCGCATTATCTCTGTTCCCAGCATGAGTTATATTATCTCATATTCCTGAAAGTCATTGCATTATTAAGCCAGAGATCTAGGATTCAATATGCTTTTTTTCAAGAAAAATTACTAGATTGTAAACTTGCATTTTTTAAATCTATGAAAAGTTGACAAAAACCAGGAATGTTTATTATGATATTTTATTATGAGTGTCTGTAAGAAAAAAAAGATCAACAACCACATACAAGCTTACAAAGTTTAATTTCAACACATTCTCTGTTATTGTGACAAAAGCAGCCCCAAAATTTATTTTTTGTTGTTGTTATTGACTTTTACAGGTTGCAGAGAAAGAGTTCCCGGCAGTGACACACCAGGAAATCTTTTTGACCGAAGACACGTACAGATGGTGTGCATCTGTGTTTTGAACGTAAAGCAACAATTGACCTAGAGTTTTAAAAGTGAAAGTACATTAGCACCAGAACATGTGTCTTTAAAGCCTTGCCAAATATTGGTAATCTTGACCAGCAATGACAAGAAAAAGGAAAAGCACCTTTAAAAGAAGTTGATATTCAAGATTAAAATAATTATGGCTTCAAAAATATTTCTTTAAATTCTTGTACTACACTTTACTCTTTTTCTTTTAACCAATATTTTAGGAACTTAATCAGTGAAATTTATAAGTTTTGGTATTTTATACAATTATTTTCATCTTCTGGGGCTTATAGAATTCATCTGTGTTTCTGACCAGGTTGAGGTAGTTGAAACAGGAAGGTCTTTTCTAATTTCATGTTTGACTATTTCAGAAGAAAGGTTATCTTTTGATAGTAAGCACTGTCATTGCTCTGCAAATGGGCTAGTATTCAAAGAATGTAACACAGTGTTATTGGAAGAGTGTTGAAGTTTATTTATTATAGCACCACTGAGACATTTTGAAATTGGAATTGGTAAAAAAATAGAACAAAAAGCATTTGAACTGTATTTGGTGTAACAGCAAAAAAAAAATAATAAAATAAAATTTTAAAATGTATTCTTTTTTGGTCAAATTACACTTTTTCCAAAAATTTTGGAAATAAATAACTGGAACTTGGTCACTTGTACTGGTTGACAAGATTAGAACAAGAGGAACACATATGGAGTGTGAAACTTTTTGCTGGGATTTCAGATAGAGTTTGGTTTATAAAAAGCAAACAGGGCCAACGTCCACACCAAATTCTTGATCAGGACCACCAATATCGTAGGGTGCAATATCTACAATAGGTAGTCTGACGGCCTTGCGTGTTCGATATTCGAAGACTGTTTTGCCCCATTCCCCAGTGTGTTTCTGTAAAAAAGAGCAAAAAAAAAAAAAAAAAAAAAAAAGTAAGTGATCATGACATTACAATTACTTAGACAGTTTCTCTGTTTGACAAAGTTAAAAAAAAAAATTTTGTTGAAGGAAGTTGCCAACTCGCCATGTATATTATCTTCCATACATCTGAGACCTGCTCCAGTCCAAAGTGATAATTCTCCCAGTCGATAAACCATATTGTTAACCAAAAGCTTTATAGGGCTTCAGGGTAAACCCAACAAGGAGATTGCCACAGGCCAGTCCATTCTCAGAAACCTTGGTTCTGGTCATTGTTACTAGGTATAGAGCTGGTTTACTTAGAAGTGGATAGGTCTCTCACACTGGAATCTGTTAATATTAGAAGTGAATTCTCCTTCTGTTCATGAATGATAATAATAAATGATTGATTTAAAGTTAACCTTTAAAATTAAAAAGAGATTTTAGATTGAGTCCATATGATGGCAATTATGTAGAGTGGATAGTAACTGTCTAAATTATCTGGCAAAGTTTATATCATGGATTTAAATTTCAATTGCTTTCACATCAGCTGGTTTTCACCTGGAGGTTGAGACGATATAGTCATTTTTTGTGTGATTTAACCTTCCCTGGAATGGATCAGTAGATTCAATATAACTCACACCAAATGCCATCTTTTGTTCACCCTCATTATTTTTATTCCTTCTTTTCAAAGTAGCATGATTAAATGAGAAATGCTACGTTCATTATGATGCATGCTTATAAAAATGCTGTTACTTACAGTGCAACCATCCTCCAGAACTGAGTAGGTGAATTTGCCATTTCCTTCAGCCTTGAATTCACCGTCATTTGAGCCCATCAGCCTCAAGGCTTTCTTCACATTCCCACTGGCATGATCCATGTATGCAATGCTATTCTTGCAGTGATATGTGATGTTCTGGGAGGCCTGGCTGGAAAGAAGTCGGAGGAATGCCAGCTGGACATCGAGGACATCTTCAGGAAGTTCAGGATTGCCATAGCTAAACTGTAATACGGAACAAATAAGGCTGGTCAAACATTATAGCTGCAATTATACATAAGGGATTCATGCAGTGTAGTATGGTCATTGTGTAAGTTGTTCATATATTTTATGTATGACTATGTCTTTATTGCATGTATAACATACAATGCTAGAGTAAAGAAGGTCTTAAGAATTGAAGGAAAGTTGGTAACTTACGAAGAATAATTTAATCTAGTTTAGCTTTTGAGAGACAAGTTATAAAAGTAGTTACCTGAGTATATAAAATTTTTCACTTTTCTATTTATTAACTAAATTTGTTTTGTGATGAGCAAATGGGAGGAACAAAAATGTCAGCTAAGTAGAGATGGATTAAAGTTAAAGAAAAATGGTATATCTTTTCTTACCTGAAAACCACCATCCATGGATTCTCCAAACCAAACATGTTTCTTCTCAGCAGCAGAATTTGTCCACCAGTTCTTACGTGGAACAGTCAAAGGACTGGCATTTATGCACGTTTCCCCAGTTTCCATGTTACAGTATACTTTAATAGCATCCATCTTGCAACCTTGGTTAGGATCAACCCAATATTCTCCTGAATAGTCACAAAAAGGACAATGGAATTGGTTATAATATCCAGTAATGGGATTTGGACCAAAATGATTTTGTAAGGCATTCATAATGTTGACTGCTAATGTATTTGTACTTTATGTATTTGTACTTTTATAGTGTAGCAGAATAGAGGAACTTTTAGATTGTTTCTTAATTTGAAAAAATTGATAATTAGATTTATTATAAAAATTGTTTCAATAAATAAATGTTGCAATAATTAAATTACAAATTATGTCTGCATCAAATTACAAACACAGTGATATATGTTGTTTATTACTCAAACAACTTTGTGATGATATGAAAAGACATGCCAAACTATAATTTGTATTAAAATTTTTGTAAAACTGTCTTTAGATTTTCCTACATTTGGCATATTTTGAATTTACATTACAGTTTAAGTACACCTACAAAATTCATATTTTCTTACTCAGAATATCAAGGAGTTTCAATTCAACTAACATTCTTTAAGTACGATCTCTGCTATATAATATTTTCTATTCCCAGTAAAATTTTCCTTTCCCCTAAATTCTGACATAAGCAGTTTTCTTTGTTATCCTGTTGCCATGAGTGTGAAAGATTCCCCAGCGTACCACTCTTGAGTTCAGGATGGCAGAATTTCAGGTCTCTGCAGTTCCGAGCAGGGTTTTTACGGGAACCATCAGGACTAAGGAGGCTTTCTATTTGTCCATTGACTGATTTGAGTGACGTCATAATCTCGTCGGTGTTGATTTTGAAATCCATTGGTTCATCTCCATAATATGGGGCAAAACCCCCAGATTTTTCACCTCCAACGCCAATGATGCCACTAGGCCCACCAGGACAGCATGGACCAGGGACACCAGGGGGCCCAGGAGGGCCTGGTTGTCCTGGGTGGCCTGGGGAGCCCTAGGAAGGGTAAGAACATACATCACTGAGGGGCACTTGTTCGGTATCCACTGAAAAAATATGTTGCTAGCCCCCCAAAATGCATTACAAACAATTAATATATTGTGTCATAGTAATTGTTTCAGTAAAAGTTTATTTGGGTTGTTTTGTGATCAAATATTAACCAATTTATGATAACTATAATTCATTGTTATGACAGTGTGTTCCAGTGTGCAAGAAGAATTGGTGTTGGAACACACACATCTCACATGTTTCCTTCTGTATAAATGATGTAAGCAATTCTAATGCTGACATGACAGAGGGGTTATGATCAGGAAACTTAGATTCTGGTCCCAACTTTGGAATCTAACTTTGTGTTTTGGGGATAACCACTTAACTTATTTGTGTTTTAATTGTGTAACTTGTGGGGATAATAGCTTTTCTTCTTTTTACTCCAAAAGTGTGGGATAGTAATGTTTTAGGAATGATGGTATCAGTAGAAAAACAGGAGTCATGGAAGCCGTTTGAGAAGTGGAATGTACTTTACACTTGTAAATCATTAAGATTATCATAATTGTGAGATGTCTAATATGAGATCAGTGCTGGCAGAGTTCATCTTATTAATTGGGCTATGTCTTTATTCTGATATAAGTGTTACCTCATAAACTGTAAGAAAGGTTTTTTTCTCCCTGTCATTATAGTGTGATGAGGAAGTCTTCATGTGGGAGAGAATGTCTTAAAGTTATTGTTCAGGTCCTAAATTAGGTTTGGTAATTGCATCGTGTTTAACTCACTATCTCAGTTTTAAAATATTGCAAAGTGTTTCTGAAAATGTGAAAATTAAAACAAATTAAATACACATATTTATAAGTGATGTCTTACCTCAGATCCTCTTTCGCCTCTGTTACCTCGAGGCCCTGGTGGTCCAATGGGACCAGGGTGTCCACTTGTTCCATCTTTGCCAGGGGGCCCACTGGGTCCAACAGGTCCCTAAGAAATTATCATGATATCACAATGCTAGAATATTTTCTTGCAGTGCTAACATTTTAAAATATGGACCTCCCAATATCTGTGGTACGTACTCTGGGGCCTGCAGGTCCTGGACTACCTACTGCACCTTGGTGACCAGAGGGACCCTGAAAGGAAAGGAAGGTGAATATGAGTGAAGACTTCAAAAAGGCTTAGGAAACTGTATGTTCAAGATCAGATCAAGAAACATGGGGATCATGATAAAATATGATTTCCTTTTCCTTTAATATCCCCATTGTCTCATGCCAACTACTATTTCAAATAAGCCCTCAAATCCATTTCTAATCTCTTTTAGCATAGACTTGCACAGATGAACAATTTTCTACCATTGGTCTCTAAGATTTGCCTATCTCATTAGTTAAAATGCATTGAGGGGATTTTCTAACAAAATGGATGCACTTACTGGGGAACCTGGGGCACCTGGATTACCAGGGAATCCACGATGTCCTTTGATGCCATTAATGCCACGTTCACCCGTTTCACCTTTGTCACCACGTGGGCCTTGGGGACCCTTCACAAACACATTAAGGTCATACACACATACACATTGGAAAAACAAAATAGGATTTATAACAACTAAGTCCACTTTATAACATTCTACAAGCTAGAAATCCCATCTACAAACACTGCATACTTGGAACAATAAAGATTGTTCTTGTGGTTGTTTTGATCTTGGACTGAGAATTGTATGCAGCCCCATTAATTGATGTGTAATCTCATAGCCCCAAGGAACTTTTAGATTCTAAATTGCTTTCTATATCATCAAAGGAAAGTTTAAATTTGGTTCCATAGTTATGTATTTAGTCATCCCTTTTTGCTGAGCATGCCAGAAAATAGAATATTTCCTACACTGTAGAATTAGTTAAAAAAAAAAAAAAAAGACTTACAGGAGGACCTCTTGAGCCAACAGGACCTGGAGCACCAGAAGGACCAGCAGGGCCCTAAAATAAAAATAAACAAATGAACACGCACAGGGAAGTGTTTATTTATTGATACAGTTTTGTTTTACTTAAACGTTAATAATTTCATTGTGAGGGAATAATGATATGTTTGCTATTATTGAAAATTAGTATTATTTTCTCCTTAAAAATCCTTTACCTGTTTATAGCTATACCAGGGGGTCTGAATAGGAAAGCTGAGGAAACCCTGTTAATTCAAGCTTATATTGACCAAGTGGATATACACTTGGTGTGATTAATGCCATTGTGAATTTTAATAATGAATTCTTCATTGACTACTGCCAGAAATTCTCATATATCTTTATTACCACAGTTGCCTAAGGACTGACTAGCATGCAAAACTGTGAAACAATTGAGAGTAGATCTTTTGGTTGGCAGATATGACATTCTATTTTCTACCTACTGAGCTTATTGAGGAAGATAGATGAGTAGGGAAAGATGGAGTTCATGAGAACTCACAGTTTCTCCTCTGTCACCACTCTTTCCAGCTGCACCGACAGGGCCAGGGGGGCCTGGATGACCAGGAGCACCAGGGGGGCCAGGAGAGCCATTTTCACCACGGTCACCCTGTGGACAAGTTCACAGTTCCAAAATCAATCTGATCAGCAGCTATTGTTCTAATTACACAAACCTATTGTACGTGTGCCTGTTATACCTTGCTACCAGGAGCTCCATCTCGGCCTGGCAGACCATCTGATCCAGGGTTTCCCTGATTAAAGAAAAAACAAAGAGGAAGAAATGAAATCAAATTCTTTGGAACCATTTAAATACCATCTAAGCCCTGTATTCTCAATGGGAAAAATATCATCCTAAAGAGGATAAAAATTGGTTCTTGGGAGTGAAAAATCTTAGATATGACAATGGGTGTGGCCCTGCAAGGAGTGACAATACCTAAACAGATATGCAGTATATCTATGGTACTCAAGTTTCACAGGGTGAGAGAGCAATAAGTGACTAGGAAAAAAAGTCTAAAAAGGAGCCTTAGGGGGAGAAACAATAAATAAAATCTTGACACACTGTAATTTAAGCTGATAACGGAAATCTACAATTTAAGGAAAGACTAATCACAGATAACACGCAGTATATTTTTACCCAGAAGGAATGTTGTAAATTGGGGCTCTCCCCATCCGCAACGTTTTTCTTATTTAGCTAAATATCATATTCTTTTCCATTAATGATCATTCATTGGGTAAATACTAAAGAACATGAACATCTAAGGCTATTCTAAGTTGTAATAGAAAGAATATCTATTACTAGAGAAAGAAGGAGAACTTTGAAATGCACAGTCCTCGGAGAGAGGTTCTCCTTTATGACAAAGAATGTACATCTTACCACTTTCTTGATGATTTTCTTTTATCATAGAAACTCAATGGCTCAATTTGACCCTTGCTTAAATAAATTATCAAATACTACCCGGCTTATTGTGTATTTTCTAAGAACTAGTATTTACATCTCTTCCAGGTTCACCAGCTGCACCAGCCAGACCAGGAAGACCCTGGGCTCCAGGAGGACCACGTTCTCCATTGAGACCACTAAGTCCTGGCTTCCCACTTTCACCCTGTGTACAAAAGAATAAAATAAATTTGTGTTTTAACCTAAGAAATCAATTAATATGATATTATCAGCTGTCTTTATTTCCCAGTTTCTATCGAATTTGTTCCTAAAACTATCCCTGCCATAGGGGAAAAGCTTTGGGGAAGCAAGTTTCTTGTCTTTTCTAACTTGCCCAATGAACCTGGATACCAAAAGCCTGAGTAATTACATTGATTATCATATTAGAATACATCTTAATATGAGGTACATAAATAGACATGGCTATTGTAAGAAAAATATAATGATGAGCCATCATGAAACTATAGGTTTACGGTACCCATTAGAATTAGGTTATATTGAACATTTGGCTCTATTTAAAGAATATATACATTTATTGGGAATGTTCATATAAATTGACTAGACTTAAATGTTATATTGTAATTTCACTACAATCGTATATGACATTTAGTTTAAAGAGGTGCTCAAAGTGAAAAAAGGTACGCCTTAATAAAATACGATTTTATTACCCTATTTCCTAAATAAATATTTAAGATGTTGAGCACTAGGATGTTATAGTAATATCAGTGAAAGAAAGTCAGGAGTATAAAATGAATTGAGTTGATGGATAATTGGTATCAATTAAAGGCTTTCATAGGTCTATAACCTGACATTATTTCCCGCTTCAAGATTGACAGTCAGCAAACTGAAGAATGCTGACAAGTTTCCTAACAGGTATTTGAGATGACAAGATATTTTTCTGTGATATCAATCTATTTGTTTTGATGTTCAAGGCAGGTCTATTATGTGCATTGTTTTTGTGTTCCAGAGACTTTTAATAATATGCATGCTTCCTGAAAATTTGAAAATATCAAGAATTTGCATCTAATTACAGGAAAACTTGATCATTACATACTTGCTATGTTTATGTGATGTCTGAAGACTATCAAAGGAAACAAGAGTCCAGTGAAAGATAGCTATACTCACCTTGGGGCCCTGTGGGCCGACTCTGCCCGCAGGACCTGGCATGCCTTGTGGGCCTGCAAGACCTCGTGCTCCAGGAACCCCTATAATCCCAAGTGGGCCTGGAGCTCCCTGTTGTGACAGATAATGAAACCTTAGTTATTCTTTATGTGACTATGTTTTCCTCTGTTGGATTTGTGATTGAAAATAAAACTACTGTCAATCAATAGAGACCACTCACCGGAGGGCCCTGGGCGCCAGGTGATCCCTTCTCACCTGGTTGGCCAGCATCACCCTTTGGTCCAGACACCCCAGGGCTGCCAGGAGCACCATTATTACCAGCTGGACCTGGGGGGCCATCTTTGCCTGGAGGGCCGCCGGCTCCTGGGGGGCCTGGGTTACCCTACAAAGAAATGTTTGAAATTTGAATATTTTATAATGAACAAGTAATTTTTTCCCCTCTTTTACCTGCATTCAAATAATTTTATATGGGATTTAATACAAAGAGAAGTAGCAATGGATAAGTTTCTCACCCTATGTATATATGAATGCTTTTTATGGAATATATGGTTAAAAAATACTTTAAAAAGTTCTTACATTACTGCCAGGAGGACCAATAGGACCACGAGCACCAGGGAAGCCAGCAGCACCCTGTGAAATTATAAATATATTTTGGATGTCAAAAATCAAGGAAAACAAATAATTAGCCACTAAAAACAAATATAAATTGTAAGAAATGTGGTAGGACCTGCATTCTACTCTGGGATCACTTGTGGTTTGTTTTTTCCTCTTGGAATTTACATATAACTCACATATGAATGAGTGATTATAATTTTATACTCTCTTTAGGGATCTAGTGCTTTCAAAGCAGTTTTTATACAGATTGATATTAATTAATGCTTTTCAATAATAGTTAAGAGGATCATTACTTACAGGACCACCAGGACTGCCACGTTCGCCTTTGACACCTGGGGGACCAGGGGCACCCTATATGGAAGGGAGATGGAAATGGTTTATAAGAATAGCACCAAAATCAAAATTTGGGAAAAGCATTAAGCCTTTGTAAGTCAGTAACTCTACTTATCATGATAATCATCTTGTAATACATACAATCATTATGTTGTACCTCTTAAACTTATACAATATAATGTTATATGTCAATTATATCTCAGTAGAACTGGGGGAAAAACATTACTACAGAAATGAGAAGCTACATCAAAAAAAAAAACAAAAACCAGTAACTCTATGAGGACATTAAAATAATTTGACTGAGGTCATATCTAGATTGTTGGAGTCAAGCGTCAAACTCAGAACTGTATTCCTAGGAAAACTGTACCCTTGTCACCATGACAAGCTCTCTCAGTATGAAATACTGAAGTATCGACAAATCTAAGTGCTTTCCATTAGAAGGCTTAGAGAAAGAGAAATACTTACAGAAGGCCCAGCACTTCCGGGGGGCCCTGCGATTCCAGGAGGTCCACCTTCACCTTTCTCACCAGGAGCGCCTCTTTCACCTTTACCACCAGGCTCACCGTTCTGGCCCTGCATTCAGAAACAAAAACAGCCTGTGAGCTTACATCCTTCACAATACACTGGGCTTGTCCTTATTTTCCTTCAGAAAATAGAATTCATCAGGTGGAGAGCTATTGAAATAAAATTGGAAAAGAAGAGTCTTTGAAGACATGGAAGAAACAAAGACAATGAAAATGTTTCCATGACAGGGACTTCCCTGGTGGTCCAGTGGTTAAGACTCTGAGCTTCCACTGCAGGGGGCGTGGGTTCGATCCCTGGTTGGGGAACTAAGATCCCGCATGCCCCATTATGTGCCCCACCACCACCCAAAAAGAGTTTCTATGATAAAAGAAAATTATCAAGAAAGTGGTAAGATATACATTCTTTGTCATAAAGGAGAACCTCTCTCCGAGGACTGCGCATTTCAAAGCAATCACCAGTAAATGCATTTGAGAAAGATGGGGCTTAGAGCAAATTTTAATTAGTACCATCTAATAATGGAAGAACCTTTCAAATTTTCAGAGTGCTTTAGGTCTAGGGTAATGTTAGCCTCATTTACCTGGCATAAAGACAGGCCAGGTGTTTTTATCTCCATCGTTTAAACAGTAAGAATAGAGATAATGTGTAAAAAAAAAAAAAAGGTGGATAAATGAACCCCCATAAGGAATGAGTGGTTGAGATAGATTAGAATTCAGACTTGACTTATACTTCTGCTATTTTTCAGTGAGATAGTGATTCTGGGCTGTATGATATGTATGTTTTAATGTTCATACTTACAGGAGCACCAGGGAAGCCGGCAGGTCCTGGTGGCCCATGTTCACCTCTCTCACCCTTAATTGAAAAATATACTCATTAGTCACAGTGAAGACATCTTCCCATTGGGAGCACACGTCATCCTCTGTATCATCTTATCTTTCCTTTAAGCTAAGAAAAGATAGTGTTAGTGTGCAAAGCTAACTAATGTAGCTTAACCTCTGAAGACTTTTCCATTTCTCAATAAAATTCAAAGTAGACAACACCAGAACCATTGATTCCTTCTGCTTTTGACTGTGATATTATTTGCAAGAAAAATAATTTAAGAATTTTGAAGTGTTTAAAAGACTTACTTGTATAACTTCTAAAATGTAAGGATTTAAAAAAATTAAAATATGGTAAAAGTTTTGAGAAATCAATCATTAAATTAATTAATTAAAAGCATTTACTAAATATCTCTCCTGAGTCTGCAAACCCTGAAGGTAGAGAATTTTAGATCTAGAAGGAGGCTCAGGCAAAGATCCTATAGCTTTAAGAAATACTCATTTACAGATGCATATTACTTGTGCAATTTTTATATTTTTTCCAGAATTATTTAGGAAAGATGGTAAGACTTGAAATGGTCTCTTCTGAATTTTAGATTTAAGAACTTTAACCTTGCCTTGCATGTCATATGATGCCTAAAGACAGTATCCCATCATTGAGACTCAGGACCACAAGCAGAATTGCTAAAGAGGGAAGCACAGGTAGCTGCTGCCTGTGTGGGCTTAAAATTATGTTGAAATGTCTTAAACACTTACAGGGCCACCACGAGGACCAGCTATACCCGGAAGTCCAGGGGCACCACTTTCACCCTTAAAAAAGAGAAAAATAATTTATATTGCCCTGCATCCAAACAACAATGACGACAAGACATTTTCCATTTCTAAATAGTGTCAAGCGTTACCTTATCTCCAGGCTGACCAGCTGGGCCAGGGGGACCAATGGGACCAGTAGGACCCTAAAGAAAATAGAAATATACTTTAATTTCGAAGATAAAAAGCACCATTTTCCTTATTAATCAAAGAGCATATATAAGGACATACTGTTCATCTAATAAACTAGATAATATGATTGCTTTGATAGCTTGAATGATATGCTCTTCACTCAGTGTGTAAATACTGCAGAGCTTAGTAAATATAAGATTTTATGGATTATATAATTCAGTGGCAAGTTATAGATTCATTTTTCCTTTCTATTGCAGAAGATAAATAAGATGTGATATAAGATTTCACAGTCGTATCTTTTAAAATTAAAGTGCATTGCCTTATTCAATTGTATGGTAATTCAAAATATTTCATTTAACCACTTAAAGTATTGTTACATATATTACAGTTTTCACATTGAAGTTTTCAAATATTAAAGTTTTACTTATATTACATAAATAAAATATTAGATTTTTTAAAAAATTGTATGATGGCTTACTCATCTAGTCTGTTAAAAGTGAAGCATTTATGAATTTGTTTAAGGCAACTACAGTAAAGATAACGTCTATCTAACGGCTTAGTTATCATGTTTATTTGCTACAGTCATATCTAGGTGTTTACTAATGTGAATAGAATTGATTGTAATGTGTTTTTTTTCAATTTTTATTTATAATAGTTAAATAGTTAAATAATAGTTAAATAGTTATATAGATTCATGGAAGTTTGCAAAGAAATATACAGCAGAATCCTGTGCATCTTTCTCCCAGCCTCCTTCAGGATTACATCTTACACAACTATGATATAGTATCAAAACAAAGCAATTGACATTGGTACGACCCATAGAGCTTATACAGTTCGCACCAGTTATACATGCACTCATTTGTGTGTGTGTGTGTGTGTGTGTATGTAGTTCTATGACATGTTATTATGCGTAGCCTCACATGACCACCACCACAATCAAGATATTCAAAGGTACAATCATCATAAAAGACTCCCTCATGTCACCTCTTTATAGTTACACCCATCTCCCTCTCCCCTATTCCTCAATTTTGGCAACCATAAAGCTGTTCTATATAATTACGTTATTTCACAAATGTTACATGAATGGAATCATGCAGTACGTCCTTTTGAGATTGCCTTTGTCACTCAGCATGATGTCCTTGGTGTTTGTATAAGTTGTTGCATGTATCAACTTTTTATTGCTAAGTAATATTCCATGGTATGAATGTACCATGGAATTTCAATGTTTTTTAAAATCAAAAAGTTCCTTTATCAGCATTGAATTTTAGTGACTTATTATGACTTCAGCTTATAACATTTATCATACTTTTGAGATTTTTTTCCATTCTTAGGTCACTGTTGAACTATTAGTGATAGAAATCAGGAATTTTAACAATCATGTCATTTGGGTCTTCTTAATGCCCAGAAGGTGGTAAAGTATGGTCTAACTTATCATGAGGAGTTTTTGGAAAAAATAGAAGTTGAGGTGAGGGACTACTCCATATCACATACAGATAAATTCTGTTTCTCCCCAATTCAAGTACTCACCCTTGGACCATCTTTCCCTGGAGCACCATCGACACCTGAACTGCCGGGCTCACCCTGTCAAATAAAACCCAGTGTCATCAGATTAGAGGTATTTTCACTGAAAACATGCCAAGAAGAGGACAAACTCTCAAGATTAGCTGCAACGTATAGTAGGTGTTCTGCTTAAAAAGTTGCTTTAGAAATCCATCTCAAATTACACTTACTAGATGGGGGTGGGGTGGGAGGGAGGTCCAGGAGGGAGGGGTTATAGGTATACATAAACCAGATTCATTTCATTGTACAGCAGAAACTAACACAATATTGTAAAGCAATTTTACTCCAATGAAAAATATATATATATAAATAAATAAATAAGTAAAATGATAATATTAATTTTGAAAATAGATTACTTTCCAGAAATGTTGCCTTCCTTTAACCAACAAAGTCTGTTTTATTACATAATTAACAGAGAATAAGTTGGTACCTTATCACCTTTTGGACCAGGGCCTCCAGGACCCCCTCTTTCTCCAGGCATTCCTTGCAGACCAGGTGAACCAGCATTACCAGGTGGCCCAGGGGGACCAGCAGGGCCCTGAAATTAAAGGAGAAATAGTAAATCACAAGAAAGAAATGAAATGCATTTTGTAAAATCTAGGTGAATTGAATTATGTGGAGTTACCTTTCCTCCTTCAGAACCAGGGGGGCCAGTTCCCCCTCTAGGCCCAGGGGGCCCTGCAGGTCCAGTAGGTCCACGTTCACCAGGGGCACCAGAATCACCCTGTAGTAGGAAAATGGAATATCCCTGTTAGGAAAACCAAGGCTAAAAACAAAGCAAAAACACCCTAAATTGTATTGTTTTGATATAGACTACAAGGTTCTTAACTTACATTTTTGAACAATTTAGAAATTTTTATAATTATAAAAGACATTTGATCAACTGAGTGAGAAACAGAAACACAAAATTAGTTAATCTAAACAAGGAAACTTGGATAGCTGGTCTGATGAGCTAGCTTTGACAATATTATTATTATTTTATCACAAAGGCAAATTTTTAAAGTTCCTCTACCAAAACAGTTTTTCTATAGAGAGCCAATGCACTAGAAAAGTTTTCTTTTGAAATTTCAGGTCCATAGTTGACTCTACAGTGTTTATTCATGTCAGAAAATTTCATTTTCCAGATGATGCAAGTTTAATGTATTGGAAATGTCTCGGGTTACCCTAAGTGTATTCACCAAACATTTGCAATGTCGTGCTTCTAAAAAAAGGAATATTTTGGTTTGCTGTACTAAAAATGTGTCACTAATCAACTGCTCTATAACATGCTGAAGAAATGAGAAAATAAATGGAAATATTTACCTTGCCTCCTGGAATTCCAGGTGCACCAGCCTCACCCTTTGGGCCCTAGGAGATTGGCATTGCATGATTAGGCCTCTATCAGAATATACGTTATATAAGTATAAGCAAAATACACACTTGACTTGCATACTGTATAATTTGTCCAATCTTGAGCTGTATACTCTTCCTTGAGTTCCTTTTATTTTATGGTAAAATTCAAACTTTCCATGGAATAGTTATGACTGAATAATTTTTCTTTGTTTTATTAATGAATATTTCAAAACTAATTGTTAAATCTCAGATACCATGGCATGAAAATGCAGAAGTTAATAATTTATAAATGATTCGTATTTATTCTTTTGGTTTCTGAGTTTTGAAAAAATGGCAAGCAACTTACAGGTTCACCAGGTTTTCCATTTTCTCCCGGAGGACCACCCGTTCCAGGCAAGCCCTACAAAGAATCATATTTGTATTGTGTAATCACTTCAAACATTGCTTATAGAAAAGCTTCTCTCATGTAAGTATGTTTCCGCAAAGTATTCAAAAAATGGTTTTAGCAGTCTTTTTACGTGTAAAAAATATGTAGCTCTCAAAACCCAACGATAGAGAGGTGATAGTCATATCTTACAAACCTATGTTCATCTCCCTCAATTCTTTCTGTTGCTGTATATAAAAATGAATTGATGAATGTGGTGAGATGAATTTAGCTATATACATTTAAATTACAATAAAAATAAGTATAAGCATATAGAATTATGTGAACTTTATTTTTTTAAAAAAATTATTAATGCACTCCTTCTAGAATAGGCATGGAAGTTATGCCTATTAACATTGCCTATTGTTTTATTTCAAGGTAGAAGTCAGATCCACACATTTTAAGCTTAAGATGCATTATAATCTTTTAGTGTCACAAAAAACTGAACAGCTGATTAACTCAACAAATACAACTATCAAAGGAAAGTACTGATAAAAGTAGGTGCCCAATGACATTTAAGTAACAAATTCTTACTTGTAATCCTGGTGGACCAGGGCTTCCTATGTCTCCTTTGTCACCACCTGGCCCCTATGTACAAAAAAATATTGAGATGCTTCATTATAAGATATCCTTTCATATTTAGTTCACACAGTTTTAATTTCATCAGGCCAGTTGCTTAATTAAAAAATTAATGGTGTAAAGGAGGTCAGAGTCTGGCTTGTGGAAGTGATGCAAGGGAGACATGTACAACATAAACTTTACTCAGTATTAGTATTTAGCTAGCTAACTAACTAAACAAGTTTTGTAATTGCTTTGGTGAACTATAATGATATAGTGTCAGAGATTGTATAATTCCCAAAGTCTTCCCTTGGCCCCAGTCCCATCCACTTCCATTTCCAATTTATGTGAGTAAACTTACGGTAGGTCCTGGGGGACCCTGAGGTCCAGTCTCGCCATTCTTTCCAGCAGGACCCTGAAAAAAAAAAAGCAGTTATGGAAGCAGAGATAAAGATAATAGAAGTCATAGAGTTGGAGAGAAATGCTTCTACTAGAAGACTGGAAATGAGTGGATGAAAGCTACATACCTGAGGGCCAGGACCTCCAGGACTACCACGTTCTCCATTCTTTCCAGGAGCGCCCTAAAGAAGTAGCCAGTATTTACTTATTCTCAAAAGGAAATTATTCATTATAGTGTTCTCTCATGTTTTTGATCTGTCCCCTACACACACATGCATACATCCACAACCGAAAACTACTTTCGAGAACTAGGTTTCCATAAATGTTCCACTCTTTGCCCAGAACTCCAGAAAAAATACTTTAGCTCCCTTCTCACATGGTATTTTGATTTTCATATACTCTTCTGTGCTTTGAAGTGGAGATCAATTTTTGGCTATCTGCACTCCCATATAGAAAGTAAAAGACCTTTTGTCAAATATTTATTGAAGAAATGAAGGAAGGAACTCACATCATTTCCTTTAGGACCAGGGAAACCCATGACACCAGGCTGACCTCGGGAACCAGGTGAGCCTGGAGGACCTGGTCGACCAGTTTCTCCTTGACTTCCCTAATGAGAAAAAATTATATTAATAGAGGTTTCATAAAAATCTGATCAAAATATACAATGTACATACCAAGGCTATACAATACACATCAAGCCTAGTCCAAATTGTGTGTTTCATTATTCTCTGGACTTGTAAAATGAGATGCTAAAAATGTACTTACGGGAGGCCCTGGTTTCCCATCGCTTCCTGGTCCTCCAGGACTACCAGGCATACCCTAAATTGAAGAATTCAGTCAGTCAGCTGATTTTAAGATGATAATTAAAAAAAAACTAAAAGCACCTATCTGTAAAATTTTGAGCTTTCCACTGACATATGTGGACATATGAGCTTCATATTTGCACACATGTTTTTCTGTCTGTAAATATCTTCGTCAAGCATTCTATTTTCTGTTCTTCAATCTATACTAGCTTAAGTTTTCTTCAGAGAATTTTGTTTTGTTTTGTTTTGAGCCTACAAAATGTATAGTCTGATTTAAGTTATTTTTGAACGTTCTTCATTTGCTTTTCCTCTTAGTAAATGACAGTGTCAAGCAAACAATGTTCCTCTTTACCCTCAATCCTGGACCTCCAGGGAGGCCGTCTCGGCCAGGTTCTCCAGGAGCTCCTCTGGACCCTGCAGGGCCTGGGCCACCACGCTCCCCGGGGGGACCCTACATGATGAAATAAATCAACATGTATGTAAAAGAGCCTTCATTGACCTAGACGTTGACAGTACTTAGGTTGCAACTAGAGAACTTCTTTTGGTCCCTTAAAGAGAGTTGGGGTGTTGCTGGCATGCTCAGCGTAAATCACCATTACCTATTAGCTTGGGTTGTCATACTGGAAATATTTTAAGGCAACTTCGATGAACATCACATGCTGAAGAAAGCAATATTTAGTGGGCTTAGCAGTATAGTTTGGTGCATATAAAATCAAATATCTTTGATGTTATGAAATCAGATTTGCACTGCACTTCAGAATTTCCAAAGAACTTTCAGGCATTTTAGTCTAACTTATTCTTGCAATGATACTGAGATAAATAGTTCCCAATTGACAGATAAATTAAAGAATTCTCATAGAGGTTAAATAACGTTAGTTACAAAGCTAAGAGAATGGCTCAGCAGGGAATGCAATCATTGTTTTACATTGGCAATTATTATTTTTTTAACTCCAATATATTTCATTCAGATAGGTGTTAATTAATGGGAAACTATATAGAAGAATATACCTATGTGTAGCACCAACATTTCTGAACATTGAAAACTAAAGTTATCTACCTTTTCTCCTGGAAGGCCATTTGCTCCAGCAGGTCCTCGGAATCCAGGCATACCCTGAAATAGTGAAAGGCAAATATTTAAGTCCAAAGTGTCAAAACTTTTTCATAATTCTCATATTATGAAATGCTTCAGAACAATATTTGGGATTGACTACTACTCAAATTAAGAACAAACACGGTTGCCTCACAGTGAAGGTGAAGTTCTATGATTGTTTTCCTTTTCGATGCCCGTGGGAAACGTACCCTTTCTCCTGCAGCTCCGGGAAGTCCGTTCGCACCAGGTTCTCCAGGAGAACCGTCTTTGCCATCCTCACCCTTAAGTCCTGGAATACCTGGAGAACCAGCCTCCCCCTGTGAAAGGAGGTCAATAAAGAAATAATGACTGAATTTCATTGCTAATTTTTTACCTGTTTATTTCCTGATTATGGTATACATTTCTAAGAAATAATCAAATCTGTTAGGGCGATACTTACGCGTTCCCCACGTGGTCCTGGCTCTCCTTTGGCTCCATTCTTACCGGGTTCACCCTAAATTGGACATAATCTTGGTTTAAAAGTGTGGAAAATAGACTAACAAAATAATCACCAGTCACACCTGATTCAATTATAAAACCAGAGTGAAATCAATATAAATTCAATGGAACAAGAACAAAGAACCTGCTATTTCTTTTTTTACTGTGAGAAATAAGCCACACCTTTCAGACAATAAAGGAAAAATAGACAACTTACTGCAGCACCTCGCTGCCCGGGAGCACCATTTGTACCAGAGGGTCCTGGAGGACCGCGGGCTCCTATCAGTCCAGGGGCCCCAGGAATGCCAGCAGGACCCTAGAAACAATCCAAGAACATTAACATTAGGCAAACTTGAACTTTCTTTTCTAAATAGCTAACTTAAATGTATTGTCCTGCAAAATGCAGAGGAAGCCAATAATATGTGTGTGGCTGAATGTGGGTGAGTGGTGGGGGCATCTTACCATTTCACCTTTACCACCAGGACTACCATTACTCCCAGGAGGGCCCTAGAGGGCGAAAGGAGCATATTAATAAGAATGCAAATAGTACATATATTTTTGAAGTTGCTTATATAACTAAAATAAATTTTTTGATGGGTGTTGTGCTTTATAGAGATTAGATGATTCTTCCAACTACAGCACAACACATAAAATGTCGCAAAAAATGATCATTATCTGAATAAATTAAAGATAATATGCGCTTGGTCTAAATTATTAAATAAGTACATAGAGAAGAGGTTTTTTTGTCTTGTTTCTTTTCCAAATTTTTCTGATTGGTGATTAGTTTGGGGCACAGTCTTCAAAGTATCAGATAACTGTCCATCCTCTACTTATTCTGTGTCATATAACCATAAAATTCATAAATTCTAGAAAAGTGCAGACCGCAAAACTAATTTCGGTACTAGTCAAATCAATAGTAGAGTTATTGCAGAGCACTAAGCAACATTTCTTTGCAAAAAAGTAATTTTAATTGATAGCAACATTAGAACATATGCTTTCATGAAATAAAGTGTAGCAATGCTCTCCCTTAATCAGCCATATTTGGTACTTACAGGAGGACCTGGAGCACCAGCATGTCCCTGAGGTCCAGGTTCTCCTCTTTGTCCAGGGGAGCCACTAGAACCAGGAGATCCCGCAGGTCCAACTTCACCCTAAGGGATAAAACCCTAAGTAGTCAGTCTCCCTTGCCACTTCTAATCTCTTGGCCAGTTTGCTAGTCAGTCCTGTTTAAACCCATCTCCCAAAAGCTGAAGCAGTATGATAATTAAAGCAAAGTTTCATTAATCATATAGG
Source organism: Stenella coeruleoalba (assembly GCF_951394435.1). NCBI lineage: Eukaryota > Metazoa > Chordata > Mammalia > Artiodactyla > Delphinidae > Stenella > Stenella coeruleoalba. The sequence goes on along the minus strand of NC_137151.1, from coordinate 83,069,157 downwards.
CAGAGAAAAATGGTAACTATGTGTGTGACTGTGTTATCTCTGTTTGCAGAAAGAGACTGGGAAAAAAGAAAAGACAACAGAAGAGATCAGAATAGCAAAAGGCCAGGGATAAAACCCCTTTTGGAATCAAGAACAGGGCTTTAAAGATCTATATAGCTCAAAGAAATCCACTTGACTGTTAAAAAAAATCACTTTCAAGATGCAGCCCAATGATTTTCTGTTGTCTCAAAGATATATTTTACATTCTTCTACAGAAATACATGTTTACCTTAGCACCAGGGGAACCAGGGAATCCTGCAGTTCCAGGGGGACCAGGGGGACCCTAAAAAAATAAATAGCATTTCAAGAGCTCTTAATCAAGTAAAAGAAAACTAACACTACTGGTAAATAATAAGTGGGTACATACAAAATACAAAGGAAAATTAGATAAAAACAGTATTTATCGTCAGTGATGAACATTATGTGGAGAAATAGTGTGGTAAAATAAAAAGAAAATTTGGATCCCCCATGCCCGACAACTTATGCCATGAATTCTGGTGACTTTGTGCAGGTCACTTAGCCTTGAGCTCTCATTTATAAAATACAGATAGCATTATTATCTATTTTGCAGGACTCTTTTAATTGTCATACCCAATATTGGTCCTTAACTAACATTATAAGCACCATACAGATGTTAGTAACTGGTCAAGTATAATAAGGAGTATCAGAATTTTGTTTATGGGCTTACCATTTCTAGATTGTTTCTAGATTTTGTTTATGGGATTAGTGTCAGTTTGAATCAGATATTTATGAACAACGTTGAGTTTTAGGTCTACAATCCATGTTATTCCACTACTCCAAAATTCCATAATCTCTCATTACACTAAGCCCATCAGGGTTAGGTGAAAAGTTACTTACTGGCTGTCCATCACTTCCTCGAGCTCCATCATTACCTCGAGCCCCCTAAAAAGAGAAGTTGGTCTCAAATATCTTCTTTCTGAAAGGCTGGTCACAAGTAATATTTTAATTAAAAGTCTGACTCAATTGAGTCAGACTTTTCCTCAAGTGTATTAAAATCTGCTTGATAATTATATACCTTTAGAGGGAAATTGTTGAAATTCTGATAGGCACAGCAATGGTCTGATGTAGGAAGATTGGATTCTGTGTTTTACAGAACTGAAGGCAAATTAATGCATAAATATGCCAAGTTAACACGTTAAAAAAATCCTCAACAGATAATAACTATAAAACACTTATTTGAAAAAAAAAAAAAAAAACACTTATTTGTTTGCATATCGTTATGGCTAAAATCCTTATGGAGGTGACTTTAAATGCAATTTTATAGAAAACTTCTTGCAGATTGTCACAGCCTGAAAACTGACTGAGACACTTCTCAGTGACTCGGATTGTAATTGTGTAATGTCAGTAAGAATACTCACTGCAGCTCCAGGAAGTCCTGGTCGTCCTCTCTCACCAGCAGGTCCTCTTGGACCCTACAGAATAAAATTAAAAGTGTGGTCTTATTTTATACTAGATATGTGTGAGAATGGTTGCAGAGTGAGCGAGGCAAGTTTTGCGTTAGGTGGAAGTTAATAGTAAAACTGAAAATTGCATGATAAGAAACATAATTACCATTGCTCCAGGAGATCCATTTTCACCTGGAAGGCCATTTTCACCCTAGAAACATAAAATGTGTCACCATTTTGTATAACAGGAGGAGAAATTTATAACTTTTTCAACACAGCATATTATAAAAAACATATGGAACCAAGAAAAAGATTACATTTTAACAATACCAAATTTTTGTTAGCAATCTTATATGCTATAAATCTCAGTTTTTGCATTTTAAAAACTTGAAGACTAAACAGAAGTAATCAACGTGTTACTCAGGGGCGCTCAGTCATTTCTAATCTAGACAGTTCAAGTTATCAGCTTTCATGGAAGTTTTAAGAGAACATCTCAATTAGTCGCTGTTATTTAGCTCTTAAAATGCAAAACTCAGGTATGTTTTAGAAAAAGGCAAACCCTAAAATATAAATCTTAAATATAGCTATAATATTTAAATAAATTTATTTATGAAAATATGATTTTGTTGTGATTTACCTTTAATCCAGGAGCACCTTGATCACCTTTTTCTCCATTTCGTCCATCAAAGCCCTTTTAAATAGATAAAAGTAGTAAAAATATTAAGATCTGTTAACAATTCAGAACAGTTAAGAACTTTACATTAAATTTTTTATAGCTAGCTTTACCACATAGCACTATTTTCAACATTGACATGAATAATTTAAAACTCTTTTAAGTGCATTGAAGACCTTGGACATTGATTTTACAGTTAAAAACATGAAATAATTAGAAAGTACAATTTAGTCCAATTAGGAATTTGCTTTAAATGTAGCATTAGGCAAGTATCAGTTTCATAGATTTTTATGTCTATGTGATCAATTTTTGGCTCAGCTGGTTTACTCTATCTAATGTTTTGCATAGAATAAGTCATTTGATTCGATCTGTAAATCATATTAACTAAGTCAAGAATAGTTCTCAATAGTATATTTTCATCTTTTCTGACAGTGGCAGTACGAAACTTACTGTTTTATTTTTTATTTTTATTTTTATTTTTTTTTCTTTTTGCTGTACGCGGGCCTCTCACTGTTGTGGCCTCTCCCGTTGCGGAGCACAGGCTCCGGACGCGCAGGCTCAGTGGCCATGGCTCACGGGCGCAGCTGCTCCGCGGCATGTGGGATCTTCCCGGACTGGGGCACGAACCCGTGTCTCCTGCATCGGCAGGCGGACTCTCAACCACTGCGCCACCAGGGAAGCCCCGAAACTTACTGTTTTGCAAATATTTTCCATACACTTAAAATCAGCTTTATTACTTTATCTAAAATAACTAATTGATTTGATCAACAAATAAAGTTGATAGACTTAGAAAATCAAAACAACTAGTCAGAATCAATCATTTTTGGCACACACTCAATTGTCCAATAAAATTGGTAAGTAAATTGGTAATAAAATTAGGTAAGTAAACATAGCCAAATGCAACAACTTAGAGTCAATTTAGAAACTGTACTTACTCTATGTCCTTTCATACCAGGGAATCCAGGCATGCCAGTTGGACCTTTAATACCCTAAAAATAAGGAATAAAACAGATACTAATGAACTTTCAAATAGACTCACAATCCAGTAGTATTATCCTTTTTAAGTTTAATTTAATTATATAATAATTTTCAACCTAAGATCATTGTGATTACTCCAACTAATTCATTGCATGCTGAAAACTTACTGGAGGGCCAGGCAGTCCTCGCTCTCCAGGCCGTCCGGGTCTTCCTGATTCCCCCTAGGTGGAGAAATAAAAGAATATATGGGAGCTTGTGTAAGAGAAAACTCATTGTAACCAATTAGTGAACTGATTATTTTGCATTTTTCTCACCAAGGACTCATGAAAATGGTTGGACTAAACATATGGTTGTGAGAACAGCTTTCCTAGTAAAAGGAATGGGGAGAGCTTCTCCCACCTTGATATAAACTTATAAAAAATGCAGGCATCACTCCAAACAAGTATTATGACCACCTCTCAATCCAGTGGGAAGAATTTGCCATTGGACATTAAATGGGAAAGAAAGACTGACATAATATTAATTGTGTTTTTAAGTTTTCAAGTTCATAAAGAACAGATACAAATTTCTTTATTACAAGAGACAGAGAGAAGCAGCGTCTTCTCTAGTTAAGTGTTGTATTCACTGGATGACTCTTCCTGACAGAGTCAAGAAGCACATTTGGGGGTTTTGTTGGCTTGGAATTCAGAAACTGGTATATGTAGCCATGCAAATACTATGTAGATTTTCAGAGATTAATATGAGCTAAAAAGTTATTAAGATATCAACAATGTTTTGAGTAAGGTTTTTCTCTTTGAGATTCTAGAACATGGGATATACTATTTAGAATATTCCAACTTGAATTTTGCTGTATCCCCATTCAATTCTTAAAAACTTACATCCTTTCCGGCAGGACCTAATGGACCTATAGCACCAGGAGATCCTGGAGGACCCTGAAAAAAAGGAAATAAAAAACAAATATATCTGTAGATTTTTCTGTTACAATCAAATTTATTATTCTAACTATGTGTATTTCTAGAAAAAAACTCCTTTTAAAAAATACTATCTATGTTTCTCATCATGAAAATGACACACCAAGTTAATAATATACCTATATTAAATCCAGTTGTTACTGTTTATTAAACTTATTTTTTATGAAAATTAAAAGTACCATGTATCAGTATTTTATATCACATGTGTGTATTTATAAACCCAAATGCACTTCTACATTTTTTGAGATATTGAAATTTTAAATGTATAGGTATTTTCAAATACTTTGAAATATTAAACTAACTTCACCTTATTTACACAGCATGTTTTCTTGGTGGACTTTGTTAGACTATGCTTATTTCTACTAAATTAATTTTAAAATTATATTTCAGAAGAGTAGACATGCAGGTGAACTGAGTGGCTACGGGATAATTAATCTATGTTTAAGACAAAGACGATTTGTATTCTCACTAAGAAGTGGACTGTGGTGGTGGCTAATTAGCCAGGAAATTCCTAGATTAAAATAGTAAGTGTCTCTTAAGATATCGAAACCATTGAGTCCAAAAGATCTTTGAAACCAGTTCAACGATCATAAAAGTACAATTTTTTATTTTAAATAAATTTGATCTATATTTTGTAGCATTCAACGGTTATGTTTTAGAAAATGAAGGTGGTTTCTATCTAGAACTGTTAATTTATTAAATATAGATATAATTGTTACTTACTGCAGGACCAGCTTGCCCAGGTTCACCAGGGGGACCTTGGTATCCTGGAGCACCCTAGTGGATAGAATAATACATAAATATTTTTAAACTAACTTAATCTTCATATGATTCATTTACGTCGTGAAGACAGTATGAAATCAGAATTTGTGAATGTAGTCAGCGAATTTTATTCTAGTTTATAAATATTGAAACTACAATTTTTCAGATCAAAATAGAGTTAATTTATTCCATTCTACACACTTAATTCCACTGAAACTGAATTGTTTCAGACTTGAAGCCATATGACATGCAAATTAAATATGTGTTTTAATTTTACCAAGGTTTTAATTGCTAATAGTTAAAAGGAACTAAATGTGAAATTCCAACATCTTTGAAGGAATGATAGTTTCTTGGTTGCTACTTCTCTACTTAATTGGTATTATGCTTGCTGGAATGGCAAAATTACAGCAAGATCTGTATTAACTTGATTCATATAATATGCATGAAGAAGAAATCACCATTAATGGCTATACTTACAGGGGAACCAGGATGACCAGATGTACCAGGGGGACCAGGTGGGCCGGGCGGACCCTGGAACAAAAATTTGCAAGATAAGTACAAAATAAATGCATCTGAAATATACTTTATCCAGGCGTCAGAGATGTCTCTGTTTTGAATGATACTGACATCTTTAAAAATGAGAACAGCATACCTCATTATGTGATAACTATTCATGGATTAATTAATTTTATTAATTTTAAATGAAAATCTCATCACAAAAACTTCACTCTAGATGAAATTCTCTCAGAGTCAATAAAAATTACTGGTGTTATAAAATGTTGACCTGAGTTCCCCAAAAGGTGCTTTCAAACTCTGGAAAAATCTATACAAAATGCTTTGAGAATCTCTGCAACATTAGGGTGATACTTGAACTGGTGAAGAAGCATATTTTTGCCTGGCAGCTCAACTCAATGTGGAAAAATATTGATCTGCATAGTATAAACCCCAGTTTCTAAAAATAATGATGTAAATCAACCCAAAAGTTCTTAACTATATCACTGAGTTGTGTTGATATGAAGATTTAGTTGCGTGTGTAAGATTCATCGTACGTGGGACAACAATAAATTGTAAATGATTTATCATTGTTCAGAAATACAGGTTAAACTAGAAAATCTTCAGTTTTGTAGCACACTATTTATAAATACTGATAATAAATTTATAAAACTAGAGTTTCTTCTTAAATTTTATCTTGTAACTTTTTTTCTGGAATCTTAATAAGTAGTGGATTTTTTAGTTTTTTTGGTTTTTCTTTTTAGTAAAAACAGTATATCTGATTGAAAAATAGGATTCATAATGTGAACGTAGCTGAGTAACAACAGATGTTTACATTTACATAGTTAATACAATTGTCCTTCTGGTTTTAAAATATACACAAAAAATTCACAGGCTCTAAAACTTTAAAGATGAATAAAATTCTCTTCTTACAATTTACTTTTTACAAATTAAGGGTCTTTCTTTAACTGATCATTTAGATCTAATAGCTGAAATTTTGTCCTCCCTAGTTTTAGAAGTCACAACTATGGGGTCCAATGATCTGGGCAGCAATCTTCCATAATCCCTGGGAATCCAGCTTCATGTCTCATTTACACATACATACCTGTTTCTGGCAGTAAAATGATAACCTTCCATAGTACTGCTCCTCCTAACGGCTATTCTTCAATAAGGGTCATTTACATGGGACACCATGCGTCAAGCACACGTGCCTAGGTTTCAATGCTTTTTTGCTCTTTTCTTCTATCAAAACTTCAAGTCATTTACCTTGAAGGGAACCTTTTGCATACAATGTGAATTGATATCTTCAATTCACATTGAACTTCAATGTGAACTTCAATACTCGATAAATTCTGGAAATATATGTATTTCAGGATTTGAGGTGAGATGAATTGTGATATTGGATTGCCATCAAGTGGATTGTCATCTAGAAAGTAGCATTTGGATAGTGAGCAGAGATTGAAAGAAGGTTTTCTCAGGTGAGGAAAAGGAAAAGTGGAAGTGAAAAATAACAAAATTTGGTTAAAATTAGGAAATATATGAGTGTGAGACCTAAGTATGAAGGCAGGTGTGCCCCTGGAATAGGTGGTTTTGTAAAGAAGGAAGGAGCGGCAAAACAAGCATGAAATAAGAGGCAGTGAAGAAAAAAATGAGTTAGGAAAGAAGGATCATGATAAACCTACCATTTTCTTTCCCGCCTTAACAAAGAATAAGCTATTTTGTACAATTCTGTCATAACACTGTATTACTAGAAGAACAACCATTCAAGATTTAACAGAGTGGAAGGCTAAATTATTCTCTAAATACTGACAAACACTTGTACATACAGGTGGCCCGGGATAGCCTGTGATTCCTCCTGGTACTCCAGACTTGACATCATATGCCTCATACTGGGGAGAATAGTTCTGTAGCAAAGAGACGAGGTAGATAAGATCATGTTGATATATAGATCATAATTCTTTTCAGAAACATTTAGAAGAAATGCATGCAACATCTGTTCACTGATAGAAAGTTTTCTGCATGCCAGAGAGTGTGGTATGTATTATTTAATTATCTTGCTAATTCTATCTCTGTAACTTTAGATATTAGCTGTCTTACAGAAATACTTGCCTAGGCAATGCACAAATCTTTCAACTGACTGTATGCAATTTGTTTCTAAATAATTTTTTTCTACATGCTCTTACTAAAAATATTTCTAAGTGATATCTACAGCCTTAGAAACATAAGATCGTAGACGAAGGCTGAAAGAGCCTTGAGATCGTATAATCTGACTTTCTTACTTTGAGCAGAAAAAAATGAAGATGTCAAATTACTTTCTCAAAAGTTAATGATACAAGTAAAATTGATATCTCCAGTTTTTAGTTAATGTACCTAACAGATTCGCCAAAAAGTAAACATCCCCATAGAAAACAAGCACGAGATTTAATAGAAAGGTTCATGTGTTTATTGGATTGTTTTGGAGATTATTTTATTTTGAATTCTAGGCCTAGCAATGGATTCTGTTTGGTACCAAGATAAGAATAAGTTAGACTATATCCTTTGCTTCCTAACAAATTGATTTTTGAAAATCTTTTTTTTCAACCCACAGTGATTTGTATATATGTTTTCTGATTTCTCCTAATTTCATGCAGTAGAAATGTTGTCTTATTTATTTGTTTAGTTATCTGCTTTACATGCAGAGTTAGGGAGTTGCCATGCTTTTCAAGAGGAGCAGGATATGCTCTGAAGGCTTGGCAAGAGTAGTTGCATAGGCTTGAATAATCCTCTGGACTTGAAGTCATTAAGGAGTGCTCATAGCTCTTCAACTGCTTTTGTCCAGACTTTCAGAGGCTTTACCATCAGGATTATAAGGGGAATAGTTACAGCAATTCCTAAGTTCTCTAGGTTAATTCTTTGGGGAGTTGATGGTTCATTTTTCAAGCCTAATGCATATATTATATGCCTGTTTAGAAGCTGGGAAATTTTGCAAAGATATAGTAGCAATAGCATTAGAATTATGAGGAAAAGTGAATATTTATAAAGCACTTAGAAGATACATAAAATCAGAGAATAGATATAAGAAATCCACAGAAGTGAGATGTCATATAGACTAAAGAAAAGAAAATGAACCAGGTAGTTTTAAATAGGACACTCTTTTAGTCCTGGAATTTATTACCTGGCTACCAGTTGGGCACGATTCACAGATTCCAGGAGGGCCGGGAGAACCAGGGGAACCTGGCAGTCCTGGAATACCAGGATCACCATTTCTCCCAGGAATACCAGGAGGACCCTAAAAAAAAATCAGAGATAAAAATAAACAAAACACTGAAAAGTCCTAGTGATTTAGAATCATTATTAAATTGTAGCTTCTATGCTTTATAAGAAATCAACATAAGGGATACGTTTTCTCAGGAATCTATACATTTGTACCCAAATCATGTGTATAATTTCAGTGTAATTTATTCCTTTGTATATTGACCTATATGTTATTTTTCAAACCAATAATAAGGATGAAAACATTATACAAAGTTGGGGAAATCTGAGTCTTTACATGCACAATTATGGATTCTCAGTTTGAGTTATCATGTGTCATTATTTAAATATGTGGTACTAAAGGAAATGTATACATGATGAAAGTTCAAATATGGAAAGGTTATTAGAAGGGAAAAAAAGAAAGCAAACTCATCAAGGAACTAATTTCCTTTCACTGTAGAATGTTTACTTACTGGATCTCCTTTGGGGCCTTGAGGTCCTTGACCAGTAGGAGGGCGAGTGGGCTAATAAATGGAAAAGATATAGATTAAACAAGACATAGATAGGAACAATTTTCCCATGAAGTGTGTCCCAATTTCTTATCCTAAATTGCATCCAATCCCTGGTTTTTAACAGGTTTTTACTGGTAATACCCATGTGATTATTTGCTGGACATTACTTTCACTTCCTTTCAGGCTCCTATGACATAGGAACTATTCATGTGTTTAAATATGAATCTTGAGTATGTACAGATTTTCTTTAAACTCACAGCTGTTGGAGGCTGTGGGCAAACTGCACAACATTCTCCAAATGGGATCTCGGGGTTGGGACAGTCTAATTCTTGGTCATCACATATTATGTCGTCACAGAGAACAGATCCTGAGTCACAGACGCATATTTGGCATGGTTCTGGTTTCCAGACATCTCTATCCGCATAGGACTGACCAAGATGGGAGCATCCTCCTTCAACAACTGAAAAATAAGAGAGATGATGTAATATTTTGCACATTCAAAAAAATCCAAAAATTAAATTATGAAGAATATCATGGTCTTCCTCCATAATTTGCTAAGTAGTAAGAGACTGCGTTAAATACCAAATCTGTTTATTAACAACAAATTGGCATACCAAGGTAAATTTTCCTTAGGGCCGGTAGGTATTTTACTTTTGCTTGTAGTGAGAACTTAATACCAGTGGAAATCTGACAATCGCTTAAACATTTACTTATTAATTGTGCAATTGAAAACAAGTTTTGCTATCTAATTTCTATTCTTTGCTTCAACTATAGATGGGAGCATTAAACTATAAAGATGATTTTGTCACTAACTCTGAAGACTTTCTGGATTTTATTAACCTAGTTGAGAAATTCAGGGGAAAACTGAATTACTCTTGGCAACATAAAACTCTTCCAGATTCCTGGGAAAATCTTAACAAGTCTTATTGTATGTATTGAATATCACTGCTAGCTCTGTTGGGCATTAGTAGGTCAACATAATATGATATAATATAATATATTGTATACCTCATATGGATGTAAAGAGGTTTCCAAATCACTAAAAAAAAAAAGTTTTTAAAACAAAAATTGGCAAGGAATAATAAGGAAAAATATGAATCATGATCATGTGTATGTGTGGCTTAAAATGGTCAAAAATTTGCTTCAACGAAAATTTTAGACTTGTTTCCTAATTTTATGTACGATACTGAAATTTCAGCAGCTATTAACAATGAATCAGCTTAGGGGTTGCCAAAATAAAACCAGGTCTCAATTCTTAAAGCATTAGCTGTGGACTGTGCTTGAATACAACTTTAGCTCTTGAGGATTACTTTGATAGCTTGCCAGTAACTGAGAAAATAAATTACAAGTTTCTAAACATCTGCAAAAATTTTTGCCAACAACAAATCACGTACTTGTTCAGTATTTATATTTTTGTGAAACAGTAAAATTTTATTTTCTCAGAGCCTGAACTTTTGTCTGTTGAAAGAGGCTTGCTTGGGAGAAGGCAAGTCATTTAAGAACAATTTTTGGTGCCTTGTGGCCAAGAGGCCTTTGAGAGAGTCCTGAGATTTTTCCACCTGGATACTACATACAGCCATGAAGATCACCTCTTCAAGTTCCTGTTTTTATATCCTCTCCATACCTGAAGTAATGCTAAATATTTTGAGTATAGAGGTTTGGCTGATTCAGTAAAAAAATTTCACAGAAAAAGGAGAATTTTAGAATCTAGGGACTCTACAGCATACCTCCTCTCCTCATTTCCATCTATGTGTGCAGATACAACTTTAATCATCTTGTGCCACACCCCTGATGGATTCAAGAAGTTTAAAAGTCTTTTCTTGTTACAATTACCCAATGTGTTTACAGCTAATAAAAGAAAGTATGATTGTTTCACTGCAATTTTAAATAGGCAAGAAAGAATCTGCTTATTTTAAAAAGTTATTATAGTTCCTCCTCCATGTTTGAAACAGATGAGAACATTGGAAAGAAATATTGTCTAAGCTTTTAAAGGAGCATTCCTTTATACTTTGTGAGCATAAAAGCTGAATGCCAAAATGCTTACCTCATGTGAATGAAGTAGGCCTATTTAAATGGTGTTTTGAAAGATATGCTTAAGAGAAGTGCAATCTTTTTCATATTATTATGAACAGTAGTAATTTAAAGGATCTAGGCATTAAGTTTGTTCTCTAAGCAGAAATGACATATTTAGGAACTAAGTTCACTGGTTTTCAGAAAAGGCATGAAAATTTTGATGAGATGGAAGGTTGTTTAATAAAATTGTATGACATACACTCTTCAAACTTAACACTGGTTCCCTTTTCTTAAGGTGAATTATTTTTTAAAAAATTCTCTAAATTAACATTATATGAAGTGTCCCAACAGATTAGTTTTAGCTCAAGATTTTTTCTCATTAATAATGTGGATATCAGGCTTCTCAGCTTCCTTGAAGATATCACTAGTATAAAGAATATTGACCATAGGCCAATATATGTTTGAAATTTGCTGAGAGTAGATTTTAAGTGTTTTCACCACACACACACACACACACACACACACACACACACACACACGTAACTATGTGGATGTATTAATTAATTTGATTGTGGTAATCATTTCACAATGTGTATATATATCAACTCATCATGTTGTACACCTTAAATATATACAATTTCATTTGTCATTTATATTTCAATAAAGCTGAGAAAAAAAAGAAAAAGATATGACCAGTTTATACGAATACTTTTTTTAGCTCTTTGTCTTTGGGTCAAGAATATCTTTCTATATTTAACATAGGACCTGTTTTATAAAAATTAGCTGTTGGATACTGATGGCATATTAAAGACAAATGAAGATAACAGTTAAAACTAGGGTCAAGCATGTTGTATTTTAAATATCTTGTCTTCGTATGTTCTTATTCTGCTTTAAAATTAACATAAAACATTTTCCCTTGTGTATTCATCCTCCTATATTTGTGTCTCATTGAAGGTACTATCACAACCTAGAGATACGGTATCTTACATTCGCTCTGCAAACTTTTAAACAAATGAGCATAATATTGACATTAAAGTTGTAAATGCCTTTTTTAGAATTGGGGTTAAACTCAGTGTTACATAAATGAAAATTATTTAGCCTTTTCTTTCCAAATTTTATTAGAAGCCATGTGTGTTATGCTTTTTAAAACATAGAGGTCTCAATATAAAGGTTGAGTTAATTTGGTGTACTTCTCTTTTTTTTTAAGGTGATGTTGTTCTAAATAAAAGAAGAAAGGTGGAATGCTTGAAAAGTAAGAATTAATGCACTTTTGTTTATTGCCGTAACTTATCTCACATTCATTTGAAAGAAATCTGGCTCTCCTGAAAAGTCAGTTCCTGTAGAAACTTGTAGCTGAAAGTCAGACTTTTCTCTGCAGTTCTACCTCAGTCACCCTTGTTGAAAGAATGGAGAATTTTATGTAGTTGCCTCTAACTTTGTGTTTTGTGCATGACAAAATATGGTTGGCAATATGTTCTCTCAGAAGCTAAACCTATTACACAGATGTCTCACGGTCCTCAGTTTTAGGACTATAGCCTAGTTATATATGAGAAAATCATGGCAGAGTCAAGGAAAAAAATGTTTTGTTTTCAAGAGGAATAAAATGCTCTAGTTAGCCACTTGCAGCATTTAGAAATAAAATAGAAAATGGAATTCAGAAACAGTAGTCATCTCATATTATTCCCTTATTTTCTTAGATATCTAAATTCAGAGCAGCTTTGATGAAAAAAATAAGATACGTACTTTTGTAAATATGTTAAAGAAAAAGTAAATAATCTCATTTTTACTGCTGGACAAGTAATAGATCTCCCAATTACTTCCTTTATTGTTATTGCTTAAACTAAGTCTCCCTGTTCCAATGTGTAATTAATTTTAAACCCCACCTCTCATGTCACTTAGTGTTTCTGTTCCTTAGTACAAAGAACTGTCTTGAAATAAATTTCTCTGTGGTCACTCAAACAATGCATTAGACTAAATCATCATCTAAGTTATAAAACAAAATGAAGCTAGTGTATGACATAATCCACTCTTTGACTCTTTTATTTCCTAGCTCTCTGCTTTGGAACTTTAGAGAAAAATAAAACCAAGTAACATAAGTTAATATTTTCAGATGTTCTTAAAAACTTTCCTTTTTGTTGTTTTGGTTTCCATTCTTCAAATGTTAATTTATGCTGATTTGATGGAATTTTACTGTAGTGACTAAAAAATAATGCAAGTTATGTTTGTCTTAATTACATTTTTGGAGTAAAAATAATATGCCTTAAAGCATCCAATCAAATTGTTAATTTAGCTTGAGTGATAAGTTTAATTTTTTTTCTCTTCTCTTCTTATTGAATCCTCTTCAGAGAGTAGGTTTTCTTTAATCTGAAAATCTAAAAATAACAGATGTGATATGCAAATTATCGTAACATTATTTTCCTGTTTACTGTAGAAAGTTGAACATTTTGTAAGTGTGAGCAAAAGGAGTTCATATAGCTTCCAACTGAAATATGTTTGGCTTTTAAATGATACTTGTGTTTGAAGAACACACATTTTAATAAATATGTTTTGGCTGCTTATTATTAATCAGAGTATGTTAAAGTATGTTAGATGAATTAAGAAAAAGGATTGAAGGAAATATCTGTAGACCTAAGTAGATAGATAATTTCAATTTTAAAATGTTTTGCATGGACAAGGTAGATTCTTCTTATTCTTGTCCCCTACAAAAAAACCCACAAAAACCCAAAACCAAGAAATTTTATGAATCATCATTTCTAGATGTTTCCTTGTTTTATTCTTTATAGTTATATGATTTTTATGTCTCCAATTAGAAATTTCCTTTAAGGTGGTTAATATTTTGCCCTGTGAAAAATAAAAAATATTAGAGAATTAGAATTAAAAGTATCATATACCTAACAATCAGCAATTACATTATAATATAATCTGATTAGTGATCAATTATAGGATTACTGAGGAAAATATATTCTACTTGTATAATTACAGTTGGCAAACATCTTTAAGTTTTATGTCTAATAACCAACATGTTATTCTTACCTTCCTTATCACTAAATCATTAAGTACTTTAATTTCTTCCTTACAGTAATTTTATTTTCCAGTGTTAGTAAAACTAATACTAGGCAGAGTTTGTATCTGTATCTCTTATGTTGCAAGCCCTGTTCTGAGCGCTTCATATATCTATTTTACTTAATCTTTCCACAGGCCCTTTGAGGTGGGTGTTGTCATAATCCTCATTTTACAGGTGGGAAATCTGAGATACAGAGACATGAAGTGATTTTCCCAAGGTTTTATATGGTAAGAGGTAAAGCTAATATTTGAACCTAGGAAAGCTGTCTCTAAATTCCATACTCTTAACTACTACATTCGATTCCCTTTCTGCAGTTTCAAGGGCAGGGTGGGATTAAAGGAGTTAACTTCAAAGCTCTGTCCCATTATGGTTTCTAAATACTGCATGCTTAAAATCAGAATCTAAAAAGATGGGTTTATTTCTTGTTTTTTTTGAGGAATAACATTTTTCTGCAGAATATCTTTTCAATCTGGCCTCAAAACAAGAAGATACTATCTGGAGTTGAATTCTGTTGTTTATTTTCTCCTGACCTTATGAAAAAGACTTTAATCTCCAAGACCACCCTAATGACATCCAGACCACCAACAGGATTAACTGGGACTGGGAACTCAGCATACATTTTACTAGATACAGAGAAGCAGGGTCCTATCAGCGGCAACAACAATAAACAGATAAGGCTTATGTATCCAGTGCAAAACAACATATTTAGGATGTCTAAGATTGATTTTCAGAAAATATAGTTACTAAATGATTCATATTAATGAACTTCTAACTACATTAAAAGCTTCCCTTCTGAACCTGGACATTTATGAACATACCAGGCAGCTCCAGAGTGTTTCTCTGATTTTAATTAACTTGAGAAACACAGTCCCTGTTTGCTATCCTCCACACCAAATACTACAGAAAACAAAGTTTTGGAAAAATAAATGCCATTTTACTGAAGCAGTAATTTCTTAATGTGACTTTTCAAAGCAAATTTAATTTTTAATAGGTTCTGAATCCTTTATGTTCAATGTTTACATCTTTGGGGCACTTTAATTTTTGCCTTCTTCTTTGAACTTTTCATTTTGTTCACTAAGATTACATTTTAAACGGCAGTTCTTGACCTCAGTCATGGAAAATACAACGGTTTTATTAGTTAATCTGAAAGGAATCCATTTCTGCTGTGTTTTCATTAGGCACAGACAGAAATTCTAGTGTTTAATGTAACTCCCCAAACTGCAGTTAACAAATGGTTTGTGTAAGAATTGCTATCTTATTTTTTCCGTTGTCATCTTGACATGAAACAGGCCAAGTTTCCCTTTTGAAAACTCTAGATGTTTTTACATCATACCACCCCTCTCTTTTCTATTTCATTTTATTTTTTCTTTTGAATGTAGAAAACAACAGCACTACACTTTTTTCCAAGAAAAATTGTTTTACGAGAAACAGCTCACTGAGACGTTTCCAGAAAGTTATTGTAGACCTGGAAACTTTACAAATGTTCTTCATGTCCAGCAAAGGCAATAACATCTTTCATCTTTAAAACTTTAACTCTTAAGCAATCCACTTTAATCACTTCAAGGTGGTGAGATCATCTGATGTTACAGAATGAAAGAACTGAGCTACATAATCTTTGGAACGCTGCACCAGTCATCCACAATGGAAACCATGGGGTTTCAGTAGATGGCACTCTTCTGCCTGAGTGACTACTCAAGTTCTGGTATGCAACTCTGTAGGTGTGGAACAGAGACTTTTGTGAGGGCTTTTAGTCTCAACTCTACTCCTAGAAAACTCATATCCAGTGGTTCTTGATTTTTTATAATGAGCCTGTAGATAAGACATCAACCCAAGAATCTGAATTAGTTAGAAGCACATAACCACAGTCTTCCTTTTCCAGAATTGTTCCAGTGGCTTTGTTCTTTTCTCTTACAATACAGAGATGTTTAATTTCAGAATTTAATCAGAATATCTATTTTCTTAGAGGCCTTTAGATCATCTGATGTTGAATACTCTAGAGGTGGGGAGGAAATGCAAGGTATCATTAATGAAAAACACAAAATTTTGTACCAATATTTTATTTTCTTGGAATTTATATTTTTACAGAGCTGAAGATAATTTCTGCTTAAATTTTAGATGAGCCTCCTATTTAAAAAGTAGATTTAGCAATTCAAAGTGTGCTTGATCAGTAACAAATCCCCTCTTAAAGCATAATGGAAATTAATGTAAAAGAAAATAGACTCTCATAACCTGTGATAAGGAACTGATTTCTCTGAGTCCATTTACAGTGGACTTTAATTCTAAAACAATTAAATGCCCACAGTTCATTATCACAGTGTAATTAGCCGAGTAACTAAATATAAGCTCAAACATTAGAACACTTTTAATTAAAATAAAGTTTATCTCCCTGCCCTAATGAAGCAATATTACTTAGTAATAACTTTTTATCCTTTTATCTATTTAATAAGCAGTAACTAAAATATGTCAAATAGTCTAAAAAATCAGAAACTTGACAAATATTCACAAAAATAGTTATATATTATATGTGGAATAGTTATATATGGAATTTTGAAAATGGTCATAACATTCAAGCCCATTTCCTAAAAGTCTTTGAATATTGCTACCATGTGTTTGTGTTTGAGTATGTGTGTTTGACAATATTTTATCAGTAATATACCTATTTTCTTAGGAAAGTAGTGTTTAATATTTAAAATTCACACACGTGATATTTTAAAAATCTCATTATAAAGTACGGAATCCAGCTGTGTAACATTTATGTTGGCATTGGTTATGCAAATGGTAACTGTCTGTCAGGTGGCAAGTCTGTGCTTAAAATCTGGCATGTTTATAAACTACAGGAAATATAAAATAGAACATATTTCTCCATTGGTAGAAGAAAATACATGAATTAGATAGAACTTTCACAGATTTGTAAAAAGACCAAAATTCTTTGTGAGGACATGTTTTATGCTCTAGAATATTCGTGTGAGTAGACTAGAAGTTAGTGCTTATTGGAGCTGTTCTGCTTCTGGGACTCTCAGGGCATTTATAAGAAACCCATATCCCAGAATTATATATGACTATTCTCAATGTGCTGTATATTCAACCACCTCCTGTAACCTCCCCAAAACTAATCTACCAGCAATTTTTGGCCTTGTTTTGTAAAACCTCCAGGGAACATAAGATGTTACTATCTCAAAAAAAAACTTAAACATCTTTTTTCATGAGAAACAAAAGCAGCAAACTGAACAAAATCCTTTACAACTTCTTTTGAGCATAAAAGCATACAAATGGATCAGCAAAATTTCATAGTTTTTTATTATGTTCTGCAGCTAAAGGGAAAAGGGAAAATAAAAAGAACTTATGTGATATAAAGATCCTGTAGGTATCAAACACTTTTTTCCCCTCTGAAGTGGGATTGAGAAGAAAAATAGTCATAATGATTATAAAAGATTGTAACCACGAGGCAACCACAAATATTTTGTCACTCTTTTGAACTAAACATTAAATGTTTGCAGTCTTTCCAACAAATGAGAACTTTGTGATTTTTTTCCCAGAAATTAGCAGAATTTAAGGAGTTTTAAAAAGGTAAAAGTCTTGATTGAGGTGGAGGTGTGGGAGAAGTCATTTGGTATTTTAGCCAAGGAAGGACTAGGGGTTGTGGCATCTTCTGGGAGAATAGAATGGGGAGGAGAAGAGGAGAGGAACAGAAGAAAGAGGATTGAGAATTCAAGGGAAAGAAAGGGGGAGGAGACAAGAGGAGGGAAGAAAGAAAAGAGATGAAGCCACACGGTGGGCACTAGGGGATGAGGGCGGGGGTGATAGAGGAAGTGGGGAAGGAGGAGGAGAGATGGTCTTGCCTAGGAAGGGGGTGGGGTGATGAGTGAAGGAATGACAAGGGGGAAGAGGTCTAAAGGAGTCAAAAGGGGTGGAGAGATAAGAAGGTGGAGAAAGGAAGGGAGGAGAGGAGAAAGGAGGAGAGGAAATTAAGGGAACAAGGAATATGGATGTTTCTTTTCGTTTGTGGCCATGGTCTGAATATAACTGAAGAAATATCATTGGGTGTTTCCCCCCTACTTCCATATACAACCTATAGGACACTAAAGATATCTGACATTAAAAATGAAAAACTGTTTTCAGACACTATGTTTGCAAAAACTATAGGTTTAAATGTAAGCATTTTTGTATTATGTGCACATAGAAATGAATGTGTAATGATTTCTTCTAGTATCTTCAAACTTAGCATTTAAAGACTTATTTCTATGAAAGGTTTAATTCCAATATGTCTGGTATTTTAATGACTCTGAGAAACATATGAATTAAAATAAATATTTTCACACAGTAAGATAATGAACCAAACATGGTTTTGAGGAAATTAGAACATGAGAACCATCATTTGCACTTATTAGAAAATAGAACAAATCAACTTTTTGAAGTCAAAGAGTACTAATATCTTTACCTTGTTGGCAGAAAAGTCAAACATTCCTGTTGAAAATATTTTCATAAATATTCTCTTTGTCAATGTAAATGCAGTTAAAATGTAGAACATGCAGAAAACACTAGGCCCTTAACAATAAATTATTAGAAGATACGTATTAATCAACCATGTAAGTGCTTGAAACTGAATACCAACAGGAACAATGAAACTTTTTTACAGTTTGAACCTTTAAAGAACGTTGCAGATATTACCTTGTTGCCATTTTACAGAAATATATTTCAGTGGTTCTAATAATGTGTAGTGTTTTCCTTTAGACTATCCTTAATGCATGCTATTTTTCAGATGCATTATCTTACTGGGTAAACAATGCTTAATGCTCTATGCTGACAAAGAATCCAGCATACAAAGGAGAGCATAAAGGTATAACAAGAGACCAATAACTTCCAGACTGCTTAGGGAAGCGTTCCACGATGTTAACAATCCAGGAGGGGAACTTTGTAAAGCCATTTAAAAAAGTTTCCAGTACCATTAACGTGAAAACAAGTTAGTACAAGAACATCTTTATCTTCAACAACCAGAGAACTTTTAAATACAAAACGGACAGTATTCTCTTTAAGCAAATGTAAAAAGCACCACCCTGGTCGGTTCTATGTTTCACAGCTGGGAGCTGACAGAGGAAATTAGCTTTTAGGAGACTGGTTTCCCCTTTATACTGATTTGTAAAGAGAAGTAAAGGCAAAAACCCCATAAAGTTTCTTGAAATCGGTACCTACTCACCTTCCTGTTGTGCCAGAATAACAGTGGGATGAAGCAGGGCGAAAAGTAACCAGATCCCCTTTTGCACAAAGCTCATCATGTCTAAATATCGGACATGAGACTCTTTGTGCAAAAAGGAGAAAAGCAAAGCAGCTCAGAGTAGCACCATCAGTTGTTCCCTGCCCTTCAGCACCGGGCCCGTCATAAAACTCAGCCACTGAGATTCCTGTGCTTTGGCCTTAAATAGGAAAAAGTTTGGCTTCCCTCGCTCTCCAGCCCCTTTCTGAAATATGAGAGCAGCACCCATCCCCTGAGCAGTAAAAGAAATGATTAATATGTCTTTTTCCCTTATGGAAGACACAACACACAACTTAGGAGAAATTGCACATCTGGAGCTTGTGTCTATATGTGTGTGTATAAGTTTGTTTCATATTTTAGTCATACGTGTCTTTGCACAACTTAAGAATGTATATCAAAAAGCTCTGCCTTGAGTTTTAATAAAAGACTTAGATGTGGGTATTTTTTTATCTCCCCTTATTAACAACTGCATCATTTTGAGAAATTTCTTGATGCCCTTTTCTTGGGCATGACTAATTTGCCAACCTGATCTTCCTAGAAGACTTTTATATTGGGATTTTGCCAGAATCCACCCTAACTCAATTTAAATAGGGAACTGTAAAAGATTAACTGGAAGAAAAGCCTCTGTTTGTCCACCCACTCTGGGTCCTGGAAATTCAGTTTCAGGCAAATGTCAAAAGACTAAGTATCTAAGATATGTTTGAATGGCACCTTAAAAGTTAGCTACTAATCTATAGCTGTTTCTATTTGTCACAAATTTCTTTAGCCAGCCAAAGAGTAATTCCTTGTGAGAGTGCAAATTTTGTACTGCTTGTAAAAGCTGAAACGGATTTTTCTAGAGAAAAATTTAGCCCTTCATGTCTTGACTTTGTAAGAAACAGAAAGAGAAAGAGCTTATCACATGAAATATCAAAAGAGTACCAAAAGTTCTCATTTTATCTAGATTGGTATAAATATTAGTATAAATATTTCTCAATTTAGACTTTTGTATGTATAATTTCCAGGCCACGTTAACATAGATTTTCAATGTATTTCTGGATATGGGGAGTAATTTCTGGGTCATATTTTAAAGAGGGGCAAATACTATTTATAGGTCTTTGATAAAGTTTTGCAAGAAAAATGTGCTTGTCCACAGTACCAAGTTATTTCTATTAATCACTATATTTCTTTATACCCTAATCATCAGTCCATAGTTCCTTCATTCATCTCTCTATTCTACATGAGCTATTCAATTCTAATCAAGGTCACATGCATTTATTTTATTTTTTCCATGTCAACTTAGCCATGCCCATCTCCATGCATGTATGCGCACGTAAAATTCTCCCCATCTCACACCAATTCATGGAAGTCACTTCTCTAATACCCAGTTCAAGACTTTCCTCCGTTACAACTGTTTTCATCTTCTTCTTTCTCTTTCTCCCAATTCATGTTACATAATTTTTTACTCAATTTACATGTTATTTGTATAATTGTAGGTGTACATCTATTCTATAAGAGAGGACAGTTGTACACTTGCCTCCCTACAGGCCCAGCTACTAAAAGCACAAAGATGTCCAAGTGTAGATGACATCATCTGGTGACAGGAAAAGAAAACTAGTTGGACCAATCTCTTGTACATCTTCTGATTTTAGACCAGAGATACACTATTTGAGGGAAAAAAAGTAACAATTGAACAGTCATGAAAATAAGCTTTGCTATTGGATCATAGTGGAGTTGTTGGGGGAAAAGACTGTTATATACATTTTTCTGTCTTTCAATCATCTTCACTTTATATTAAAAAAAAATCCCCTTGTGTTCAAACCAATTCAGAAACATGATTCATTTTTCTCCTGGTGTCTCTGACACTTGCATAAAATAATTTATATATCTGTATTCATTATCTTATCTTATGTACATGATCAATAAAAGTTGAAATTTATTAAATTTCTTCATTAGAATTGGTTTCCAATGTGGAAAATTAGATACATTAGTTTTAAATAATGTTTTTTATGCTTTATTTCAGACATTACATATACAATTTCTATTGTATTTTTGGTTTGTCCTAAAATTCTTAATTTGGTTATCTATTCAAATAAAAGTTTTATACTCATGAGAAAAATTCATGATTGATGTACTCATTTTTAAAAAGTTAGCTGATACTTTGCATAAAAAATAATTGTTGTGTTTTAAGGTATCCATGAGAGATCCAGAGATAAATATCATACTCCAGATTTTCTGATTTGGCATTCTTCACTACCGCAAGCATATCTGGAGGTCCTGCACCAGGATCCTTTGTATTCTATGTCCCAGATCTTATTTTCCTCTTCATGTCAAAATGTTTTCTAATAAGGTGTCTAGATGGATGTGGATCTCAGCTGGTATCACAACTGGACAAAATACAGACAGTGTTGAATTCTATTATGCAGTCCAAGGGCTGATGTCCTTGTAGTAATCTAGACACACATTGATTTCTATACATCCCTGACTTCCCTGATATTAACCAGTTCACAGATACATGTCATTTTGCTGTCTGGATCACATTTAGAGTTTTAACACAAATCTAAACACCTGCACCAACTAAAGCACTGATTAATCTGGTTCTCCTTTAACGAAGAGGGTAACTGAAAAGATGAGGGAAAGCAAGGGTGTGGCAGATTATCAAACAAAAATTCAAATCTTTTCCAGTTCAGTGGAAAATGGAGCTTGGGAGAGATGCATAAACACAGCTGTGATGAATTCAGTAAGCCAGTGAATGTCAGCAGTGCTTTCTACAATAGCGATAAGAAAATCAATTATCTCCATCACGAAAAACACATGGAAGAGAAGTCTCTCCCTCTCTTTCTCTCTCTCTCTCTCTGTCTCTCTCTCTCTCTCATACTGCTTCATATATAACTTTCTTCTTTAAGCAAAGGAGGTGCATTTTTAATGGACATTTTCTATATGCTTTCAAATCGCTGTAAAACCATTTAAAATGTATCTGTGGTAGGATTCACTTAAAAATATACTGAATCCATAGCAGAATTGCAGCCTAAAATAGGATAATTTACAATTGTAAAATACAATGCAAGTTTTCTTTGCTATTCCTAGAGAGGTGGGTCAGTTCACTTTATGTGGTGAAAACATGTTTGGAGAGATGTGTTCCCTTTAAAATAATGTAAACAAATACCAATATGTGTGTAGTAGAGCCAAAATGTGGTTGCAAATGTCATGTTGTATTGAATGACTGGGGCACTTCTAACCACAGGTATATCTAAGATTGAGGCAATGAGATTGGTAGTGGGACATGACAGGCAAATTTCTGAATGATTACTATGATCAGTTCTTCAAGACCCTGTAATTTCCTCTTATTCCCTAAAGTAGAGTTAATTGTCCCCTTATTTTTGTTCCTATAGAACTATATTGATAACCACTTCTCTTTAACCTAGAAATTTTACTTTTGGACAGGACTCACATTTCCTTGATGTTTAGTAAAATGAAGTGTGCTACACGTACTCATTTTGGAAACACTAAGTATCTCTATTCTTATCTATTTTTTGTATCGTTTGCTGTTAAGCCTGAGGTTCTGCATTTCTCTCCTGGTATTTTTCAGCTGAAAACTACCCCAAGATTGAACAGAAAGTTCAATGAGGTTACATGACCTCAAAATTACTCATTGGAATTAAATAGCATGCTTTCCAACTTTTTTTCACCATGTTTTCCACTTGAGTTAGTCACTGATGTGGTAACAATATTTTTATGCAATTTAGGAATTGGGTGAATACATTTTTTTTTTCTAATGAGGGATTGTAAAAAGATGGAGAGAGAATACAGTTGTAGAGTTAATGACCAATTTAAAAAGAAATATTCTGATTTCAGCTCATCACTAGTCTTTAAAAAGAAATATTCTGATTTTGGATCATCATTTAATTTCCAGTGTTGTTGTAATTTTAGAAGTTTTGAGTAAATCCTCATTAATTTATACTGAATGATGGAGTTCAATCTTAGGGCATGCAAGAGAATTCACATCTGTGTTTGTGTGTCTATATGTGTGTCTGTGTATATGCTTATATATATGCAAATATATTTTAATATATTCACATATACTTTTAAAGATTGACTAAAATTTGAGCAAGTAAAATTTCCTGGAAACTGCTTTAAAAAAATAATTAATTAATTTTTTTATTTTTGGCTGCATTGGATCTTTGTTGCTGTGCGCGGGCTTTCTCTAGTTGCAGTGAGCAGGGGCTCCTGGTTGCAGTGGCTTCTCTTGCTGCAGAGCACGGGCCCTAGGCACACAGGCTTCAGTAGTTGTGGCTCACGGTCTCTAGAGCGCAGGCTCCGTAGTGGTGGCGCACAGGCTTAGTTGCTCCGTGGCATGTGGCACCAGGGACAGAACCAGGGACCGGACCAGGGATGGAACCCGTGTCCCCCTCACTGGCAGGTGAATTCTTAACCACTACACCACCAGGGAAGTCCCCTGGAAACTGCTTTAATGTACATGTTTGAATTGTGAAAGTTTATGAAGTATTATGATTATGTCCTCCTGGAATGAAGTCTTTATATACTTATGTTTCAATGATATTTATTTGCCATCATAATTATGGTAATTATATTTGAAAATTCACAGAAAATTGGAATCTATCTCATTACCTAACATACTGACTCATTTCAGAACAGTGTGATTACTTTATAAATTTTGTCACAAAGGTGACACAGAGTCTGGGAGTAACATCTTGTAGGAGTTCAGAAGTTCCCTGTTGGGTCTTCAGTTAACTTAATCATTCTCAGGATTGAAGCTCCACTCTGCAAATCCCACCAGACTCTCTATCAAATATAATTTGTCATCTGAGTCATACTTAGGAATTTTCAGCAGTATCCAACACAGCTGCAATAGCTTTTCAAATGAAGCCAATTCTGTCTGAAGATAAAAAGAAAGCCCAAATTACGATCTTCTGATAGAAGCATGAGATAGGCCAAAGCCAAATTTATTGGATTTACATGCTTCAAATGGAGAGTGATTTTAATTCCTCTCAATATTTTTATATTCAGATAGTCCATGGGGGGCCATATGTAGGGTCTCTTAATCCAAATAATTCTTTAGGACAAAGAAATTTAGAGCCACCTGCTTCTCTCTCACCAAGTAAATGGAGGCAAATGTGACCTTTCCAGGTGTAACTTATTATGACTGTTACTCTGTACAACTAACCCCTCTTCAGGTCAGCATTACTGCTCATGTAACAGATATTCTGCTTGATTGTCTGAAGACTGCATTTTTGTCTATACATTAAATCATGTTTAAAGAAGCTTTATATTTAGGCATGTTATTGGTATATGGAATAATTCCAATATTAGATCCTTGGTGGAAGGAAGCTATGGTAAATAGGCTGCTTTTGTTCCAAAGGATGTGTTGCCCTCGGGAGTCTTAGCTTTCATGTGACAATGTCCATTTTTATAACTTTGCTTTATATTTATGTTTATTTATGTATTTATTTTATTCCTGCCTATAGGATATTCTTATTTTTTATTCCCATCCCCTTTTAAAAATCATGCACATTGAGAGTCTGCCTGCCGATGCAGGGGACACGGGTTCGTGCTCCGGTCCGGGAAGATCCCACATGCCGCGGAGCGGCTAGGCCCGTGAGCCATGGCCGCTGAGCCTGCGCGTCCGGAGCCTGTGCTCCGCAACGGGAGAGGCCACAACAGTGAGAGGCCAGCATACCGCAAACAAACAAACAAACAAACAAAAAAAACCACTCTTGTAAAAATCATGCACAGCAGCAAACAGTCCTGTGTAGATCATAGGTAATAGGTCATAAATATAAAAAAAGAATGACTGGATTGGAATGAAGTAGTTGAAATATTAGGCATTCTCTTTCTGCCATCTTGGTACATGTGGACGCCCTCTGGGAATAGAATTTCTAAAATGCAGATATGTCTGGAAGGTTGTGGTCCAAGGCCATTTTTGCTGGCGTAAGTGGGATCTCCAGAACAAGAGGGAGTACCACCCAGCTTTTCTTAAAACTGAAGACGCTAATACCTGAAATAAAACTGAATCCTATTTTGGCAAGAAATGTTCTTTTATATACAAAGCAAAGAACACAGTGACTCCTGGTGGCAGACCAGACAAAACCGAAAAAAATGTGGGGAAAAGTCAGTCCACTTGTGCTCATGGAAACAGTGGCATGGTTTGTGCCAAATTCTGAAGCAATCTTCCTGCAAAGGCCACTGGACACAGAATCCACGTGATGCTGTGCCCCTTGAGATTTTAGACTTACTGAAAAGTAAATAAGTAAAAGTGTGTGGGAAAAGTTAAGTGTTTAATAATATAAGAATCTCTTAAAATTTACAGGACCCATACCAAGAATCTGCCTCTACCCTTCATCATTTCACAGATCTTAGGTACATTTCATGAAGTGATTAGTTCAAAACATCTGACTAATGAGAATCAAATGGCTCTCTTTCTCCAATACCTAACATATTTATTTGTATCCATGCCTTTCCTTATGCTGCCTTCCTGTCTGAAACGAGCCTTCCTCAACTCCATATGGTCGAGTCCTACTCAATTTTTAACACCCAACCCAAACATCACCTAATTTAGGAAATCTCTCTGATTCTCCGTGTTGAGATAATTCTCCTCCTCCTCTAATCTTCCTTAGCTTTCCCATGGCTCTTAGTTTCTTTTAATT
The DNA here is from genome assembly GCF_951394435.1 of Stenella coeruleoalba. Taxonomy (NCBI): domain Eukaryota; kingdom Metazoa; phylum Chordata; class Mammalia; order Artiodactyla; family Delphinidae; genus Stenella; species Stenella coeruleoalba. The sequence continues at coordinate 83,043,121 of NC_137151.1, read as the reverse complement.
TATGGTGTTTTATCTCTCTTGCTAGACTGAAAGCTACTGAAAGCAAGATTCAGGTTTAATCATCATTTTATACCCAATAGTAACTACTACAGTGCCTTACATAGAGTATGCAATTAATAAGTGTCAAGTGTCATGATTTACAATAGAAAACACTTAATCCAACAGAATGCATGTGAAGTAATCTATTTCCTTGGTATCCTTTAGAACTCATGTAATTTTTAATAAATTAATTATTCCCAGTATTTCCATCACTCTGAATAAAGGAAGGTCATTCTTTCCAGTGTAGGAAGTCTTTGGATTTATAATTGGTTTTTAAGACTTCCAGATGTTATGAATTTATTTCTAAAATTGAAAAAAAAAAGTAAACAATAGAACTAGTTAGCAAACAAATTGAAAACAGTCAAACTCTGTGTTTACCACAAGTATCACAAGTAAGAGACCACTAAAAAAAAAAAAAATTTTTTTTTAAATGGAAAGAAACACAGGTAATTTGCCAAGGATGATAAGAAAGAATGACAAGAAAGTCAAAAGTTAATTTCAAAATCAATTTAAATAATTGAGCTAGAAATGCATCATGATTTTCATCTGTTTTATTTTGGGGATAAAAATTTTTAAATGACATATAAGTGAGTATCATAAGAAGAAAATACTTCAATGAGGAGTTCTTACACTTTTGAACTGTTTCACTTCCCTTGACTCAATTTCCTTGCAGTAAAAATTCTAAAAAGGAAAAAAAAATGTAAAATAATCAAGTCATCAAAATACTGACATTTTCCTCCTCTTCCACAAATACAGGCACCCCACACATAATGTAAGACAAATGTTGAATGCCTTTTTTCGTATTGCTTGCTTTATTGGTTTAAATTCCCCAGAGAAGTATAGAAATGCCAGTTGGGTTAGTTGAGTATGCCAAGGAATATATAGAAGCAGGTAATAGTATTCTTGAGAGGACCCCTGTGTGTAGGAGTTGGAATCCAGTTTTCGGTTGTTTGGGTCAAGGTCAGCTCCAAAGTGAGCAGCCTCATTGACCTAGATTCAACATCTGGGTTGTATCACTCTTGATTGTTGCTTGGTGTGAGCTGAAATGGTCACTCCTAAAATATCAGTTAGGGTATGACTAGCAGTGAGAGGTCAACAGCTAAAGGTTATAGTTGGAGGCACTATGTGATCAAACTGCATAGGATTGTATGAAAATTCCTTGGCCCTCTCCATCTCCCAGTTTGAAGTGGTGTACTTCAAATAAAAGTACGTTTCAAAGAAAACATATTTTTATGGTGGGGAACGGAAGAAATAAGAAGGAAATATGTTAGCTAGTTATTAATTGTGATGACTAACTAATTAAGAAGAAAGCCTAAGCTAAAATAAGTCTCTTGAAATATTTTAAAATATCAGAGAGTTACTCTTTCCTATTCAAAATATAATCAAGAACTGATGGACTCTTTGAAATCATATAGCTTTAGCGGAGGAAAAGGGGAGAGGATGCATCTTGAGAGATTTCACTGAAATTAACATCAGGTTGAAGAAGGTAACTTTATATCTGCACTTTTTGCTATAGCAGACACCAGAGCAAAATATGGCCAGACAGTCAATTGGGACAGCATGACACACCACTGGAAAAAATGATGTCAGGTGCAAAATTACAAGAAAAGTAAAATCATTGTTGAAGCCACGTTAGCATACCCTGCTCAAAATTATATCTGATTCTCTAGACACTTCACTTGGAAGATTCCCCAAAACAAAGGCAGAGAAATTACATAAATGGTTTTCCAGGCCAACCTTTCTGATTTAGTGTGCTGTAAGTTGCTTGTAGTGTTTCTCCAAGTAGGGAATCCAGGAAAACTTCTAGGGGCTGTGGGTTTTGGAATCTCACCAAATTGTTAATGATTGCAGCCATACTAGTTAGCAAAAAGAGCTAACCATGGTGTTAGCTCTCTTCCTAGTTGTTTTTGTCCAACACTACATTGGTGTAATTAAATTTTGTTCTCTTTGGCTAAAAAAGGTGAAGAGAACACTTCTCATTTCCTCTTCTCAACAGCTTAGAACTTAGGGGAAGTGGGCATCAAGAGTTTGGGGTAAAGAAATCTTAAGACACAGAATTTTAAAATATTGCAAAAGAAGGCCAAGATATGGGTCATATTGAATGGGCACATTCCTGAAGTGGCCATTAGTTCAGTTATTTTCTCTCATTATTTTCTGGTAGTTATTTACTTATTATGATAATTTACTTGATTACTCATAATTATTATTTTATATTTTCTGCAAGAATGAAAGCTCCATGGGGAAAGGGCTGTGTCTGTTCTGGTGGTCACTGTTTCTCTGGTACCTTGCATGTAGTCTCAAAGAGAAGGTACTCACTCAGTAAGTAAGTGCTCAGGAAGTACTGACCTATTCTAAGCTTTCTGGTGATGCCATTATTTTCCTAGTCTAATTTATATAATCTAAATTTAAATTAAAGGCTTCTTAATTCTCAACCTGGAATAGTGGTTTTATAAGAAAATCATCACTTTAGAATAAAAATATGCATCTGTAAAGTTTTATGATATTTTTCTTCTTTTCTTTTTTTTTTTAAATCCCCAAATAAAATCCCTGCCAAATGAAAGTAATACAAGGAAACTCAAATAATTTGCCAGGGCAAGTTTATTAACATTTTCCCAAAGGATATCTTATTTGAACTGTTTATTTTGGATCACCATCCAAAAGATAATTTTTTTTAAAGCTTATAAGAAAATGCTTGGCTTATAAATGTTAGTTTGCATAGATAAAGGCAAGGAATGGGGTTGAGTGAGGAAGAGGAATAGTGTCTCCCACAATTAAAATATTCTCAGAAATTGTTTCTGACTGTGTCATTTAAGTGCTTAGCCCTAAAGAGTGTTAATGCAGAGAGATTCAATCATCTCAAAATAAAATTTGAAAAATAATAAATATCTAATGCCTGATGAAGTTCCTGGCACATAAGGTGCTCAATTATGAATTGGGTTTTCATGTTTTGATTTTATTAGTAGGAAGAAGGTTATTTTCATGAAAAAATAATTGTGGACAATTGTCCATAATTAAAACAATAAAGAAAGCCCTGAATAATAATAATAATAATAGCAGGTTTTATTTAATATTTACTATGTGCCAGCCTTATTCTAAGTTTTATTGGTATGTATTTATTTTTATATGTATTTAATATAATATATAAAAATAGAATATATAAGTAAAATATATAACATGTACATATAATTTATTTAATCTTCACTACAACCCTGTGAGCATGACTAATGCTATACCTGTTTTGCAAATGAGTAAAATGACTTCCCAAAGACCACATGCTTAGTGAACACAGAGCCAAGATTCAAACCCAGGAAATCTGATTCCAGGACCCATTCTTTCAATCCCCATGTATTAAGTTGAATTTAGTAGCCCTGAATGCTTTCAAACAGATCAGAAACTTTATATTTAAATGAGTGTTTTCCTCATCAATGAAAACATCGGAGTAGCTAGGTTTAGTTCATTCTTTTCCCTCTCAATTACATATTTGTTTGAAGCATTATTTTCACTGTTTCCACTGGTGAACCTATTGAGAGTAGGTTTAATTTTTTTAACTGCCAAAAAGGATTTGTTGCAATTTCTGGTGAATAAGTAGGATTAAATAAGTAAAATTGTGTGACACTGCATCAAAAAACAAAATGTGAATACAAAGTAATGATTCCAATTTTCCTTCATGTCTCATAAAATGATTGTAAAGACAATCCCACAGATTAGATCCAAAAGTGTTTTTGAAAAAATGTATAATGTGAAGATATAGTCAAAGGTGTATTCTTTCTATTATATTAGTAAAAAGAGAAGAATAGAAAAGAAAAATCTCAGTGCTTTATGGAATTTAAAAGTCAATGGAAGAGTCCTTGAAGTCTATTGTCTTGAATTGGGGTGGTGAATGTACATTGCAATGCAGAGGTCTTTGTGTAGAATCTCATTCTTCTACTAAATTATATTTTTTAATCTGATTTTTGTTTTTCTCAGGATCTGTTAGGACAACCCAAGTTTTATTGTAGGCAGTATTAATCTAGGATTAGCCAAGCAAAACCAGAAAGTGAAAAATTAGGCTTTCCCTCCCCTGAGGGCCTGTCCACGTTGTAAACTGTACAAAATGATCCCATCCTGACAGTGCAGAAATGAACACAGTTTCCAACAAAACTTACATATGTGGCAGGGAGCTGTCCCGAAATGACATACTTAGACAAATATTTCCAAAAGGATCATAGATTTTCCTTTACAACAGTATTTCATAGGCTTACAGCATTTCTCAACTTGGCCTTCTCTTTATCACTTTCTCTCTTTGTCATTTTTTTTTAAAGCTTGATTAATTTTCAGTTTCTTCAAAGAAAATTTTTTATTCAAACAACAATTTTATTTTGATGTACATGTTGTTTCAGTGCTATGAAGCAATTGAAGAACATGAAAAACAGTTAAGCTGGGGAACATTGTGGATTATTAACAGTTAAATTAAAGCGGATAACTAAATTCCAATTTTTATTTTATTTTATTTTCACTTTAATCATTTGATAGATGTGCTGTTTTCCCTTACTTTATAGATTTGGATTTTCAGGGACATTGTCCGCTTTCCACATTTTTGTCTCCAAATTACTTTCCAACAATTCAGGTAAGTGCCTCTAGGTATAGAGCGTATCTCCTTGATGATTCTAACAGTTTCTGATCAATTAATTAATTATGCTATTTAAATACCTATTGTGTGCAAAGCACCGCACTAAGTTTGTTAGGGTATAAACAGAAAAGTAATATGATTCTTAGTCTTAAAGAGATTATATAATTTACTTAATATTGAACAAATCCATTGGGCACTCTTATAATAAATTCATCTATGAAGTGGTAAGTTTAAACATAATTTGACTGAGATTTATTCTAGTTTAAGAATTTGACAATTTTCTAAAAAAATCATAGCGTACTTATTTTTTCCCCAATTAAAAATATTTCAATTATTTACTCATACTTGCTTCTCCCTCTTGTAATATGTTTTTTATTTCTACAGTAGTTTCTGTTTTCCAAATAGCTCTCACAGAAATAGATGCATCTGTTCTCTGGACTTAACAGTATATCATTCTTTTTCTTAAAACACATTATTGTAAAACACAGGTAAAGAGAAGCAAACATAAGTTTTTAAAACATTGCACATGAAGTGTTTTCTGAGCTATGAGCTACTTAAGCTCTCTCTGGAGCTGATATATGGATGCTTTTCACTTAAAGTTCATGCTAGAATTTTTTGTACTTTAAAATAAGAGATGATACCTATTCTAGATTAATTCTTTTTTGTTATTTATTTTATTACACTTGAGTTCATTTTGTTTTTAGTTGGAGTAGCCTGATTAATTGATGTATTAATTTTGAATGGGATGCTTCAGAATAAGGCAATAAGCTTACAAACTCTAACTATTAGTAGGTAGCATCTATTTTTTTCTATTGTATACACTTTAGTGAAATAAACCTAGAAAAAAAGAAAAAAGAAACTTACTTTCTCAATCCAACCAAAATGTTTCTTATACCAAGAGATCAAAGAAATTCACATCAAAATATGTAGCATTTTTAAAAAGCATATTAACTGCTTAATAACTATAGGGACTGTTAATATCCACGATCCAGAGATGGGGTGGTTAGCCTTTTTGTGACTGCTTTGTTGAGTCATGGTAAGCATATTTGTCATCTGACTGTCACATTGTTTTATTTGTTAGTCATAGCAATTGAGTCTGATTCATACTCTCCTATAGAAAGCTTAAGGCCTTGCAAGCATGCATTCTTCTAACATTTCTAATCAAATGCTTCACTCTGACTTAGGAAAGTGCTGACAATAATGTAAGCTTTTTAGTGTAGAGAACAGTGGATATACTTTAAAATAATATGACAAAAATCTCAACATTACTATCTTCCAATTGGACAATTTTACATGATTGGGGCTAATTAGATCTTTCTTCCTGATTCTGCAGAGTTCATGTTAGTGAATTTTGGCAATGTCTCTCATATTATCCTGTGCCAGATAAGTGAAGATGTCTTGGTGGGCTGATATTGAAATAAAAGGTGTGAAATCAGTTTAATCAATGGTCCTATGATTAATGGACATAGCAGAAATTTTAATCAAATTTGTAGGTGATAAAAACCACATGTTGCATGGCAATATTAGGATTAAAATTAAAATCTCAGAATTTAGTGATGGTGGGCTGATATCAACATCATAAAGTTGTGTAAAAAGTTGTGTAAGAGATAAATGTAAAAGCATCTATCAAAAACTGATTACAGAAGAATATGGTGAAGAGACATGGCTGCATAATAGTAGCTGATGTGACAAAAACCTACCAAAAAAAGTTGATAGGTTTTAGTCAATCTTAGCAGGGAAATATGGCTGTTAAATTGGTCTATGCCCTTGTTTATGAATTAAATGTATACTTATTGAGTACCTATTGTGTGCTAAGCATTATGCCTGGCATGGGGCTAGTGATGAAATAGACCTAATCCACATCTTTAATAAATCTACAAACAGTCTTGTCTGAAAGGTTGACAAGAAATTTTCAACTCAGAGTGAAAGATACTATGAAAAAGGTGGTAATGAAACTTGTGAAGACCATATGATCCAGTCTATAGTGGTCAAGATGAGTTTTCCACAGCAAATGATTTCAAGAATGATACTGCTTCTGCTTCTATCTTCTACAAATCTTACACAAAGAGGCTCATCCAGTTACATCTAAACCCCAACCTTGGACTGGTCTATAATGTTCTTGCTACCCTTCCCCCTCCTCTACACTACCTGGGAAAGACTGAACATGGTACCATTTCTAACTTCCACAACCATCCAGAAAATTCTTATAAATGTGAAATTGGGCAATGAAAAATTCTGACAACCAAAGGGCTTTCGTAATACTTCTTCCCTCTCCTTGATAAGAAATAGAGTTGCATTCGGGTTGTGCATCCCAGTAGCTTTTTTAGGAAAGAAAGTAGGAAAGAGGATAGATAAAAGCAATCTAGGGACTTCTCTGGTGGCACAGTGGTTAAGAATCTGTCTGCCAATGCAGAGGACACAGGTTCAAGCCCTGGTCCGGGAAGATCCCACATGCTGCAGAACAACTAAGCCCGTGTGCCACAACTTCTGAAGCCCATGAGCTTAGAGCTCGTGCTCAGCAACAACGGAAGCCACCATAATGAGAAGCCTGCCCACCACAAAGAAGAGTAGCCCCACCTCTCCACAACTAGAGAAAGCCTGCATGCAGCAACGAAGACCCAAAGCAGCCAAAAAATTAAAAATTAAAAAAAAAAAGAAATCTAAAAGGCAGATTAGTTACTCTTTCTTATTTCCAGATCATAATGTCTCAAAACATTCAGAGTTGGAGCAAACACATCTACAAAAGCCATTAGCCCCCAAACAAGCCATATTCTGTAGTATTGTCAATAATGTTTATCAGTAAGAGAGAGATGTTATATTCTATATTCTATTAAAGGGGTTAGGTAATGCATTTGAGAAAGAGATCTAAACATCTATTTTTAGAGTAATCTAGGTATTGTTTATCCTAAGATCTCTTTACTTTTTCTTCTTCTTCTTCTCCTTCCCCTCCTCATCCTGGATCATTCCTTCCCAACATCTGCATGGTTTGCCCCCTCATCTTCTGCAGATCTTTGCTCAAATATCACTCAGTGAGTATTTCTTTGACTGTCTCATTTAAAATCTCACATCCTTACCATCCCTCTACCTTCTCTTTCCTGCTTTATTTTTCTTCTCACCACTTAAGATCCCCTGATATACTATACATTTTACTTACTCTTCTGCTAGTGTCTTTCCAAATGGATTATCAATTCCAGGAAGACAGGGCTTTTGTCTCTTCTATTATTTCCTGCAACGCCAGCACCTAATACTCAAGTACCAAGTATTGGACATGGTAGATCTTCAATAAATATTTGTAAAATAAATGAATGAATAAATAAACCCTAAACATTTACTTCACCTCTGACCTCTTTCCTGAGTGCCACACATCTTTACTCTAGAGATCAGCACTATAGTCCACCTCTTGCCTGGATTCAGGTAAGACCCTTCTAGGTTCTCGCCTTGCTTCCAGTCTTTCTTCTTTTTACATTTATTCTCTATACCATCTCTTGAGAAATTATTCTGAAGTCCAAATCTTATCCTGTCACTCACCAATTTATAATTTTCCAATGGATTTCACCACCCTTAGAAGAAAAACCTACATTTTAAGAAGAATCACGTTAGCTTTCCTCATCTCACTTTGCTGTCTCAGGTCCTAACACTCCAGTCTTCATTCTGATCATCCTAAACTACTGGTGTTAGAGTTCCTCTAACTCACCACCTACTTTCATACCTCGAGATCTTCGCCGACATTCTTCTTGACACACTATTTTCACAACCCATTTTATTAGCCTAGCTCTTATGCATTCTTCAGTGTCAGATGTTCTCGCCCTGGGACGCTTTCCCTAAAGGACAGAAAAGCCAGTTGTTCCTGATAAGTACCACATAGTACTGGCATTTTCTCAAAGCAGTCATCACATGTTATTATTTTATTTTTTATTTTTTTGCAGTACGTGGGATTCTCACTGTCGTGGCCTCTCCCGTTGTGGAGCACAGGCTCCGGATGCGCAGACTCAGCGGCCATGGCTCACGGGCCCACCCGCTCCGCGGCATGTGGGATCCTCCCGGACCGGGGCACGAACCCGTGTCCCCTGCATCGGCAGGCGGACTCTCAACCACTGCGCCACCAGGGAAGCCCCCATCACATGTTATTTAAATTGATTATTCTTCTGTGTCCTCTACTGGAGTCTAAGTGCCATGCAGATAGTCATCTCATTTGTTTTGCTCACATCCAGATCCCTAGAGCTTATTATGGTGCCTAGCTTATGGTATGCATTTGATATTTGTTGCAAGTAAAAGAGAGAAAGAATGAATAAGGAAAAATGGAAAGGGAGGAGGTGGGAGGATTAGACTTTATTCTGTATTTAAAAGAAGACAAGCTTAGATTGCCCATGGAGATAAATGTTCTTATCTTAAACATTTTAATTAGATAATAAAAACACATTTAAAATCCAGCAGAAAATGTTTCAATGTTATCTTTAACTCACTCTCTTATTTAATCCAATATGCTCCCCAGGCCATAACAGGTACTAAATAAATATCTGGTAAATAACACACAAGACTGTTCTTTTTTTCAGCCAGATAAGACATAATCTCTGTGAATATACGCAGAATGTTTGTTCAATAAATTTACTGTATTTTAGTGAGAGAATTTAAAATGCCCTCCAGGCCAGGACCTGGTGCACCCACCCCAGTTCACCATGAGACTAACAGTGACTCCATGAAAAGAATTGGATGGGAGACCTCTCAGAGGTCATTTCTGTGCAATGGATTTTTAATCAAGTTCTTCTAAACTAACTGTAATTTATTATCTATATATTCCTCAAAATTGCTATTAAATTGTTCCATCTTCAAACAACATTAACCCTTGGTCAGTCAAGTTCCACAAATTATCAGTCACTGTTTTAAATAAATGTTTTCAGTTGTTCTAACACTACCTATTCAAAGCTTTCTAGGGTGCCCAGTACTTCTAACCTTGCCAGACTTCTCGAACCACTCCAAACCACCAAATGATTAACTTCCCTCTTATTTCCCCTAACTTTGATCATATTTCTTATCTGCTCTTGCCTTTCAAGGATACTGAGACAAGTATCAAATCCAATCTGCCTGGACCTAGAAGCCTCACTGTAGGGAAGGCCAGGTGCATCCTCACACATCCATAGCCTGATAAGAGGCTTCTTGTCTGTCCACTCCTCTCAAATCTGCAGCAATAACCATTCTGAAACAAAGCTAGAAATGTAGGTGAAGAAAAAGGGTGGAATCAGTCTGAGCTTGAAACTGCTGCCATCATGTGTATTGATTTTTCCTTGTCAAAATATTATTGCCATCTTTCAGAGCTCTGCTAAGGCTTTGGAATCCATCTCTTTGCTGAGTCTGTCATGTGTTATAATTCTCCTCAGACCATGAGCTAATGCTGTAGGGTAGTCCACCACCTGGTCTCAGGGGACTAAACTCTATCTTCATGCTTAAGACAGGAATGCTGATGTGGCGCTCCTATTAAATAGAACTTAAGTAGAACTTTCTCTTTCATACCATGTTGGCAAAATTAAGCACACACTAAAAAACCTAACAACAGTAACAACAAAATTAAAAAATTACAGGGATTAGTTTTACAGGTGAACATTGTGAACATTTTATTCCTTGTTTGTTTCATTGTGCCTTGAATTTTTTTTCATCAAAATATACTCAACTCACATTTTAATGTAACGCTTTTCTTCTGGTTCTGCTTACATAAGACACCTATGACTATAACAACCATTTCCTAACTGAATAAAGGAGTAAAATGTGGGAGAGAGGACTTAAAAATTAATAAATATTAACCTAAGAAAATGAGATCTTGTCAAATGCCATTATTTAAAGCCAAATATTGGATATTAATTCTGGTTACTTCCTGATTTTCTGCTTTAACTTCAACTAGCAAAGTGATTCAATAATATGTTGGATATGAATTCACCACAAAATTGTCAATTTACTGCAATGTGATTTCTAGAAATATGAAACGAACAAGTCTTGGTATGTTAAAGTGAGATCTGAGAAGTGAGAGAAAAGAATGTGAAATTAGCATATGGCATAATTTGGAAAAGGGATTGATTAGACTGAAATTTTGAGATGGAAAAAGTACTGAGCAAGTTTGTGATGTAGGTGCAAGCATGCTGGCTAGCTTAGGAGTGGAATAGAAGAAAGGAGAAAGAGATGTAAGAAAAGGTAGTTAGGCAAACATTATCTTATTTTTATACCCATAATTTAATTATTATCATTAAATTTCTATTCATTTTCAGTTAATAAGTAATCCTGTATAAGAGTACATTTCCTACCAAAACTCAAATAAAGAATGTGAAAAAAAGTTGTCAGTTCAGTTCAGAGTTTTCCTTACATTTACCATTCATACCATTAGGAAGAACACGGGCATGTTGTATTTAATAAAGCCTACATAAACTACTTATTAAAAAAAAACACTCTCTATTTATGTACCCCATGAAAAATACATACCACTGAAGAGAAAAAAACAATGGAGTGTACATAAACTAATAAAAGTGGTAGGATTTATCTTTTTTCTTTCTTTTTTTCCCTGAATTATGGTAAAATTCCTGAAAAAGAGAGAATTGGACAAATATATGTGTTACTTGTACTTGGACCCACAGATGCTTCCTCAGAGGTCAATGAGTTCCCCATGAGATATTATATTATTGTGCTCTCATTTTGATGATACACACAAACACACATGCACACATATGTATGCTCTGGATAATACGTTTGGCACTTCTGTAATCAAGTGGTGCCAAACAATAGTCCTTGTCTTTACGTTTGTGTTTACAGCTTTTGGGTGCCAAATAAAACTATACTAATTGAGTTGAGCTAAGAGAACAGTGAAAACAGCAGGAGTCAAAATAATAATTAGTATAGAAATGTTGTATTTTCCCCAAGTTCAAATGCTGTCATGGCTTGATTGATGAATCAGAGTTTCACCGTAGTTTGAAAAGACAAAAATGATGGAAAACTTGAGCAGAGAATGAAGTAGAATATAAGGGAGAGAGAATGACACTTTCTTGAGTATATGCTTTTGTATAATTTTGACATTTGAAAGCTCTATTTTTAGTTGGAAATTTAGGCCATTTATATTTAAAGTTATTATTAAGCATAGTTTTACATTTCTACATATTTTAAATATAAATTAATATAAATGGGAAAGGAAAACAGTAACTCAAAAACTGAAAGAACACTGAAACAAAAGGACCTAATTGTGTTTCAACTGAATACCATAACCACACTACAGGGACAAATAAACTCAACTAGATACTGCCTATATGAAACTCAAAATATAGGAAATAATAAATAAGTAAAAATCAGTGTATTAGGAAATAAGAACACCATACAAAATAGAAAAATCAGAAAACCAAAGGTGGTTTTGACATGGTCAATAAAATTAATAAAACTCTAGTCAGGATAATTAAGAAAAGGAAAAAAAAGATACAGAAAAGAAGCCAACTACCCATATCAGGAATGAGAGAGGTAATATTACTACAGATGTTACAGTTATTAAAAAGATAAAGGGGGTATTATGAACAATTTGTGTCATAACTTTGAAAATTTATATTAAGCAAATAACATGAAAAGCACAAACTACGATGTTTACTCAAGAAGAAACAGATAACCTGAATGCCATAGGTTTATTTAAAATTATGTAATTGCAGGGCTTCCCTGGTGGCGCAGTGGTTAAGAATCCACCTGCCAATGCAGGGGACACGGATTCGAGCCTTGGTCCAGAAAGATCCCACATGCTGCAGAGCAACTAAGCCTGTGTGCCACAACTACTGAGCCTGCGCTCTAGAGCTCCCGAGCCACAACTACTGAGCCCACGTGCCACAACTACTGAAGCCTGCACACTTAGAGCCCATGCTCCTCAACAAGAGAAGCCACTGCAATGAGAAGCCCGTGCAACAATACCAAGAGTAATCCCCGCTCGCCGCAACTAGAGAAAGCCTGCACGCAGCAACAAAGACCCAACACTGCCAAAAATAAATAAATAAATTTACTTTAAAAAAATGTAATTGCAGTTAAAATCTTTGTAGAAAGAAAATCTAGTTCTACATAAGAGGTGAATTCTAACAGTAAAGAGGTAGCAGTATCTATGCTACTCTATCTTGTCAAGAAAAATAAACAAGATGAGATATTTCCCTACTCATTCTATGAGGCTATTGTTACCATGATCCTAAAACCAGATCAAGATAATACACAAATAGAAAATAGCAAACTACATCCCTTGTGACTATAGATGCAAAAATTTTAAACAGGGCTTCCCTGATGGCGCAGTGGTTGAGAGTCTGCCTGCCGATGCAGGGGACGCAGGTTCGTGCCCCGGCCCGGGAAGATCCCACATGCCGCGGAGCGGCTGGGCCCGTGAGCCATGGCCGCTGAGCCTGTGCGTCCAGAGCCTGTGCTCCGCAACGGGAGAGGCCACAACAGTGAGAGCCCCACGTACCGCAAAAAAAAAAAAAAAAAAAAAAAAAAAATTTAAACAAAATGATAGCAAATTGAATCCAACAATACTTTTAACAGTATAATATACTGACCACCTGAGTTTTACCCAAGGAATGAAATGTTTTAGAGTTTGAAAATCAACCAATATAGCTCACAATATTAACAGAGTAGAAAAAAAAGAAAAAACACATGATTGTCCCAAGAGATGCAGAAAAAGCATATGGCAACATCCAAATCTAGTCCTGACGAAAAACTTTCAGCTTACTTGGAATAGAAAGGTACTTTCTCGACCTGATAAAGTGCTTCTATGACAAATCTACAGCTAAATTTATACGTAATGAAGCAAGACTGATTACCTTCCCTCTAAGAGAAGCAAGAGGTCAAGACAGTTTACTCTCACCACTTCTATTCAGCATTGTGTGGGAGGTTCCAGTAGGTGCAGTAAGGCAAGAAAACTAAATGAAAGGCATACAGATTGGACAATGAAAACTGGAACTCACTCTGAGTTTAGCACAGTGCAGGAGACCAGATAAATATACTAAAATTAATTTTATTCTATATGCTAGCCAGACAAAATTGGAAATTGAAACTTAAGTAGATACAATTTACAATAGCACTAAAATATAAAATACTTAAGAGCAAATCTGAAAAATATGGTACAAGGCCTGTACACTCAATATTACAAAACTGATAAAAGGTTTCAAAGAAAATCTAAATAAATGGAGATATATGCCTTGCTTACAAATTAGAACACACAATAATGTTAAGATGTCATTTCTCCTAAAATTGAGCTATAGGTTTAATGCAATCTCAGTCAAAATTACAGCAGGTTTTCTACTGTAGAAATCAGCAAGGTCATTCTAAGTTTTGTACAGAAATACAAATTAGCTAGAATAGACAAAACAACTTAGAAAAAAAAGATTAAACTTAGATGACTAGGAATATGACTTTAGGACTTATTATAAGTTACAGTAGTCAATATAGTGTGATGATGGTGTGAGGATGAACAGATTGATGAAATAGAATCGCGATTATAGAAATAGACATACTTGTACACGGTCATTCATCAAGGGTTCAAAGTCAATTTCACAAAGAAAGAATACAATTCTCGTACTGTATGAGAACAATTGAATATCCATTTATAAAAAAAATGGTGAACTTTGATCCATAATTTTCTCTCTTTTCATGTCCAGCTGTACTTTTATTCAAGAGTTGGGGTTAAATAAGAACTTCCCGACGCACACAAATGCTAAAGGGAATTTTCCATCCACATCCTTTCACAGAAACCACAATTAATTGATTCTTTTAGTTAATTAATTGAAGTTTATCTGTAAGTTCCCTTACTAGACTCAGGGTCTTTTCTTTTTCTTTCCTTCAAGGCTTATTGAGATATAACTCACCTACAGTACTTTATGAGTTTAAGGTGTGCAACATACTGACTTGACCACATACATCAGGAAATGATTACCACAATAAGTTTAGTGAACATCCATCATCTCATATAGATCATATGAGATATAGATATAAAATTAAAGAAATAGAAAAAAATTTTTTTCCTTGTGATAAGAGCTCTTAGGATATACTCTCAACGACTTTCATATATAACTTATAGCAGTGTTAATTATATTTATCATTTTGTACATTACATCCTTAGTACTTATTTATCTTATAACTGGAAGTTTGTACGTTTTGACTGCCTTCATCCAAACCATCTCTGGTAGCCACAACTCTAATCTCTTTTTCTATGAGTTTGTTTGCTTTTGATGTATAATTGACCTACACTGTTAGCTCTTGTTGCAAAACATAGTGATTTGATATTGTTATACATTTCAAAATGATCACCACAGTAAGTCTAGTTACCATCTGTTACCATACAAAGATATTACATAATTATTGACTATATTCCCCACACTGTACATGTCACACCTGTGATTCATTTATTTTGCAACTGGAAGTTTGTACCTCTTAATCTCCCTCACCAATTTCTTTCTCTTTCTCTATATGTAAAATGTATATCTTTCTCTATATATGAAAATAAACTCAAAGTGGTATATTGACCTAAATGTAACACCAAAGACCATAAAAGTGATTTCTCTCACCAAAGAAAATGTGAGAGAAAATTTTTTGATCCTGTGTTGGGTAAATGTTTCTTAGATATAACACCAAAATTACAATGTATCAAAGAAATAATTGATAAATGGAACATTATTAAAATTAAGAACTTTGGCTCTTTGAACAACAATGATGAGAAATTGAAAAGAGAAACCACACATGGGGAGAAAATACCTGCAAATTGCACAACTAGTAAGGAAATTGTATCCAGAACATATATAGAACTCTCAAAACTGAATAAGACAACCAACAACCAAATTAAAAAAGCAAAAGATTTGAACACTTTATCAAAGAATATATATGGATTGCAACAAGTACATGAAAAGATGCTCAACATCATTAGTCTCTGGAGAAAAGGAAATTAGAACAACAATAAGGTAAGTCTGCACATCTATTAGAAAGTCAAAAGTTAAAGTGTAGATGAGATGTTAAAGTGCTGATGAGGATGTATAACAACGGAAATTCTCACACACAAATGTAAAATGATACAACGGCTTTGAGAAACAATTTCTCATTTTCTTAAGTTAAAATTATCATATGACCTAGTCATTTCCTTCTTAGCTATTTACTCAATATAAATAAAGCGTATGTTTATACTTGTTCATGAATGTTATTTGTAATAACCGAAAACCGGAAACAATCCATATTTCCAACAGCAGATCAATGGATAACAAATTATAGAATTTGGTATAGAATGGACTACTACTCAGTAATAAAAAGCAGTGAACTATTGAGTCACTTAGCAGTCTTGATGCATATCAAAATAATCATGCTGGGTGAAAGAAGCCAGACTAAAAAAAGTATATAATGTATGATTTCACTGTATTAAATTCTATAAAATGCAAATTCATCTATAGTGAAATAGAGTAAATAAATGATTTTTTGGGGATGGAGGGCATGGGGAAGAACACAGAGAGGGATTACAAAGAGACCTAAAGAAATTTTGAGTGTGATTGCTTATTACCTTGATTTTGGTGATAGTTTCATGGGTATATACATATATCAAATCTTACCAGTTTTAAACTTTAATCATAAGCATTTTACTGATGTTTATTATTCTTAATCAAAGCTGTTAAAAAAGAAAAAGAGTACCACAAATGAAGAAAATAGCAGGGGCGTGGGGCGGGAGACCGTGATCAGCAGACAATGTATTTCTTGCAAGAGAGAATGTGGATAAACATTATTTATGGATTAAACAAAGTTAAGTACACAGGTGTTCTGGGGACAGGATCACACATTGACTAAGGAGAGGGACCCTCTCCATGGGCACTCTGCTTTAAAGGGCTCACGTAAGCAAACACACAAAAAACAAATGTACGTGTTTGTGTTTATAATATGAAAGCCTAAGAACAAGTTAGATCCCTCCCTAAAAGTTTATTAGAAGAACTCATCTTAAAACTCCAATTAAAATAAAAATTAAAAAAAAAGCAAATACTCTAAGTGCAATGGGGTTTGGGCAAATCGCACGGTCTGAGGGAATAGTACCCAAAACATTGTCCTCACTTTAGACACCAGTCACAAGTCTGGGGGCTGCAGGACCACCTTCACTTTGGACCAACTCACAAGTTCAGGTATTCCCAGAACCCCACTAGGTTTGAGAATTTTCTAGATAGCTCACAGAACTTGGCACTATATTTACAACTACACTATTCTTTTTTCTTTTTTAAGTGAACGTATATAAATTAGAACTAACCAAAAGAAGAGACACACAGGGCAAATCTGGGAGGGTTTTGAACATGAAGCTCCTGTTATTCTCAGGGACAAGTTATCCTCCTGGCATTGCAGTGTGACAATACTCAGAGTATTTCAAGCAGAGAAGTTCACTCTAGTCTTTGCTTGCTGTCCAGAATTTTAACTGGGGCTCACATACTATCCACACGGCTGACCTTTAGTCTCCAGTACACCCCTCCCTCCAGAGGTTTGGCTAATACCTTCAGTGTCCAGTTTCTTTTGGAAGTCCAAACTAATATGGTGTGGTCTAAAGCTCCCATTACAAATTACATTGTTAGGTTGTCTGGTTGCCAAAACCTCTGATAAACAAAGATGTGCTTATCAGCAACACATTCCAGGAGCTTGGAATCACTTCCCAGTAGCTAAGGACAAAGACCAGACCTCTCTTTGGGTAAAGTTAATTCTTCACTATACATTAAGGAATGCACGAGTTTCTGTCACTCAGGATCCAGCCCTTGGCACCAAAGCAAAGCAACCCAATGAGTGTTTACTGTAAGCATCCACAGTCTGTGAACTAACACCATTCTGACCCCTAGGAAATCTCTGTTTCTCTTGCCCAATGTTCAGAAGCTAAAGTCAATGTAGACCGAATGCTGTGAAAATTTTAATTTGTGTGATGCCAAAGCTGGAGACTGACAGTGCTTACACGTGCCCAGAGGAATTGAGTGGCAGAATTGCTTAAAGAGAAAAAATAAATTCATGTATCATATCCTTCCATTAAATAGCATGATCACCATAGTTTCTTGCATAATGAAGTGTCCTTTCCCAGTAGTGCTGAGATCTACTTTATTTTGCTTTTCTTTTTGCTCCATTTTGAGGTTTTGGTGACACAAATTAGCATGATATTCACGGGTACTGTGCATGGCAATGAGGGATATTTTGCAATTTTAAATAATTAACATATTACTTTTTGCAATCGTAAACATATTATTTTTACTGTCTTTCTGGGGTCTAGCCATACCATACTGGAAGTGTGTTATTTGTCCTTTGGACCAGCAAGTATATGGACATTAAGTGATATAACAATATTTAACTTAATTTACAAAGTTTTATGACAAATTTAACTTCAAATAATTTTGATTTAAATTTTAGATATTTATTGATTATAATTGTATTTTGTCTCTAAATTCTAACAGATAATTTTAAGTAATTTAGAAAAATAACTTTTTGGAAAAATACATAAGTATAATTTAGTCATTTTGATTTTTTACATTTACATTTTTAATTCAATTATATTTTATTTCATATTTTTAAGATTAAGATTATCATATAATAACATTATGCTAAAATGAAAATAAATAAAAGAAAATGTTATGGAATAAGTGTACAATAATTTATTACATTTCGATTTTATTTTTCCTCCAAGAAATATGTCACGTCATCAGCAGAATGCCTACATGCACAATAATAATTGATTTCACTCATCCTTGATATTATTATTATTTTATTTTATTTATTTATTTTTTTTGCAGTATGCGGGCCTCTCACTGTTGTGGCCTCTCCCGTTGCGGACAGGCTCCGGACGCACAGGCTCAGCGGCCATGGCTCACGGGCCCAGCCGCTCCACTGCATGTGGGATCTTCCCGGACTGGGGCACGAACCCGTGTCCCTTGCATCGGCAGGCGGACTCTCAACCACTGCGCCACCAGTGAAGCCCCTTGATATTATTTTGACTTTCAGTAATATACAAAGCATAGCTTTACACATATTTCTTTAAATACATTTTTATGAATGCATATTTGTAAGGCACAGGGATAAATCATAATTTATTAGCAGTTTGTTAACTTGGTTTATAATCTTTAAAAATTTAGCCATATGCTACATGGGTCTCTGTTCATTCTCTTGCTCAGGACCTCATAAATGACAGAGTTGAGCATGTTGGTAGAGATGAGAGTCTAATTGTCCAAGAAATGCCATGGGGAGACTTGGTTCCTGAAGATACAAAGAGAAAAGTGATTTGTGGGGCTCTCATGTGGAATAATCAAGATTAGCGTGTGTGTGTCTGTGTGCAAAACAACTTCGAGGCCTCCAGGAGGTATGTGTTTGAGAAAACAAGACAATTTTGTTGAAAAACTGATCAGTTGAAAGGGCACATTATTTTGTGTCAAAAATATGAAGGCAACATATAAACAGAAATATGAAGGCAATTTACTCCGAGAAATATACAGTGCTCACCAGAAAGTCATGGATCAAATAAAAGAATAGTATGATTTTGAGCAACTAATGGAGTAAGAAGACAGAATTACTTTTACCACACCAATATCTAAATGCAGATGACAGTTTAAGTCAGCAATTTTTTTTTTTTGCGGTACGCGGGCCTCTCACTCTTGTGGCCTCTCCCGTTGCGGAGCACAGGCTCCGGACGCACAGGCTCAGCGGCCATGGCTCACGGGCCCAGCCGCTACCGCGGCATGTGGAATCTTCCCCGACCGGGGCACGAACCCGTGTCCCCTACTTTGGCAGGCGGACTCTCAACCACTGCGCCACCAGGGAAGCCCTAAGTCAGCAATTTAAATGAGCCTCTCACACTTTGAAAACAGTTCTTTTGAATCTCATCCTAGATTCTTCCTAGTTTCTTTTGGCCTCTATTTCTCACCCTAATGTTCTAGCTTTAAATTTTGTACACTATCTAGCAAATAGACAGAGGTGAGGGAGCCTTTTGACTAATCTTAGTAAAATATCTCATTTTTGTGATATACACATTACTCTTAAAGGGAGGAAAAATCAATGAAGAGTGAAAAAATAAAACTGCAGTGGTGGATAATAAAATAATCTGGACAAAATCACAATTTCTCCCTCTTTCAGTTTTCTTCCTTCATCTTCAGAATAGATCCTCACGGTGCCTGTGATAAATGCCAATGCGGTTTTAGTTTTACTTTAATTAGTAGTTAGACTATTTATTTCTTACTTTTTGTTTTGTTTTGTTTTGGCTTTATAATTATGTCTTCATGTTATCAAAAGCATGAGGTTATGCATATGCTAATATATGATATGTATTACAGGCAAATGAGTACATGTGAAGAGGTAGATTTGCTTATGTGGGTGACAATAGGTTGGTAACATAAGAGTTCAGGAGAAGTAATAGATCCATCAAACCATATCTCTTTGAATGATGTTAATTGTATATGATAAATGGAAAGAGTGCTACAAAAGCGTGATGTGTACATAGGGAAAACTTTTATATGAGAAAACTGAACTTTTCAACTCCTGCGAGAAATTAGAACAAAACCAGAAGGGATGAGGATTAGAGAAATTGAGAAGAGGTCATGATTATTTTTCATAAATTCTAGAAATAATATAGAAAATACAGGAGCTGTATCTGGACATGGATAAGATGTGATCAGCAACTTTGGCAGGGATTTTTTCTTAGGTATATAAAGGAAGACTGTACAGTTACAGAGAAAAGACCAATTAAATAAACATAAGTGACTTAAAATTTAATTCTGAGCTTAGGCAAAATTTTTGAAATTCCAAATAAATATCCATATTGAGGGAAAAATTCTATCTGTGTCTTTGCAGTTCAGTTCGTCAATTTCTACCAATGTTTTCAGCATTATAAATACAAGGGATTCAGAAAAACTCCTTAATACTCAATTTTCCTGAAGCTATCTTGCATAAACATGTTAACATTGTGTTTTTTTAACATGAAAATAAATTTTAAATCAGTGTTATTTTTGACCATGTTCATACCTCAGCTCATACCGATTATGAATATAAGGATACATATACACATGTAAATACGATGGTTCACAACAGATTCAAGTCATGCAATGATACTAAGCAAAGTTAGAGAAATAATACCAAGTGACTGAGCTTATTATATTGGAAAGCTGAAACCTACCTATATAAATTCATTTCTACTGAACATTCAAAAATTCAGTCTTACGATCATGGATTCTAACTTGTTCGTATTTTGATTTGAGTGTTTCCTACTAGATTTTCCCAGATAACAAATGCCAGGGTTCAAAGCACCCTTCACTGTAAGTCTTCGGAATCCCTGGGTTTGAAGGCTGTCTGTGCCATTTTCCAAATAAGTAATGTTAGATAAATCACTGATGGCTCTAATACCCTCATTTCCTCATCTTCAAGGGAGGATGGTGACACACTTGTTTGCCCAATTATATCTGGCGATTTGTTGAAACAAGTAGGTACAGCACCTTTAGAGAATACAAAACAATAAACACACGCGTGTTTATAAATTAAATTTGCTATTGCCAATATTTAAAAAACAAGATTGTATGCATTTCACTAGGTAAAGTTCTCTTCTCATGTACAAAATAAAACAGTTTAGTAAATTGGGCAAAGTTTTAAAGGAGAGTACTGTAGATTTGGGTAGTTCCTTAGGAATCAGTCATTATTAAAAACTCACTCCGGAATTCCCTGATGATCCAGTGGTTACGGTGCTGAGCTTTCACTGCAGGGTCCCAGGTTTGAGCCCTGGTTGGAGAACTAAGATCCCACAATGTGGAGCTCATGCTATTGAAACTATTTCTGAGCTACATGCCATTTTTAAGATATGGACATTTCATAACTTTTTCTACAAACTTTCAATTAATTTTTAGGCCTGAATGTATTTCTAACAAGTAACTCATTTAATGAAAATGAATTTTTTGGTAATTATTTTTTTCTCCAAAGAAAGAATATACTAGATATAATGAAATGTGGCCTTAGGAAAAGAAGCAGTTGGTTTTCATTGCTGGGCAAGTTCATAAAACTATATTAATAACCACATGTTTCACATTGAAAATTACCACTTAAGATGTTCCTTTACACAAATCTGTACAGAATAGCTCTGTGGCAGGCAGCAAAACAGACTACCAAAGACGTCATATCCTAGTTCCCCAGAACCTATGAATATGGTGGTTTCCATGACAAAAGAATGAAAGAAGCAGATGGAATTCAGTTTGCTAATCAGGGAGATTATCTAAAATAGGGAGATTATCCTGGATTATCTGCATGGGCCCAAGGTAATCACATGGGTTCTTAAATGTGGAAGAGGGAGGCGAAAGAGTTAGTATCACAGTGATATCATGTGAAAAAGATTCCACCAGCCACTGCTGGCTTTGAAGATGAAAGGAAGACACAAATCAAGAAATGCAGGCAGCCTCTAGAAGCTGGAAAGAGCAAGGAAATATTTTCCTCTAGAGCCTCCTGAGATGAATGCAAGCTGTCTGGATTTTAGCCTGTGAGACCCATTTTTGACACCTAACCTCCAGAATTGTAAGCTAATAAATGTGTGTTGTTTTAAGCCACAAAGTTTGTGGTAATTTGTTATAGCAGCAGTAGAAAACTAATACAATCACCATACTTTCAATCAATATAAAAGACTGTGGCTTTGCCCACCAGGACATTATCATTATCATCCTGGGCTTTGATGTTACGTAAATGAATGGATGGAAAGACAATTTTCCTTAAGTCACAGAATAAACTAAATATTCTCTGTACCTGTCAAGATTAAACTAGTTACCTCAAATTAAAATGTATGAGCCAAGAAAAAGAGACAAAAATGGCAATTAATCGATATTACTTCAGAAATCTGTTAGTTTATTAACTAACGGAACATTATACCTAGTGCTCTTAATAGTTTTGGTGGATTTTGGCAAAGGGTCTTTAGTAAACATGGGAAGAAGTCTTGACTTTTAATGAAAAATAAATCTTGCTGTCACCTCCCAACTGGACAGAGATCTGCTACTGTGACACTTGCAATTTGTTTAGAACTTCCATGATGCTTCTCTTTGCCAAATACAACATTATTATTATTATTACCACTACTACTACTTTAATGCCTCAATTACCCATAGAAAGCCATAATGTTTTTCCTCTGAGTTTTTTTATATGAAAGTCAAGAGCACCATTAAAGTTTGTAAAATTCTCCAATTAGCTTATTTAAAACTAAGTGGTTTATTTTGGAACAGTGTATATATTTTTGAAATATTCTAAAACCTTAGCAAGACAAAGAAAACCATAGGAGGCCCTCCCCACCAACTAGTCCTCACCACCAAAGAGTGAGTTTTTAACTGACACTCTGAATGGAAATATATTAACTTTTCATTCTTTTATCCAGAAGTCATGACTATCACCGCCAATATGCAATACGTGCTCTGACCACTGTACTCTTGACCTCATATGGCACCTGTCCTCAAATGAAATGGAAGCATTTACAAGGGAACTAGAAATGGTGTGTGTCATTAGGATGTGACAGCCAAGGAGTGTTTTTTTATGGGAGGGTGGATGGAAATGTTGTTTATTCCAAAAAACATACCCTTTGCTATTGTAGAAATAGCTCTTAAAATTTTTCACATAAAAAGTAGGACATATTGAGAGTATTTTTCATATGGGTTGGATATATTTGTATATAGGTCAGTTTTTATACTCATATCTAAAGAAACCAGCAATTTACCAACCCCTCCTGAGATTTGCGTCTCAAACAATACTTTCTTAATGAAATATAGTTTTAAAATTTGGAATTTTCTTTGTGTAGAAAACCAGTTAGTCTAGGTAAACTAGAACTGGTGATTCGTTTTTTTATTTAAATTAATTAATTTATGGCAGCACTGGGTCTTCGTTGCTGCACGCCAGCTTTCTCTAGTTGCGGCAAGCAAGGGCTACTCTTCATTGCGGTGTGCGGGCTTCTCATTGCAGTGGCTTCTCTTGTTGCGGAGCACGGGCTCTAGGCGCGTGGGCTTCAGTAGTTGTGGCACACGGGCTCTAGAGCGCAGGCTCAGTAGTTGTGGCGCACTGGTTTAGTAGCTCTGCTGCGTGTGGAGTCATCCTGGACCAGGGCTCGAACCCGTGTCCCCTGCATTGGCAGGTGGATTCTTAACCACTGCACCACCAGGGAAGTCCCTGGTGATTAGTTTTTATTGTACTTTTTCATGAAGGATGAGAATTCCAGAACATTCATGTGTATTCTCTTGATTTGATAATATATCCAGTGTTTGAAGTTTCTCATTACCATTCCCATATCCCCTATTATCAAGTTTACTAGGTAGTAATAAGATTTTAATGAGTTTGGTTACACTTTCTCATTCTATTCTGACTATTGAATTCTATATAATTCACTCTATTCAGCCATATTGAATTATATATAAAGTCATATATAGTGAAGTAAGATGAGCTATAATGAAGAATGCTAAGAAAAAAAATGGATGAGAGAAAACCAGCCTCTGTGGGGCTTATACTAGTGAATATGAGAAGAAATTAAATGCAACTTTCTAAAAAGTTGAAAAAAAAGTATAGTATCAGAGTTTTAGGTCTACAATGAAAGAAGTAATATATAGCATAAAATATGAATCACTTTTCTTTAACTAACCAGTCTCCTCCCTCTGCCAATAAAATATGTAGATTCAATTTTACTTTTCTAAATCTAATTTCACTTTAGCGCTGGCTGGCCTCATATGCTTACGTTTTCCATACATAAAAGGAAAGATTAAAAGAAAGAGTTTACTTTTATTGGGGAACATTTCTGAAAGATTTTCAACCAGTGAAAGATAATTCAGTTCAAAGTTAGAAAAGAAAATATAATAATCAAGAAGCTGGCACTGGTCCACAGGAAAGGATTGTTCATGAGCCCACATGACTGGAACATTTAGAAGAGATGGAAGCTGTGGGTGGAAAGCCACTGCTTACATTAAATAAAGTGGGTTTTGGCACTGCTTTAAACTTGATGTCAAATTCCCTGTCTGTACACTTTTGTCTTCCCAGACAGTCAGTTTCACCGAGGGCAGCACAGTGAGGGTGGGTGCAGGGGAGCCAATTGCAGCTTTCTCCTTCGGACTTGCCAGCTCCCTGGAGGGGATTGTTAGCGGTCCAGCTGAGTCTCATCACAGCCATGGAAAAAAGCCCTCAGTCGATAGTCTGATCCTGGGAACAAAGTCCTAAGAGACTCAAATGCCTTCTACACTAAAAATCTTACTTTGTTGTATGTATTTTGTGTTGACACTTTATAGCTCTTTAAATTCATACTTTTAAAATCATTTTCTTGAAATCAATATGTACTCCATTTAATGCTGACATCATATTGAAAAAATACTGTTCACAAATATGTGTTTGTTAATTTCTTGTCACTGGAAATTAGTATAGTATGCATTGAATTTCTTATACCCAAAAGACTTTGGGAAATTTAGACCATATCTAGGTGTTAAACAACTTGCAAGAAAATGTTTTAGTGGGTAATACTTAATTATATTTTGGGAAATAGGATAACATCTTGGGATGTATTTCTTAAAATATCTGCCCTCATTTCAGAATAAAATGCTAATACTTATTTCCTTTAACATTTAGTGAAAATGTTCAGTATAATGAGTAGTAAACCTCATGCCTATAAAATCTGAGATCCTGCATTCCTATTTAGTTGTATTTTTTTTCCACCAGTTAGAGAGTACCCTAAGTTCCCTGTTATCATGAAACTCCAGACAAATGAGCTTCTCTGTTTCAATTCTCAAATTCTAAAATAGAATTTATTCTGATTCTTATATAATATGTAAATAAGATGTCTTAAAACATAAATTTCTGAGAAAATAAACCTTAAATGAACACATCAACACATATATTTTCCTGATATGACATCAAATTGTTGCTTTTTATTTTAAAACTCCATTTTTTTGAGGCATAGTAAAAGGAAAATAAAAGAATAAAAATAGAGAAAAAGAGAAAAGGAAAAAGGAGGGTAAGAAAAGAAGAGAGGGGAGTATGATTGAATACTGCTTCTACTGGAGATGTGTATAAACCTGTTCATTATTTTTCACATCCCATATCATTTTCTCCAAGCTTTCCAAACAAAACAATAGAGATAATTTGCACTAACTCCAAATGGCACCACTTTTACATTACTGTGCTCTAAGTTGTGTACAATTATGTAT
Source organism: Stenella coeruleoalba (assembly GCF_951394435.1). Lineage (NCBI taxonomy): Eukaryota > Metazoa > Chordata > Mammalia > Artiodactyla > Delphinidae > Stenella > Stenella coeruleoalba. The sequence goes on along the minus strand of NC_137151.1, from coordinate 83,017,315 downwards.
TTAGAGGTTAGGGTAGGTGGGTGGAGATTAGGACTCTGGAGACTGAATAACCATAGGGAGGGGAAGCAGAAAGTTTCAAAAACCAAAATTTCACAAGGTTGCCTTTTTCCAGATCTGTATATCTTGTTCTTCTTGTATACTTATGGCTACTGCATTTTGGAGGGATATAGAAACTTGACTAAAATAATGATTTTTTTTTTCTGAGAATTTCACGCAGAATCTGGACATTTTTAACTTATCTACAAAGTTGTTGAGTTTTAATTCATCAAAGTATCAAATGTTGTTAAGCAATTTACCTGGTGCAATAATCAGGGTAGATTACCTTAGGCTGAAAACAAAGAGTCACCACACTTTAGTGGTTTAAAAGAGAAGAAATATATTTCTTTTTCATGTTACATGTGTTATCCAGGTTGGCAAAGGGCAAGCTGCTTATTGGAGTTGCTCAGAAGACCACATTGATCAAGGTGTTGTTGTCATCTGAACCTGAGGTTTCAGGCTTAGCCATGGTAGGATCAAAGAACACAGAAAATTGAATTTCTTAAGTACTTCCACTCAGGAATGACACATCAATTTCATTCACATTCCATTGGCCAAAACAAGTCCCACAGCAATGCATAACTTAGAGTGAATCTTCGTGGAAGGAGAGGAGAAACAGAAATTTCTGGGAATAATAGTAGTATTTATCACAACTTGCTTTCTTTTCATCAGCAAGTATTATGTTCACTTTCCTTCCCACATGAGAATTTAGACATCATCGCCTCAAAAAAGAAAATCCAAAAGCCTATTCCAGTCATGGTATGGAATTTAAAATCCAGATCTCTGAGTAATGTGCATTGGTTTATCCATCAGGTCATAATGTGGCTTCCCTTGGTCTGGAGAATAGTGAGCTAAAAGGAGCTAAAATGCACCACCTTCCCAACCAGATACACCCATAATATGCAATGGTGGAAAAGAAAAACAAACAAAAAATTACTTCCATTAAGAAAGAGGAAGAATGGGGACTTTCTACAGACTCTGGCTCACAGCAATTCTAAAATTCCAATGGGAAGATATTATGAGACTCCCTTCCCTGGGGGTATGGAATGTTCCTTGTTTATGCCCTGATTCTATTCCTTGGGAGGAACTTTGTTCATTGTTTTTTAAGTCACTAGCTAGACCCTCTGGGAGAGTATTCCTTTTCCAATATATTTCTTGGCCACATCTTAAGTGGACACTGGGGAATATGCATTTCTGCTTTCTTAACTCATTTCCTGCCTATATATGGTTGGGTGCCTAAAGAGCATTTAAAGTCTGGAAGAGGAACAGACTCCTCAGAAACTCAGTAAGATTATCATCTCTCTGCTTTTAGTCAGCTCCTTGGGCCAATAACTGACCAACGATATTTTTTAAGACATAGTTCCCAGAACTGCTACATTACTTAGTTTTCTCTTCCATGTTCTCTCTCTCTCTCTCTCTCTCTGTCTCTCTCTCTCTCTCTCTCTCTCTTTAGTGTCAGGTACTTTGAGGCCTGGGATCTAATAATTTTTTTTCCTAACTTAAAGGACTTAAGAACATGATACTCCTAATTTGCTCCTGGCCCAGAGGTAATTTAATCAATTGAAAGGTTTTAATGGATTTTGATCTCACAAAGCATTTCTCAATCTCATCTTTCACAGTTTGAGATGGAAAAGTAGTTTCTGGACTCATTCTACTCCCCTTTTTCTCTGTTTTGGAAACTGTCTAGTTCTTTTCTGAGTTCATTTGTATCTTGCAATTTATTGCCAAACTATCCAGTGGTAACCAAAACACACAATTAACGTTTTGCTTTCCAATATACTCCCCTAGAGCTACAAGTGCATCGGGAACATAATCTACCTTTCATGTTTTTATAGGTCTTAGCAAATATTTCACCATGCTGTAGAGCACAAATCTCCATCTTCTCAGTTTCCAATACTTTTCCCCACCAGCAGCTATTAGATCCCTAAGACAGTAAGACATATTTTAGGTTTTTATTAGGGAATCAGCATGCTTTAGGTACAACCTTCATATTCATCAAGATAATTAATGGGTAACAAATAACCCAAATGTTCCAATGGTTTAAAGCAACAGAGGCACAAGGCAGTTGCCTTCCTACACACCAGCAATTAATAATTTGAATTTGAAATTAAAGAAAAATAGCATTTACAATAGCACCAAAAAGAAAAATAAAACAATTATAAATCTACAAAATATGTAAGAATCTGCATGTGGAATACTGCAGATTATTGATGAAAGAAATCAAATAATATTTAAGTAAATGGAAAGAAAAGATAGTTCCATGTCCATGAATTGGAAAATTCAACAGTGTTAAGATGTTAGTTCTTCCCAGCCTGATCTAAAGATTAAACATAATCCCAATCAAAATCCCCACAAGCTTTTTTGTAGACATAAAAAAAAATTCTAAAATTTATGTTGAAAGGTAAAGGGACTAGAATAGTCAACACAATTCTGAAAAAGAAAAATAAATTTGGAGTGTTCTCAATACCAGATGTATTATAAAACAACCAGAATCAAAACAGTCTGTTATTGACAAAAAATAGACATATTGACTAATGGTACAGAATAGAAAGCCCAAAAGTAGACCCACACAGATAGAGCTAACAGATTTTTGACAAAAATTCAAAAGCATTTCAATGAAGATAGGCTAGTCTCTTCAACAAATAGTGCTGAAATAGTTGTATGCCCTTATTCAAAAATGTGAACCTACTTGCAGATCTCACACCTTACACAAAATCAACTCAAAATGGACCAAAGATGTAATGTAAAATGAAAAGCTATAAAACTTCTAGAAGCAAAATAAGAGAAAATCTGCATGACCTTGTATTTGGTTATGAATTTTTAGATACAACATCAAAAGTACCATTCATGAAAGAAAAAAAAGTACTTTATTAAAACTAAGAACATTTGCTCCATGGAAGATACTGTTAAGAGTGTAAAGAGAAAAGCTAGAGGTTGAGAGAAAATATTTGCAAATCACATATTTGATAAAAGACTCGAACCTGGAATAGGCAAAGAACTCATAAAACAACAGATTTATTTTATACTTATGCTACATTTCAATACAGATTGGTAGGGGTTTTGTTCATCATGGTCGCTCAAGGAATCAGACTAATGGAGCCTTTGCTGTTCACAGGAGACAGGGTTCCCCCATCAGCTGAAGAGAATATGGAGAATCGGACAAGTTTTAAGTGTTCTCATTAGTAATTGGCATGCCACTTCTGATCATCTTTCATGGGCTAAAGAAGATAATATTACCTGAGGTGTGCCTTCAGAAGAAAACTTCCAGAAGAAAACACTGGAAATTTTTTTCCAGTAAACTAGTAAATATTCCATATCAGGTTACTTACATATGCACAGACAACTGAGAGGTCATTTAGATGACATTTATTGAACACTGCATAAGTAAAAGTAGATATTTCATGGTATAGGAAACTAGCTACTTCCCATCTTTGCAGGAAATTGAGTCTAAAACATTAAAGCATTCAGCTTTCCTTTTAGGTGTTGGATTGTAATGTAATCATTAGATACTCATCTTAGAAAATCATAAGACCTTTAAGAAGGCGGAAAGATGAAGGAAAACAAATATGCCTTTTGAAAGTGACTTATGCAGTGAATGTCGTTAGAAACAAAACAATTTTAGAGGAATGTCTAATAAAACCATGTAAACCGTGGTGGTTTCCTCTAAAGTTGCCGAATTCTTTGGTTCAGTTAGACATCTCAAGTGAACTTAAAGACAAGGAAAACATGAGAAGACCACATGAGGGGCTTCCTGAGTCAAAGTAAAACCATCAAATTCAACCAAGTTATAGAAGTTTTTATGTTCAAAGAACTTTCATTTGAGAAATACAAATTATTCAAATTTTACTCATTTCCATAGGTTTTTTAAATAAAAATTTAATTTACTATCACAAACAACTGTCATTTAAATAGGTCAGTACCTCTAAATATTTATGCAAGTTTTGGTGGTCTTACTTCTTTGAGATGTTTTCAACTTTCAGTTAAATTCAGTACAGAAGTAGATAATGAAAATTTTTCTCTTTCAACGAAGAGTGTAAACCTATCATTGGAATAAAATACATCAATAATACATAAATGTCTAGTATCTGATAGGCCAAATGGAGTGGTCAGGAAGTATGCTTCTCCAGCTTTTGAACTTGACTGATGAAAGAAACAAGTTCAATGTATATTAGTAGCTAAGCACAAATTTAGAAAAAAAAAATCACTTTGCTTATCAATTTGATGTTTCTTTTTCCATTTTAGTACAATCAAGAATCACAGGCAACTACTACATAAAATGCTGTTTCTTTTTTTTCTTACAATAATCAGCTTTTTAATCTTGTTTTTATGGTTAGTTCTATCACAAATTATTGGCCTGAAAAGAACAAACTGACAAGACATTTCTATAGATCTCAATTAAAACAACAACAACAAAATAAAAAACAGATTAAAGAAACCCCAGCTAAATCTGAAAAGAATATTCAAGTCTGTGGTTTCTGAGTGATAAATTGTGGGAACAAGGGATAAACGACATCTCAGAGTTATAAACTATATGCTCTTTGAAATAAATGGCATATTGAATGTTGCCTTGGATATTCAGAGTATTTCAGGGTTTAAAAGGGCTCACAAGCAAATTTACCCACAAAACAGTTGTTGCTTATTAGTTTTTCAAATGAATTTCCAAGAAATGAATATTGTTTTTAGTTCACTAAGTTTGTGCTAGGTCCAATACATGTTTGCATGTTGCCATTTTCTCTTCTATTAACTCAAAGTTATAACAGAGAAATATCCTCATATACATTTCCACAAATACATGTGAATATAATGGATTTCTTTATATACTGTAGCCAATTATTTTTTTATATAGCCAATTTTCTTAAAATTGAAAAAAACAACATCTATCTCAAAGGATTTTTATGAGAATTACATGAATATATATATATCAATATATAAAATATATCATATATATATATAGAGAGAGAGAGAGAGAGAGAGAGAGAGAGAATAGATCCTGGTATATAGCTAAAGTAAAAGTAAAGGCTGGATAACTGTTAGTAATTATTATTAAATTCATTGTCTGATATTCAAGAAATTGTTAAGACCATTTCTTTTCCATCTTTCTATCTAGACTTCCTTTGTATTGATGGCCCCATCTAGAACAAATCAAGTTCTAAAACACTTTAGGAATGCTTTTCTCCAGGTCTTGATATTATTGCAGTTGATGTCATTCTCTTCATTGTCATCATTTTATTCAAACTATGATCCCTTCATTTCTCACCTATTTGCATGCATCCAGGAATTATACATCACCCAAAGGCAAGATCAGTTTCACAGGTTGTTATAAGTTGCCTTAGAAAGAAGTGATATCATTAATCTACCTTTGAGCTCATATGGTATTTACTATATTCTTGAAATTTAGAAAGGTCTCTAATCAAGACCAAATTGGTTATCTTAATATAAACTGTGTAACAATCAAAATTATTATCTGTTGGTAAATATTTTTTGAAGGATTGAGAGGCACAATTTAATAACTTTATTCCTTGCTCAGTTCTGATTATCTGATGGTTTCAAAATTGACTTTGCCTTAGTATCCTTTCCCATCTACTTCCATAGATATATAATCATAGTATAGCTACAGTAACATTCCAGAAATTTTTTTTGAGTAACATATTCTATGGGAAAACTAGTTGCAGTGTAATTTCTCAAAAGATTGTTCTTTTGTACCTGCACCTCCCACCTATTAGATAAGTATGGTTTCCTTTTATCTCGGTAGGAGGAGACAAGGTAAATTTTCATCCTTCATTTTTATTTTATTTTATTTAAAAAAATGTTTATTTATTTATTTGGCTGCACCAGGTCTTAGTTGCAGCATGCAAGATCTTCAGTGCGGTGTGCGGGATCATTTTTGTTGTTGTTGTGGCCTGAGAACTCTTAGTTGCAGCATGTGGGATCTAGTTCCGTGACCAGCGATGGAAACTGGGCCCTCTGCATTGAGAGTGTGGAGGCTTAGCCACTGGACAACCATGGAAGTCCCCTTCATTTTATTTTGTAAGTCAGAGAGAGGAAGAAAATTGAGGTTTCTATTAGAGCTAGTGATCGTTGGACAAAGTCTATTCTTGTGGATTGCTATCTCTGCTGCCTGTGTAGACAACCATGTTACAGTTTGTGACCTCACCCCTCTCTTGCCTCAGGGATCCAGTGGCAGCCATCCTTAGGCTGGCTACTGGTCTTAACAATGGACTGCTGAAATAGTGTACTAATCCAGTCAGGTTCCCTCTTACAACTCTGGATCAGACTATGGAAATAATTTACCAATTAAATAAAAGGACAAAACTTGAAAAAAATGCTATACATGTGAGCATAGCACATATATAGATAAAACTAAAATTATGAGAAATCAGAGGAAATCGGTTGTGGAAAATGCATTAAGAGAAAAATCCAGTAGCTCGTAAGAAAAACAACATGGTCACTAATATTCCCTGGATACTTACCACCATTATGATTCCCATTATAGTCCTTCCCTTGTCATCTCTAACAACTTCAAGAAGTTTATTTATGTGTTTTTATTTTTTAACTACAGCATGTATAAATTATTGTATAAAGGATAATATGCCTCAGTAGGGGCAACAGATAGTGTGCATGAATTTCACTAATTTTCACTATCTGGAGGAAACGAAGACTAAGAACAAATTTCATAATGATGAATTGTTTAGCACAGAATGTATTACGAAAGGCCTTTTTGGAATGGCTTAGCAGTAAAATGATTTATCATGTGGGAGAATAGATTTATGTTTGCTAAGGAAAGTATGAATAAATGCCATAGCACAGCTCTCTCATAAAAAAAAAGTTTTATTTATTTTTGAATGATAGTTTTATGTATAACATTCATCTAAAATTGTTAGCTTTACCTAAAGAAAATTGAGGCCGAGGTGGAATGTATTAGTTTTGTATTTCTGTTTCACAAATCACCATAAACTTAATGGATTAAAACAATGTCCATTTGTTAGTTCAGTTTTGTCAGACACAAGTCTGGTCTGGTGTGCCTGGGTTCTCTGCTCAGGGTGTCACAAGCTGAAATCATGACATTGGTTGGTTAAGTTCTTATCTGGAGGATCAGTGGAAATATTACTTCTAAGCTCATTCTTGTTCCTTGGCATTGAAGGGCTGAGGTCTTCATTCCCTTGCTGTCAACAGAGACCTACTCTCAGCTTCTAGAGGTCACCCACATTCTTTGTCAAGTGGCCTCTTCCATCTTCAAACATGCAATGGTTGGATTTTGAATTTCTGACTTCCTCTTCTGTTACTAGCCTCAGAAAACTCTTGGCTTTTTTTTTCTTTTTTTTTTAAAAATTTGGCTGTGCCACATGGCTTGTGGGATCTTAGTTCCCCAACCAGGGATTGAACCCGCTCTCTACGCAGTGAAAGTGCAGAGTCCTAACCACTGGACCACGAGGGAATGCCCAGAAAACTCTTGGCTTTTAAAAGATTCTTGGGATTAGGTCAAGCTCACCTCAATAATCTCTCTTTACTTGAGTCAATTATGACATTATAACGTAACCTAATCATAGGAGTAATATCTGTTTTATTCACAATCCTAGGGATTAGGATAGAATATTTTGGGAGACATCTTAGAATTCCGTCTACCACAGTGATATTTTTACATAGATCTCTAGATACAGACAGGCCTGTTAATACCTATATAATTAGAGTATTAGAATGTGATTTCTACAAATTTGTAAATTAGTTCAATATTTAATATTATAAGATCAAGGGAAATGAAATATAACATATATTATAAGTAAAGAAATAAATGCAATGTAAATAGGGAAATCGGGTACCTGGTACTCATTTCTGGCAATTTAATCAAAACTACTGAGAAAAGATTTCAATTAACCTACTTATGGTTTTGAAAGACATAATGAGACATTTTAATTATTTGATTAAACAACTACTCAAGGAAAAATTGTTTGATGATCTATACTGTATTCACTATAGACAAAGAATTTAGCTGAAGTCTGTACTACACAGAAGGAAACAAATTTAATTAAAAGTGACAACCTCGTCACTTTGAGTACCATCTATTGTTTGCAACTGAGAAAATTACATTTATATTAGAATTAGGGATTGAAGAAGAAAGTACAAGAAATTCTCAATCTACACCTCTTTATTTAACTCTTGAGGAAACTGATCCAGAGAGATTGTGATTTGCCCAAGAAGATATAGTCGTTTGATGGCAGAATTGAGACTACAGTTCCTATCTCTGATCCCAGAACTTTGTTTCTTTTGCTACTCCTTTACATGACTGACATCCTCATTGTCTCATGCCATCGTCCCAACTGGATTCGAAGCACGAGTGTGAGAATCTGTTTAGTCCCTTCCTCTGCTTTGAAAAGAGCTGAAGAAGTAGTCACTGTAAACCAAATTAAAAATTGAGTCCATTTAAAATAAAAATTAAAAGAACAGCATGACTAACAACATGCCTGGTTATGACAGCTAGACATAGCAAGAAACACAAGATTTGAGTCAAGAACATGGTATACAAGCCTTGGCTCTGCCACTGACTGACTTTGGACACAGATGTTGGCACTTAACCCCATGAGCAATTATGAAAGTATGAAGGAAAGATGAAAGATTAAATATGATATTAAGGTTCAGAATGAAACTTTCAACAATGGACTTAATTTTATGCTTAACTCTGATATATTTATCATAATATAATTAACATCATTTCTCTGCACACTGGTGATAGCTAGAATTAATTCTTACAGTTCTCTTTAGTTGGCAAAGCCCTTTCTTGGTCAGAATCAACCTTATTCCATTAACTCTGGTTTGCAGAAGATGATAGCCAGCAGTGTTGGAATTATTCATGTGGATTATGGGCAGGGATTTTGGTATTTGGACTCAACTTTAATGAATTTGAGCCAAGGAAAACACTTCATCAAAATCAAAGGACTCCAGATTTATTATTTCTTTTTTCTTTTATTTAATAGAGCTCTTAAGTATAAAACAAAGAACTTTCATTGCCACAAAAGGCCTACTTCATCATAATTATAAAGGATAATCTCTCAAATGAAAAGTTGTACATTTTAGAAACATTAAAATAATCATTCAGGATGCTCCTCAAACCAGTTATAGAATTGTAGGGCTGGAGAGAATCATAGAGATCATTCATCCCAACCTGGTTATTTTACAGGTGAGGAAACAGAGATACACAGCTTAATTTATGGATGAAGGTCTTGAAAACCCAAGACACATCCTCCAGGTTTAACATATATTGTATCACATCATGCAACTTTTCAAGTACACATAACTTTCACTTTTTGATCTGAAAATATCCTGCAGTTTAGGATTGAGGAACTGAAATATTAATCATTCTCCTCTAAGACATTCTAAGTCTGTTTAAAGTAGTTATTGTCATTATTATCAATCTTGAAATTAGCTTAGCTTTTACTTTTTAAGGTATATCAATGAAATAACTGTATTCTTCAGGTTTCTCTACAAAAGTGTTTTTTAAACTTAATTGCATATTGAAATCAGCATGGGGGCTTTAAGAAATACAGGTCCTTGCATCTCACTTTCAGAGATTTTGATTTATTTAATCTGAGATGTGATCTGGGTGGGATCTTTTAAAAAAACTCCCTAGATGATTCCATTGTAAGGGTAAAATTGAGAACCATTGCAAGATCAACAAAGTAGGCAGGGTTGATGGCAAGAATCTAAGCTATCGGGTAACACAATTCTGGTGTCTTTCTTCCGTATCTTGTGAGTTCTTCCGTATCTTGTGAGTTCCTTTATTAATTGATCAGAATGTTAAATGGAGAATTGGCACATTTTGCTCCTACTTTTACAAATTTATTTGTCTACTAAAAGTCTAAATATTTGCTAAACACCGTTAATATAAATACAAATAACATGTATACCCTGTCCTTAAGGAACTTCCTGTCATGGTGGGGTCAGATTAGGAGGCATTCTTGTCAATGAAGCTTATAAGACAATGGGAAGATTGTCCAGACGAGGCATGCATGGCTGATTTTGCCCACTGACATTATTCATCTATAGTACTAGTTGTGCATGGAGCATTTCTATCTATCCAGATATAGTTCACCTGGATGTAGTATATCATTTTGTGACGAACAGTTAAAAGAAAACAGTTCTTGGATAGGACGGCTGGTTTTCCAAATTCACTCAAATAACATGGATGGAGAATAGACACTTTCCTCCCTCATTGTGCTGGAAGTGCGTGTGATTTTGTATGAGTCAATGAGTCAATTGACGTTAAAGAACAGTCAATAGAGTTCAAGAAAAACACTTCTGCTTATCCCTGAGCACACCCTGTTCATTCATGCTTCCCTCCAGCCGCATGAACACTTCTCTCCAAGAACATAACCAGGCAGATTCTTGCCAACCTGTGGGGTGGATCTGGAAGGTGTATAAATAGTGATGAGGAAGAGATGAGAAATATGTTTTCATAAATGACTTAGAGTAATTTAAAATATGAAACCTCTGTTACTGAAAGGAATCAAAAAAAAACAATTTAACTTCTAGGTGCTGTAGCTATTTTTTATTTTATTATATTGTATGTACATATGAAAAAAAAATTTTTAATACTTGAAAAAAACACAATCAACTAGCGAGAAATCAAAACATTTATTGTCTCTATTTGGTTTATATAATATGAACTATTAACTATCAACTTCACATAATATTTGGATATAATAAGAATCATATACAAGCTCAACGACTGAGGTTAAAAAATAAATCTCTATATGATGGGATTTAACAAAATTAAGATTAAGATTCTTTGGAAAGAAATTAGATTAAGCTCTGTGAAGTTAGGAACATCCTTAACTGTCAATGTAGTACCTGGCAGATTTATTTGCTGAATGAATGAGGAAATGTCTTCAGTTTGTAAGCTAAATGTGCATTTGCCATTTTTCTCATTTGAAAGTGCTCAGAATCTGGTTTTAGTGTTTCTTCCTGTGTAATCATATTTATAGCTTTTAAAAAAGAAGTTAGAGACTGTCTTATACAAATTTTGATTCAGTGATATTAGCAGTAAAGTGGTACATAATAATTTCTTTATTATATTATAGGACTCATTGAACTGAACATTTTATGACAAATAAATAATCTTACAGTCAATGAATACCTAATAAAATAAAGGTATAAAGTAAATTTTCAGATCTCGTGTGATGATTAAAAGTTATATTTGTATTTTAATAGATATTACATATGCATTGAATTTATATATCAATTTCCAAAGCATTGATTATGGTTGGCTATTAGCTATATAGTTTTGTGGATATACATTCTCGGTCAGTGGCCTCCAATTTTTTCAGCTCAAAGTTGGCAGTAACCATCCTAAATGGTATAAACCACTTAAAATGAAGCCTCTTCTTTCCTTGTGTGGCCGGTAAATTAGCCAACTATGTTCAAATTTTACCATTCAAAATTAAAATCAGATGCTTTCTGAAAAGCATAGTAAAGCATTGGCCAGAGAATTCCCATTACTTCTCTCCAGTCACATTTAAGTATGATGTCCTGTCACTGTGGGGCTTACTGGTATCAAGAAGATGTCAAAAATATCTCTTCCTAAATTTAAAAAAGACCACTCAATATCTAAATTTCACTGTTAGAGATGGGGAGGATCCAGCTCTCTTAAATATTGTATTACTATGTTTTATGATAAAAATATGTTTACATATATATATATATCAACAATATGTTTCAATTCATATATAAATAATAGGAGCTGGAATTTTGCATCATGAAACTGCAGAAGTGGTACAAGTACAAAGTTCTACATCACTCTTTCTTGCTCTCTGCCAACGAGTCATTCAGAAACATTAATATGTACATCAGTGACAAAATTGGCATTTTGTTTTGTTTTGTTTTTTTGCAGTACGCGGGCCTCTCACTGTTGTGGCCTCTCCCATTGTGGAGCACAGGCTCCGGACACACAGGCTCAGCAGGCATGACTCATGGGCCCAGCCGCTCCGCGGCATGTGGGATCTTCCCAGACCGGGGCACGAACCCGTGTCCCCTGCATCGGCAGGCGGACTCTCAACCACTGCGCCACCAGGGAAGCCCAAATTAGCATTTTTTGAGTCAGTTTTACTTGATCAAGATCTATCCATGTAGATCAGAGGTATAAAACTGAAAAGACAGACATTCGATTATTTCACTGTATCAAATTAACCAATTTCCATCTCTACAGAATCAGTTCATCTGGTTTTTCATCCCATGAAACTTCATTAAGCATTAATTATATGACAAGACTTGTGCTAGACTCTAGGTATGCAATAGTGACAAAAGCAGCCATGGTGTCTGCCATCACAGAGAGGTACTGGGAAAGAGAGACGTTAATCATATTAAGGCACAAATTTTTATTTAATACATAATGCTAAGTGCTATGAAGAACTGACATGTTGTGCTACCAGAATATATAATAAAAGGGTCTTGATCTGCTCTGTGGTGTTTGGGAATTCTTCCCTCAGGAAGTGAAGTTTGACCTGAATTACTATTCTTCAAATTTGAGACAATAACAGAGAATATCTTAAGCAGAGAGAAGAGTTCTAGCAAAAGCCCTGCAATGAGATAGAACATGACATTTTGAGAAAGTGAGACAATGCCACTAAAGCTGGAGCAAAGAGCAAGGGTGGATGGTGTAAGACGAAGCTGGAGATGTAGGTGAGGTTGAAACCACGTAAGGTATTATTTTGTGCTGTATAAAGGCTATGTCTTCATTCTCAGTGGCAGTGAAAAACCATTGAAGAGTTTCTAAGCAAAGAAGAAAAAATGATGAAATTTTAGCTTTCAAAACATCAGTTTCATGAAGAAATATTAGCTTCATGAAGTAATATGAAGAAAGGATTGGAATAAGAGTGACTATGAAGAGATCAATCATTAGGCAATTCAGAAATCAAGTCTTGGGCAAATGGATGACTATACTAAGGTGGTGAAAGGAAGCTTAAAGAAGAGTGGACTTCCGGGAAGATGGTGGAAGAGTAAGACGCGGAGATCACCTTCCTCCCCACAGATACACCAGAAATACATCTACACGTGGAACAACTCCTACAGAACACCTACTGAAAGCTGGCAGAAGACCTCAGACCTCCCAAAAGGCAAGAAACCCCCCCCCCCCCCACATACCTGGGTAGGGCAAAAGAAAAAAGAAAAAACAGAGACAAAATATAGGGACGAGATCTGCACCAGTGGGAGGGAGCTGTGAAGGAGGAAATGTTTCCACACACTAGGAAGCCCCTTCGCGGGCGGAGACTGCGGGTGGCAGAGGGGGAAGCTTCGGGGCCGCGGAGGAGAGCACAGCAACAGGGGTGCGGAGGCCAAAGCGGAGGGATTCCTGCACAGAGGCTCAGGGCCGACCGGCACTCACCAGCCGAGAGGCTTGTCTGCTCACCCGCCAGGGCGGGCGGGGCTGCGAGCTGAGGCTCGGGCTTTGGTCGGAGCGCCGGGAGAGGACCGTTGGCGGCGTGAACACAGCCTGCAGGGAGTTAGTGCACCACGACTAACTGGGAGGGAGTCTGGGGGAAAGTCTGGACCTGCCGAAGAGGTAAGAGACTTTTTTTTCCCTCTTTGTTTCCTGGTGCGCGAGGAGAGGGGATTAAGAGCGCTGCTTAAAGGAGCTCCAAAGACGGGCGCGAGCCGCGGCTAAAAGCGCGGACCCCAGAGACGGGCAGGAGATGCTAAGTCTGCTGCTGTCGCCCCCAAGAAGCCCGTGTGCGAGCACAGGTTACTATCCACACCTCCCTTCCGGGAAGCCTGTGCAGCCCGCCACTGCCAGGGTCCCGGGATCCAGGGACAACTTCCCCGGTAGAATGCACTGAGCGCCTCAGGCTGCTGCAATGTTACGCCGGCCTCTGCCGCCGCAGGCCCGCCCCACACTCCGTGCCCCTCCCTCCCCCCGGCCTGAGTGAGCAGAGCCCCTGAATCAGCGGCTCCTTTAACCCCGTCCTGCCTGAGCGAAAAACAGACGCCCTCCAGTGACCTACACGCAGAGGCAGGGCCAAATCCAAAGCTGAGCCCCTGGGAGCTGTGAGAACAAAGAAGAGAAAGGGAAATCTCCCCCAGCAGCCTCAGGAGCAGCGGATTAAAGCTCCACAATCAACTTGATGTACTCTGCATCTGTGGAATACATGAATAGACAATGAATCATCCCGAATTAAGGAGCCGTGTGGATGAAAGGATCTTGGTGCTCCAGCCAGGAGTCAGGGCTGTGCCTCTGAGGTGGGAGAGCCAACTTCAGGACACTGGTCCACAAGAGACCTCCCAGCTGCACATAATATCAAACGGCAAAAATCTCCCAGAGATCTCCATCTCAACACCAGCACCCAGCTTCACTCAACGACCAGCAAGCTACAGTGCTGGACATCCTATGCCAAATAACTAGCAAGACAGGAACACAACCCCACCCATTAGCAGAGAGGCTGCCTAAAATCATAATAAGTCCACAGACACCCCAAAACACACCACCAGACGTGGACCTGCCCACCAGAAAGACAAGATCCAGCCTCATCCACCAGAACACAGGCACTAGTCCCCTCCACCAGGAAGCCTACACAACCCACTGAACCAACCTTAGCCACTGGGGACAGACACCAAAAACAATGGGAACTATGAACCTGCAGCCTGCAAAAAGGAGACCCCAAACACAGTAAGGTAAGCAAAATGCTAAGACAGAAAAACACACAGCAGATGAAGGAGCAAGATAAAAACCCACCAGACCTAACAAATGAAGAGGAAATAGGCAGTCTACCTGAAAAAGAATTCAGAATAATGATAGTAAAGATGATCCAAAATCTTGGAAATAGAATAGACAAAATGCAAGAAACATTTAACAAGGACCTAGAAGAACTAAAGATGAAAAAAACAATGATGAACAACACAATAAATGAAATTAAAAATACTCTAGATGGGATCAATAGCAGAATAACTGAGGCAGAAGAACGGATAAGTGACCTGAAAGATAAAATAGTGGAAATAACTACTGCAGTGAAGAATAAAGAAAAAAGAATGAAAAGAACCGAGGACAGTCTCAGAGACCTCTGGGACATTAAACGCAGCAACATTCGAATTATAGGGGTTCCAGAAGAAGAAGAGAAAAAGAAAGGGACTGAGAAAATATTTGAAGAGTTTATAGTTGAAAACTTCCCTAATATGGGCAAGGAAATAGTTAATCAAGTCCAGGAAGCACAGAGAGTCCCATACAGGATAAATCCAAGCAGAAATATGCCAAGACACTTATTAATCAAACTGTCAAAAATTAAATACAAAGAAAACATATTAAAAGCAGCAAGGGAAAAACAACAAATAACACACAAGGGAATCCCCATAAGGTTAACAGCTGATCTTTCAGCAGAAACTCTGCAAGCCAGAAGGAACTGGCAGGACATATTTAAAATAATGAAGGAAAAAACCCCCAACCAAGATTACTCTACCCAGCAAGGATCTCATTCAGATTTGATGGAGAAATTAAAACCTTTACAGACAAGCAAAAGCTGAGAGAGTTCAGCACCACCAAACCAGCTTTACAACAACTGCTAAAGGAACTTCTCTAGGCAAGAGACACAAGAGATGGAAAAAACCTACAATAACGAACCCAAAACAATTAAGAAAATGGGAATAGGAACATACATATCGATAATTACCTTAAATGTAAATGGACTAAATGCTCCCACCAAATATTCCACCAAAATGGAATATTACTCATCCATAAAAAGAAACAAAATTGAGCTATTTGTAATGAGGTGGATAGACCTAGAGTCTGTCATACAGAGTGAAGTAAGTCAGAAAGAGAAAGACAAATACCGTATGCTAACACATATATATGGAATTTAAGAAAAAAAAATGTCATGAAGAGCCTAAGGGTAAGACAGGAATAAAGACACAGACCTACTAGAGAATGGACTTGCGGATATGGGGAGGGGAAGGGTAAGCTGTGACAAAGCTAGAGAGAGGCATGGACATTTATACACTACCAAACGTAAGGTAGATAGCTAGTGGGAAGCAGCCGCATAGCACAGGGAGATCAGCTCGGTGCTTTGTGACCACCTGAAGGGGTGGGATAGGGAGGGTGGGAGGGAGGGAGATGCAAGAGGGAAGAGAGATGGGAACATATGTATATGTATAACTGATTCACTTTGTTATTAAGCAGAAACTAACATACCATTGTAAAGTGATTATACTCCAATAAAGATGTAAAAAAAAAAAAAAAAAAGAAGAGTGAATGCCCTTAAGAGATCTCTAGAAATTGAATCTAAATAATTGATTTAACATGGAAATAAGGAAAATAATTATGTTAAGTTTTTAATTTTTACGACTAGGATACTGATGATCGTTGTATTGAGACAGGGAACACTGGAAGAGAACCGGGTAGTTGCTTTTGTAGAGGGGGATTTGCTTTGTTTATTCATTCATTTGTATAGTTTTGTTTCGGGTGGGAAGAAATCAGGGATTTGATTTTGGCCATGTTGAGTCTGAGGTGCATCTGAGGTATGTGGAGCTGTATAGTTCTTCATTGTAGTTTTATACTATACACCTTTCTCCTGCTGTCAGAAAGTGAGCATTCCTATGAAATCTTTTATAAGCTGAAATGGCATAAAGCAAAGAAGCAGTTACCTTAGGACAGAGCTTGCTAACAGTTGCACGAAATAAACTGAGATAAAGCACAGATGCTCACAGACAGAGTTCAGAGATGTGGCGTCTTGATGCTGAGATGCTGAATATAGTTCCCAGGGAAGGAGCTTGGCAGCGCCATTCTTACTGCTTGGGGTGTAGGCCGCTTTTGTAACGGGCTTGCTACAAAACCAACGCTGACCACCATTTTCACTCTTCACCTTTTTTTGTAAAAGTGAAAATCCTTTTTGATTTCTTTTGGTTAGCAAAAACAGGTACTAATGTAGGTCTTTCATAAAAATGAAGTGTGTAAAGTGAACTTTCACAAAACGGAGGTACCAGTACAGGTTTGGAAATCATCTAGGGCTAAAAATGTAAATCTGGAAGGCCTGGGTATCTAGTCACCAGTTGACTAGATCAGCAATTGAAGCTGTAGATTTAGATGCGAGAGTAGAATAGGAAGTCTCACAGCCTAGATAGCCTTGAAGAACTCTAACAATTGGGCTGAGGAGGCTGAGAACTGATCAGAGTTGGGAGTATAACCAAGAGGTTGTTGTTACAGGCAAAGGAAGAGAATGTTTGCAGGAGGAGCTGACCAAAAGATGCTGAAACTGTTGAGAGGTTACAGTGACAGTGAATTTTTTAACTGAAGGTTATTTCAATACAAAATCTGGCCAATAACTCAGAAGTCTGGAAAAAAAGTCTGACTGATGAATTTGATGATGTAGATGTCATTGGGTGTGAGGATGTTTTTATTTTTGTTTTTTAGGTTGGTAGGGGACACTTGAGAATATTTAAATTCTGATGAGAGGGATCCAAGTGAGAAAGTATGTTAAGCATATTGGAATATTTATATGCATGTATTTTGTGTTCACTGTACTTTCCCATCTCCCTTTCTAAGGAGAGAGCCAGGCCTTGGCAATCCCTTTTCCCAGGGGAAGGTTTATTCTACGTTTCAGAATATTGTTTTCCCTGAAGCTCCTTGAGAGGATTATTTTATAGGAGTAGAAAAGGATGGGAGGGGTTCTACCTACTCTATCAAGTGGGAGGAGGGTGAGAAAGGCTCTCGTGGCTTTTAAGAATCTTATCAAGAGCTCCTCAAGCATTCATAGTGCAATTTCTGTGGGTAGGAGCTGACAGATCTTCAGAGTCCTATGACTGTTGCCAGAAAATTATGGGAACAAGGCAGTAAAGGATTTGACAGTTATTGCCAGGGATAAGCATACTGCATGCTAATTGTTTCCTTGTTGCTTTATCTCACCAGAAGCAAAAGTTACCCATGTTCAGCTTGTAGATTCAGACTGGTCTGAAAGCATTCTTTTCTTAATTATCTATCTAGGACCTTCAGTCTTCTGTGAAGTTCATCTGTTATTTTTCTTTACCTATTTTTTTCAAAGTAAATTTTTAGTTTGATTATATTTCAATTTTTTAAGCATATTCTGCTTTCTCTTTTGTGTTACTTCTGTCCAGTCAGGATTTTATGGTTTATACTAGATTAGCATTCAAAGATTTAGCTATTTGTTTTCAGATAGTAGTATTTTCTGGTGCTGTGTTGCTAACAGGCAGGAAAGAGATGTTTAGCTCATGAAAGAAACTAGCCCACCTCCAAACAGCTGAATTTCAATGTGGTTCTATGATAGTATGCAGCATCCCTTGATCTTGTAGTTGATGAGTTTATAATAAGCTTATTTAACATTAGACCTTGAACTACAATTTGGATCATTCAGTATACAGAAACTGAGCCTGATATATTCAGTTGTTACTCTTGAACAATAACAGTACAAATGTAGATTAAAGAAGGTTCAATGCACTGAGTCCTATAATTTTATAGATAAAACATGAAATCTCTGTATTTTTATTCTCTATTGTATGCTTGTGTAATTGGACTTTTCCATCACTCAATAATTTTGGAATTATATGCAATATTCATCTCCTCAGCAGACTGCAATCTCTCGATGTGGACCAGCATGTCATACTGAGCACAGTATTCACAGTGAGTTGCCTGGAAAATAGCAAGCCCTCAGTCAACATTTATTGAATGAATGAGTGGGTGGATGGATAAGATATTTTCTTTTACTTATTTTTTTATACAGCAGGTTCTTATTAGTTATCTATTTTATACGTATTAGTGTATACATGTCAATCCCAATCTCCCAATTCATCCCACCACCACCACCACCACCACCACCCGCCACTTTCCCCCCTTGGTGTCCATACGGTTGTTCTCTATATTTGTGTCTCTATTTCTGCCCTGCAAACAGGTTCATCTGTACCACTTTTCTAGGTTCCACATATACGTGTTAATATATGATATTTGTTTTCCTCTTTTTGACTTACTTCACTCTGTATGACAGTCTCTAGTTCCATCCACATCTCTACAAATGAAACAATTTTGTTCCTTTTTACGGCTGAGTAATATTCCATTGCATATATGTACCACATCTTCTTTATTCATTCATCTGTTGGTGGGCATTTAGGTTGCTTCCATGACCTGGCTATTGTAAATAGTGCTGCAGTGAACATTGGGGTGCATGTGTCTTTTTGAATTATGGGTTTCTCTGGGTATATGCCCAGTAGTGGGATTGCTGGATCATATGGTAATTCTATTTTTAGTTTTTTAAGGAACCTCCATACTGTTCTCCATAGTGACTGTATCAATTTACATTCCCACCAACAGTGCAAGAGGGTTCCCTTTTCTCCACACCCTCTCCAGCATTTGTTGTTTGTAGATTTTCTGATGATACCGATTCTAACTGGCATGAGGTGATACCTCATTGTAGTTTTGATTTGCATTTCTCTAATAATTAGTGATGTTGAGCAGCTTTTCATGTGCTTCTTGGCCATCTGTATGTGTTCTTTGGAGAAATGTCTATTTAGGTCTTCTGCCCATTTTTTGATTGGGTTGTTTGTTTTTTTAATATTGAGCTGCATGGGCTGTTTATATATTTTGGAGATTAATCCTTTGTCCGTTGATTCATTTTCAAATATTTTCTCCCATTCTGAGGGTTGTCTTTTTGTCTTGTTTGTAGTTTCCTTTGCTGTGCAAAAGCTTTTAAGTTTCATTAGGTCCCATTTGTTTAGTTTTGTTTTTATTTCCATTATTCTAGGAGGTGGGTCAAAAAAGATCTTTCTGTGATTTATGTCAGAGTGTTCTGCCTATGTTTTCCTCTAAGAGTTTTATAGTGTCTGGTCTTACATTAAGGTCTCTAATACATTTTGAGTTTATTTTTGTGTATGGTGTTAGGGAGTGTTCTAATTTCACACTTTTACATGTAACTGTCCAGTTTTCCCAGCACCACTTATTGAAGAGACTATCTTTTCTCCATTTTATATTCTTGCCTCCTTTGTCATAGATTAGTTGACCATAGGTGCATGGGTTTGTCTCTGGGCTTTCTATCCTGTTCTATTGATCTATATATCTGTTTTTGTGCCAGTACCATATTGTCTTGATTACTGTAGCTTTGCAGTATAGTCTGAAGTCAGGGAGTCTGATTCCTCCAGCTCCATATTTTTCCCTCAAGACTGCTTTGGCCATTCGGGGTCTTTTGTGTTTCCATACAAATTTTAAGATTTTTAGTTCTAGTTCTGTAAAAAATGCCACTGGTAACTTGGTAGGGATTACATTGAATCTGTAGATTGCTTTGGGTAGTATAGTCATTTTCACAATATTGATTTTTCCAATCCAAGAACATGGTATATCTCTCCATCTGTTTGTGTCATCCTTGATTTCTTTTATCAGTGTCTTATAGTT
Organism: Stenella coeruleoalba; assembly: GCF_951394435.1. Lineage (NCBI taxonomy): Eukaryota > Metazoa > Chordata > Mammalia > Artiodactyla > Delphinidae > Stenella > Stenella coeruleoalba. The sequence goes on along the minus strand of NC_137151.1, from coordinate 82,996,917 downwards.
TTCTGAATACAGGTGTTTACCTCCTTAGGTAGGTTTATTCCTAGGTATTTTTTTTGTTGTTGCAATGGTGAATGGAATTGTTTCCTTAATTTCTCTTTCTGATCTTTCATTGTTAGTGTATAGCAGTGCAAGACATTTCTGTGCATTAATTTTGTATCCTGCAACTTTACTAAATTCATTGATTAGCTCTAGTAGTTTTCTGATGGCATATTTAGGATTCTCTATGTATAGTATCATGTCATCTGCAAACAGTGACAGTTTTACTTCTTCTTTTCCAATTTGTATTCCTTTTATTTCTTTTTCTTCTCTGATTTCCGTGGCTAGGACTTCCAAAACTATGTTGAATAATAGTGGCATGAGTGGACATCTTTGTCTTGTTCCTCATCTTAGAGGAAACGGTTTCAGTTTTTCACCATTGAGAATGATGTTTGCTGCGGGTTTGTCATATATAGCCTTTATTATGTTGAGGTAGGTTCCCTCTATGCCCACTTTCTGGAGAGTTTTTATAATAAATCAGTGTTGAATTTTGTCAAAAGCTTTTTCTGCATCTATTGAGATGATCATATGGTTTTTATTCTTCAATTTGTTAATATGGTTTATCACATTGATTGATTTGCATATATTGAAGAATCCTTGCATCCCTGGGATAAATCTCACTTGATCATGATGTATGATCCTTTTAATGTGTTGTTGCATTCTGTTTGCTAGTATTTAGTTGAGGATTTTTGCATCTATATTCATCAGTGATATTGGTCTGTAATTTTCTTTTTTTGTATTATCTTTGTCTGGTTTCGGTATCAGGGTGATGGTGGCCTCGTAGAATGAGTTTGGGAGTGTTCCTTCCTCTGCAATTTTTTGGATGAGTTTGAGAAGGATAGGTGTTAGCTCTTCTTTAAATGTTTGATAAGTTATATTTTCTACTGAAACATTTCCCCAGTTCTCTAAGGTGCTAAGATATTTCCCAAACAAATGATTTCTTTTTTTAAAAAAAATTGGATACTTTTCCTTTCATTATTCATTCATGTAACATTTATTTAAAACCTGGTTTATGCCAGGCATAGTGCTTGTAGCTGCTTTCACGATTCATAATGTAGTGTGTATTCTTATCATACTTAGAAACCTACTGCATTGACTGCCAAAGGAAATTTCTGGACACGGAAGATGTTTGACTCTGCGAACAGTGGCCTTCCTCCTTTCCATGTCCTAGAAAGAAATTCAGAGAAGGAAATGTCAGTAACTATTCAATGGCAAATATGTTTTAGAGATTATATGTAAGGAGAACTACACTGGCCACAGTTTAGTTATAAATAAGAAGCCCTGGGAAAGGTTCAACATGAACACATGTTTGGATCAAACAGTCTTGTTATGCAAAAGACAAATTGCTGGAAAGGTACCCCAGCCAGGAGATTCACTCACTAGTGGCTGTTATTATTAAGGCAGTAATAGCCAAAATATTTTATTTAGTGTGATATTTATATTGCCCTTGCTATTTATGGATACACGGTTGGACTTTTCCACTGTAATTCAGGAGAAAGGTCACACTGATTCACTTGAAGGTATATATGTGTTATGTTGTTTTCCTTACTTGTTAGCTCACAGAACAGGTAAATTAATATTTACTAAGAGCAGAGTTCTTGGCTAGTGTTTTATATACCTTCTTACATTTTATCCTTTAATAATTTCTATTCAGCAACTCATATTAGTTATGCATAAAGATGAAAAAATTAAGACTCAGAGATTCTAATTTGCCTAAGTCACAGCTACTAAGTCGTGAGGTCAGAATTTGATTCCATTTCCCTGAGAGTTGAAATTTTATGATTATCCCATTATGAACATTGGCCAAATAGGCACTAGTAATGTATGTTCCAGCCTTTAAAGAAAACCCAAGTGTAAAACAAAGTGAATAAATCAGTGCATATTATCCAATGCCTAAACAGGCTTATTTCAGGAATGAAAAGGTGATTCAGTATAGGGAAGTTTACCATAATAATTTTTGTCATTAACAAATTAAAGGAGAAAAATCAAACTATTACATCAGGAAATGCTACCCTCCAAAAAAGCACTTGATAAACATCAGCAGGATCTATTCTTGGTAAAAAACAACAACAAAAAAACAATAATAGATGAAACTTTCTTAAACATAATTAAAAATTATTAGCAGTCAATTTTTTTACATATTTTTAAATAGCTATATTCTACAAATATTTTGGTAAGAGATTGGGAACATTTTTGTTATCACTATTATTCAAATAATTTTTGGCATTTCTATGAAATGTAATATATCAAGCAGAATTAATCACACAAAATATCACAAAGGAAAGGATAATATCATAAAAATTTGAGGTATTTAAGGAAGAAGCTATTAAATCTAACAAAAATTGTTATAAGCCAACTAGGTATGACAAACTAAATAATAGTTTTCCTTAATACTAAAAGTGAGTTATAAATTAAAATAAAAAAGATTTCATTCACAAAAGCAGAGTCAAAAATACCAACATATAAAAATGGAAAAAAAAAAAAGATATTCCTTGTAGAATGGAGTTTCTAGGATAACAGGACACAAAATGTCAACAATAGGAGAGTGATTAATTCATTATAGTAAATTTTCTTAATATAATAATATGTAATTATAAAAATAATAGATATAAATGTACTTAGTTTTAAATGATGTTCATGACATGATAAGACTAATGAGTACATTACTCATTTTTATAGAAAAGATAGCTTTCATATTATATATTTATATGTATAATATATATTTCTATAGGCACATATTTTATATGAAACCCTTGACATTATATCTGTATGTGGGTATTTATGTGTGTCTGCATGTGTGTGTGTAGGTGAGCAGAAATCTTGACAAGTCAAAAACTAGAGAGAACTTAGAATAGTACATATCAGTAATACATGTTTATTGTTATTTTCATGTCTTTATAAAATTTTTCCTTAAATAAAATGTTCTCATGAAGAATCTGGGAAAAATAAACTCCAAACTGTAAGTTGCTGTCTTCAGGAGACAGGATTTCACAGACTGGGTCTGTATGGGCAGGACAATGTAAATGAAGCTTTTACTTTCAATCTCAGGTAGGTTTTTTTTTTAAGTGTCTGTAGACTTAGAGGACATTTTTACCTTACAGTGTTTTCCAGTACTTTTCAAGGAAAAATAAAGAAGAAATTTTTTTAAATGTTAGGAGAATTTTCAATTTCCAAATATCATAAAATGTCAGAACTGGAATTGGTGTTCAGTGGATACATTCAGTCACTCACAAAAAGACATGCTTTACACTGTGTGACATTATGTAAGCCCTCATTCACTGATGAGAACATTGAAGCCTAGAAAGAAATATAGACTTTGCCTCTTGTTTTGAGGTTAGCAAATTAGAACAGAAACAAAAACCACAAAAAACCCTGAGGGATTCGTACATGGGGCAAGTGTGTTTCAGATAAGCTTCTCTCCACACAAGGAAGGTAGGGAACAGTATGAAGGAACTAGAGTAGCAGGGACCAGCCATGATCATCTAGGAGTAGTAAGAGTACTAATAACAGAGATCATAATCCTTGCCATAGTAACTGCCACTTCCTATTAGGCACCAGGATGGGCAGTTTTTAGTTTATATCATTAATTCTGACATTGAACCTATGAGGTAATTCTTGGTCACATTAATTTTCAGAGGTGAAACTGTGTCTAAGAAATTTCCAGAGTTAAGGGATGTGCCCAGAGTTGAGTGATGTGATGCTAAATGTTTAACTACCAGCTTTGAGGAAAAATAAATGTATGCCCCTATACTCACACATATGTTAACTATATGAAAAGATAAATTTATGTACACACATAACCTTACTATAATTTTTACTTACGTAAAAGATGTGTAGCACACAATTTACAAATAATAATAAAATATAAAATACTCTATTATAAATCCATGTAACCAGTTGAGTCTCACAGGATACCCTCTGATTTTTGCTGAACTCAGCAACTATATATCTGTGATTGTAAATGACGGAAAAATGTAATTCGGATGTGAAAATGGTTTGACATTTTCATTTATATTAATGAGTAAGATGAAGTGAAATAGCAAAGCCACATATTGGAACTTTATTCATTAATCAATACTTCGAGCAACTTCTTTACTGAATCCCAGAATAGCTTTTGAATGCTGGTAGAATATTTCTTTAATTGTTTTTGTGCTATTCAAAATATAAAGGTTACATATCTGACATAATTTTTTAAGTTTAATCTGCATTATTAGCGTTTTCTCAATCATTTTCTTAAGTATAGTCAATCAGCAAAACAATAAAGCAAACCCTGATTTGTAGCATGTGCTGATTTCCATAGTGTAAATACTCCCATCAATGGCCAGTGAAAGCTGGTATGAGCCAGCTTCAGCACCCAGTGCCAGATTTGCAAAAGGGAGGTAGAAAAATACTTTAAAAGGGAGAAAAGTTAATCTTTGCCTATTCAGATATTACTCTGATTTCAAGTAATACTTGGGATTTTAAAAAAATAATTTAAAAAATTTTCACCACACCTTTTCCAGCATTTATTGTTCCTAGATTTTTTGATAATGGCCATTCTTACCCTGAGAAAACCATAATTCAAAAAGAGTCATGTACCACAATGTTCATTGCAGCACTATTTACAATAGCCAGAACATGGAAGCAACCTAAGTGTCCATTAACAGATGAATGGATAATGAAGATGTGGTGCATATATACAATGGAATATTACTCAGCCTTAAAAAGAAAGCAAATTGAGTTATCTGTAGCAAGGTGGATGGACCTAGAGTCTGTCATACAGAGTGAAGTAAGTCAGAAAGAGAAAAGCAAATGCCGCATGCTAGTGCATATATATAGAATCTAAAAAAAAATAAAAAATGGTACTGGTGAACCTAGTGACAGTGCAGGACTAAAGACGTTGACATAGAGAATGGACTTGAGGACACGGAGTGGGAGGGGAAAGCTGGACCAAAGTGAGAGTGGCATCGACATATACACACTACCAAATGTAAAATAGCTAGTGGAAAGCAGCAGTATAGCACAGGGAGAACAGCTCAGTGCTTTGCCGATGACCTAGAGGGGTGGGATAGGGAGGGTGGGAGGGAGGCTCAAGAGGGAGAGGATATGGGGATATATGTATGCATATGGCTGAGTTACTTTGTTGTACAACAGAAACTAACACAGTATTGTGAAGCAATTATGCTCCAATAAAGATCTATTAAAATAACATTTTTGATTTATTTTCAAATTTAGAGAAAATTTGTAGGAAAAGTACAAAGACCTTCCACATGTTCTTCAGCAGTTGTTTATGTTTCTCCCCAATTTGCTTTATTATTTTTCTCCGAATCTTCTGTCGTTCCTTTCTCCATTTCTCTCTCTCTCTTTCCATTTATCTCTCTTTGTCTGTCTCTCTCTCTGATCAGTCATGCTAGGTGTAGGTGTTTATTTACCTTTTCAAGGAACCAGATTTTAACTTCGTTAATTTTGTCTTTTTTTTCTCACACTACATTATTGGTTTTTGCTTTATCACTATCATTTTCTTTATTCTACTTAAGTCTAAGCTGTTCTTTTTTTTTTCCTAGCCTCTTAATGGAAAAACTTGGTAACAGATTTTAAGAACATTATTCTTTAATTGGAACTTCTCAGGCTACACATTTCCCCCAAAACACAGCTTTAAGTTGATCTTGCAAATTTTGTTGTGATATATTTTTACTACAATTCTCTTGCAATAACTTCTAATTTCCCTTGTAATTTGTTTTTGAGCTGTGAGTTACCTAGCAGTACGTCAAATTTTGAAATAATTGGGGCTTTTATACATATCTTATACTTACTGATTTCTAATTCAATCCTCTATTAGTTTTTCAGCTATAACTACTTACATTATTTTAAGTAAGTGTTCTAAGGATTGCAATATGTATTCTTTATTTTAGAATTAATATTGTACCACTTTATGTAAAAGGTAATAACTTTGCAACAGTACAATTCCTTTTATCTGGTTACTGTTGTTCTTGTCATGTTTATTACAGCTACTTATGAGTCCCATGACAGTGCTGTTATTCATTCAGTCACACATTCAGTCACACATTTTTTTAAGAAGTAATGATAAAATATTCTTTGTATATTCTTTAATTCTGTTGCATTCTTTAATTTTTATCAACATATTTACCATTTCTAGTTCTCCCTACTCTTTCCTATAGATCCAGTATTCACCTGGTTTCTGTTCTTTTCAGCCAGAAGAATTTTTTTTTTTTTTTTAGTTTTTCTTTCATTGCACAACTACTGGAAATACATTTTCTCCATTTGTACCTGAAAACTTCATAATTTTTGCTTTTATACCTAAAATATATTTTTACTGGATATTGTATTTGTGGTCCTTGATATTTTTGTTGTTTCAGGATTTAAGGAGACAATTCTAGTGGGATGAAGTTCAACGTTTATCCATATCATTATTTTTCCCTGAATGTAATGTCATTTTCTTCTAGCTATTTTCAAGATTAAAAAAAAAATCATCAGTTTGCTTTATCATCAGTTTGGTTATGATACATCTAGGTGGGGTTTCCTTCGTATTTATATGACATGTGGTTCATAGAGTTTCTTGGATCTGTAAAATTATATCTCTTTTTTAACCATATTTGGGAGTTTTGGGGCCATTTTCTTCAATATCCACATCTCTATCTCCATGAAATATTAACGAAGTCAGCCATGTTGATATCTGGAGATAAAGCATTCCAGGCAGAAGGGAGAGTCAGTACACAATGCCCTAAAGTAGGAGCATATCTAGCATGTTTGCAGAACAAGAAGGAAACCTGGACAACTGGAACAGTGAGTAAAAGGGAATGCAGGAGAAGAAGTTAGAGAGGTCACATCATATAGGAGTATCCAGGATTTTTAAGAGAAGTTTGGGTGGTAAAGTGTAGGTGGAGAACCCTTGGAGGGTTTTATCAGAGGAGTAATGTTGCTCTTGTAAAGGTATTACTCTGGCATCTATATTGAGAATATATTATGGTTGAGAGAGAGCATTAACAGGAAAATCGGTTAGAAGTTATTTAATAACTCAGGCAAGATATATGGTAGAGTGTGCCATCAGAGCTGATAACAAAGGGTCAGATTCTTGATATATTCTGAGGATAGGTCCAGCTGGATTTACTGACCCATTGAATCTGGAGGGTGAGGGAAAGAGAGAAGTCTTAACTATTTGCAAAGCTTTGGGTCTGAAAGCTAAAAGGATAGCATTGTCTTCGACTTACAAAGGGTAGACTTTGGGTGGATCAGGTTTGGGTACGAGGAAGTCAAGAGTATAATTTTGGACTTAGTATATTTGAGATATCTATTAGACCATCAAGACAATATATCAAGTAGAGAGTTGCATATACAGGTTTCAGATTCAAGAAAGAGACCTGGGTTGGAAATATAATACTGGAAGATATCAGCATATCAATCTGTAACTATGATTGGATAAAATCACCAAACTAGTCAGTTTAAGTACAGAAAATAATAGAATCAAGAACTGAGACACTGGGATCAGGATTGAGGTAAATGAGATGAGGAGGACCCAGTAAAATAACCTGAAGATGGCAGTGAGGCAGGAAGTCAATGAAGAAAATATATCAAGGAGGAGAGGGTGATCAGCTTTGTACAATGCTTCTGATCATTAATTTTAAATAAGGGTTGTGAATTAATTGAATGTAACAACATTGAGTTCATTACTAATCTTGATAAAGGCATCTTTGGTGGAGAATTGGGAGTAAAAGTTTGACTGGAGAGACGTTAAAAAAGTATAGTGGGAGGAAAGTTGGAGATGAGTAGAGATGGCTCTATTGAGGATACGTCTTGAGAAGTTGCTGGAAAAGAAAGTAGCTGAATAGGGCTGTTGCTGGCAGGGAAAGTAAGGTGGTAAAAAGGTTATTTTTTAAATTTAAAGTGTGTGATGATTAATTTCATGTGTCAACTTGACTGCACCATGGAGTGCCCAATTTTAAAACATTTTATTGAAGTATAGTTGATTTATAATGTGTTAAATACTGCTGTACAGCAAAGTGATTCAGTTATACATATGTTTATGTTCTTTTTCATGTTCTTTTTATTATTGGAGTGTAGTTGCTTTACACTGCTGTGTCAGTTTCTCCCATACAGCAAAGTGAATCAGCCATACATATACATATATCCTCTTTTCTGGGGGTTTCCTTCCCATTTAGGTCACCACAGAGAACCAAGTAGAGTTCCCTGTGCTATACAGTAGGTTCTGATTAGTTATCTGTTCTATACATAATAGTGTAAATATGTCAATTCCAATCTCCCAGTTCATCTCACCCACCCTTTTCCCCCTTGGTATTCATACATTTGTTCTTGTATCCATACATTTGTTCTCTATGTCTGTGTCTCTATTTCTGCCTTGCAAATAAGATCATCTATACCATTTTTATAGATTCCATATATATGCATTAATAGCACAATATTTGTTTTTCTCTTTATGACTCACTTCACTCTGTATGACAGTCTCTAGGTCCATCCATGTTGATGCAAATGCCATTATTTTGTTCTTTTTTATGGGTGAGTAATATTCTATTGTATACATGTACCACATCTTCTTTATCCATTCATCTGTCGATGGACACTTAGGTTGCTTCCGTGTCCTGGCTATTGTAAATAGAGCTGCAATGAACATTGTGGTACATGACTCTTTTTGAATTATGGTTCTCTCTGGGTATATGCCCAGGAGTGGGATTGCTGGGTCATATGGTAGTTCTAATTTTTTGTTGTTGTTTTTGCTTTTGCTGTACGCGGGCCTCTCACTGTTGTGGCCTCTCCCATTGTGGAGCAACAGGCTCTGGATGCTCAGGCTCAGTGGCCATGGCTCACGGGCCTAGCCGCTCCACGGCATGTGGGATCTTCCCAGACCGGGGCACGAACCCATGTCCCCTGCATTGGCAGGCGGACTCTCAACCACTGTGCCACCAGGGAAGCCCTAATTTTTGTTTTTTAAGGAGCCTCCATACTGTTCTCCATAATGGCTGTATTAATTTACATTCCCACCAACAGTGCAAGAGGGTTCCCTTTTCTCCACACCCTCTCCAGCATTTATTGTTTGTAGATTTTTTGATGATGACCATTCTGACTGGTGTGAGGTGATACTTCATTGTAGTTTTCATTTGTATTTCTCTAATAATTGGTGATGTTGAGCATCTTTTCATGTGTTTGTTGGCCATCTGTACATATTCTTTGGAGAAATGTCTATTTAGGTCTTCTGCCCATTTTTTGATTGGGTTGTTTGTTCTTTTGATATTGACATGTATGAGCTGTTTGTATATTTTGGATATTAATCCTTTGTCAGTTGCTTCATTTGCAAATATTTTCTCCATTCTGAGGGCTGTCTTTTCATCTTGTTTATGGTCATGTTCTTTTTCATTATGGTTTATCACAGGATATTGAATATAGTTCCCTATGCTATACAGTAGGACCTTGTTGTTTATCCATCCTATATAAAATGATTTGCATCTGCTAATCCCAAACTCCCAATCCTTCCCTCCCCCTCTCTCCTCTCCCTTGGCAACCATAAGTCTATTCTCTATATCTATGAATCTGTTTCTGTCTCATAGATAAGTTCATTTGTATTGTATGTTAGAATCCACATATACGTGATATCATATGGTATTTGTCTTTCTCTTTCTGACTTACCTCTCTTAGTATGATAATCTCTAGATCCATTCATGTTGCTGCAAATGGCATTATTTCATTCTTTTTTATGGCTGAGTAATATAGCACATTTTCTTTATCCATTTACCTGTCGATGGACATTTGTTTCCATGTCTTGGCTGTTGTAAATAGTGCTGCTATGAAATAGGGGTTTATGTATCTTTTTGTCCTGGGTATATATCCAGAGTGCCCAGATATTTGATTAAATATTCTGGCTGTGTCTGTACAGTTGTTTCTGGATAAGATTAACCTTTGAATCAATAGACTGAGTAAAGCAGATTGCCCCGCCCATTGTGGTCAGGCCTCATCCAATCCACTGTAGGTCTGAATAGATCAAAAGTGCTAAGCCAGAGAGAATGTGCTTTCTCTTCTTGACTGTGTTTGAGCTGGGACTTTGATTTTCTCCTGCCTTTGGTCTCAGACTGGAACGTACACCATTGGTTCTCCTGGGTCTCTAGTTTGTCAACCGCCAATCTTGGGACTTCTTGGTCTCTATAGCTGTGTGAGACAATTCCTTATAATAACTTTCTAGATAGATAGATAGAGATATAGATAGATACAGACACAGATATAGATATAGACATAGATATAGGTATAAAGATATAGATAAAGGTATAGATTTAGATACAGATATAGATATCCTATTGATTCTGTTTCTCTGGAGAGCCCAGACTAATACAAAGTGGGAGAAATTGTAGCATGCTTGTAAACTAATTGGAATAATACAAGAAAGAGAGAAGGGGAAAATGTGTGGGGTTATAAGTTTTAGTAGGAAAAAAAGGAATGAGATTTACTGCAAAAATGAAGAGATTGGAATGGTTTATTTATAGTAACAGATGGCAAAGAACAGTATATGGATGCAAGTGCTGGTTGGTAAATATATTTGGATGTGGGAGTCTGAAATTTTCATCTACTGTTAAAAATTTTCTCAGTGAAGAAGGGAGCAATGTCACTGGCTAACAGTGAAGATAGGGAGATGTTGGTTTGAGGAGATTGCATATGTGAAGTCATTTAGGGGAGTGGGAGAGCAAAGGTGCTATGCAAACATGTTTTGCCCAGTATCCATTAAGCTGCACACTGCAGGTGATAGATCAACTTATGCTGGTCAAGAGATAAAAGAATTTATTAGTTTGCATAATAGTCCAGATGTGAAGAGGGTTTCAGAATTAGCTGACCTAGAGACTCAATGATGTAATCGTAAATCTAGTTTATTTTGGTCTCTCCCTGCTGCTGTCTATTCCTTCAGCTTCTTCTAAGTCAGTATTTCTCAACTGGGAGAGATTTTACCCCCAAGGGGACATTTGAAAATATCTAAAACATTTTGTCACAGCTGGAATGTTTCTACTAACATCTCGTTGTAGAGGCCAGGGATGCTGCTAAATGTTCTGCAGTCCCCCCAAATAAAAATTATCTGGTCCAAGTAGCCCAGATAGTTCATTGAATAATTGTTTCAGTAGCAATAAGGGCTACCTGTTTACTTATATCCAGGAAGGGAAGGGAAAAGATGATTGACTTTTTTTCTGTAACTTGTCTTTGAGAGTGAAGGAACTTCCTAGAAGCCCTTTGAATACATTCTCTTATGCTCATTGGATCAAGTTGATTAAGGGACTCATCCCTTAATCAAAAGGGATGGCAAAAGGGATGAGATTATCAGGAGTATCTTAAAAAAATCAGGGTGAAACCTTAGTCACAAAATTGTACTGATACTACTTGTTGGTGCTAGGTAAGCTAGATTTTGCGGTGTCAACCACAGTTATTATACCAGTTAAATTTGTAATTAATCTATACTAGTAAATATATGGATAAATAAGGTCATAAGGAGTTAATAGATGATTCCGCTCACATGGTGTGGTAGATATTCAGTTTTCTGATTTTCTTTTTATATCTAAGAGGGGCTAAGTGGGCAAGACAGTCAAGAGATGGCAGTTAGATTATGCTTCCCACTATATAGACTTAGCACCGACATTCTCTTAGGTTGGATAGGTGGATATCACTTTAGCGTAAAGAAGATTAAATGAGAAATAAAAATGCTACAGAAAGACAAGTTCCAGATGTCTGCTGAGATCATTCTCCAAATGCATGACAAAGTTTTGCCTACCAATGGGACTGCAGAAAGCACACAATTAGCAGTTGCCTGGCAACCAAAACACCATCAGCAGTACCAACCCATAAAAAGTGTAAGAAATCAAGCCATTGTTCTTTTCCCTTGTTTTAAAATCTTTGGTAGCAGCTGACTTAGTTTATTTACATAATTAAAAATAATATCTGTATTGGAGTTCTCCAGAGAATCAGAACCAATAGGATATGAAAGGAGATTTTTAAAATTTGATCCCGTTTAGACTATAATTAAATCTATAGGCAGTTTTCCAAAATGTAAAAGGCAGTAAGTTAGCAGGAGTGTTTTAGTCCCCTAGATACATTTTCTGCTTTTCTAAGTAATGTTTCTGCATTTAAATTCACAAACACTTGGAACAAATCTATGCCATATTCTTTTAAAATTAAAACAATTTTAATACAATTTTTAAAGGTTACACTCCATTTACAGTTATTACAAAATATTGGCTATATTCCCCATGTTGCACAATACATCCCTGTAACCTATCTTACACCCAATAGTTTGTACATTGAAAGGAGATTTATTATGAGGAATTGGCTCACATGATTATGGAGGATGAGGAGTCCCACCATCTGCCATTTGCAAGCTAGAGACTCAGGAAAGCTGGTGATGTAATTCAACTTGAGTCCAAAGGTCTGAGAACCAAGGGAGCCAACGATGTATATCCCAGTCTGAGGGCAAAGAGAAGATGAAATAAGATGCCCTAACTCCAGCAGTGAGGCAGGAAAATAGGGCTGAATTCTTCCTACCTCCTACTTTGGTTCTATGCAGAACCTCAGTGGGTTGGACGCTGCCCAACCACATTGAGGAGGGCAGCCTACTTTACTGAGTCTCCTGATTCAAATGCTAATCTCATCCAGAAACACCGTCATAAACACACCCAGAAACAATGTTTTCTCTGGACACCTTGTAGCCCACTCAATTTGATACATAAAATTAACCACCACATCAACCCCTTGTCAAATTGGTACCCACACACGTATCCTTAAATCATACTTAATCTTCAAATAAAGACAATAACAAGGTCATAATACCACCTAACATGATACGACTATCCTACAACTAAAAACAGACTAACCCCTACCCTGGAAGAGGAGGTAAAGTCCTTGAGCAATATTTACTCTTCTTCTTGATGTCCTATAACTTAAGTAATATGATGTAAAATTAACCACATTTAAATACTATGATATAAAATCAATACATCTCATGTTATATGATAAGAAAAAGAGGAAATAAAGAAAACATATATATCCTGTACACACACACCTATTTGTAGTAAAATGAGGAGGAAATGCTGATGACAATTATAGTCCTCATTTCTGTAATTTGTCACATGGCCATAGCTAGTGTTTATAACCACCTCCTTTCGATTCTCATCTATATTCTGTTTGCTTTCAGCAAGTGACCCAATAGACATTTGAAGGGATCTCCTATATTCCAGACATACTCTTCCTTGCCTCCATTGTGGAGTTGTAGTCTAATTTCCCCTGAGTAGTCAGAGTCAATCACCCCAGCCACTACTGTAACTCTCTTCTTTGCCTGTTGACTCAGAGGAATAAGTAGCCCAAAGTGGCTGGGTGGCAGTCTTAACTTTGGTTCAGTGGAATCACTGTTGTATCTCCTGGTGGAAGGATTCTTCCCTCTGGAAAATTATGGGAACAGGAAACAAAAATTTTGCTAATGCATCAGTAGGGGTAATAGTGAGTGGTGCTGTTCCCATTTCTACCTCCTGACTCTTGGATGCATGAATCCTGGTTACTGGATAAACAGCACCATGTATTGGATACTAATTCAGAGCATATACAGCCTTCTGGAGAACCTTTCACTAACCCTGCAAGGTGTTGCTTCCCTCCCTGCTTTCAAAAAGACATTCTACCATTCTATCAAGCTTGAGGATAGTGAGGAAGAAGACAAGACCAGTGAATTCTATGAGCATGGGCCCACTGCAGTACTTATTTTGCTGTGAACTGAGGTCCTTGATCAGAAGCAATGCTGTGTGGAATACCATAATGGTGGATAAAGCATTTTATAAGTCCATGGAGGGTAATTTTGGTGGAAACATTGTAGACAGGGAAGACAAATATGTATAATCATATCTTTTAATGCTAGGATTTCAGTACTGTGGCATACTGATGAGAAACAGTTGAGCCAGATGGAATTGTGCATACGGTATTTATATACATATATGTACCTCTCAAGTCAACTCAGGCACCAGGGGACCTGGGTTTTAGTCACACTTTGCTATGAACCGGCTGCTTGGGCAAGTCAGTGAACCATTCTAGGTCCATTTTTCTCTATTGTAAATGAAAGGATTAGACTAGAAAATTTCTAATGGCACTGATTTAACATTCTTATGGCCTATGGACAAAACATTTATCTGCTTGAATATTTTTGAAGACTTTTGAAAAAAATGTTACTTACAAAGTTTATAAATCCTAATAGAATTCAATTTAATTTGAAAAAGGCAGTTGGGTATTTTATACCTTATAATTCCCTTTGGTGTTACCAATAAACATTCGTCCAATTCAACAAACATTTATCGTGCAAAGTGTCCTTTGCGCCGTAGGTACTAGGAAACTTGTAATTAGGCAGGCATAACTTCAGTTCTGGTCATGTTGCATTTTGTGTACTTATCTGTCAGTTCACAATAGCCCTGAGGGAGTATGTGAATGTAGCATGTGCACAGTATAATGTTACTATAGAAAAGGCTTTGGGTTTTCTTTATTCTTCCTTGTAAGCAACTGTTTATTTTAACCCATTTTGTTAAAATTTCCCAGCATGTAACTACATTATTATTAAAATGTTCGATGTCATCATTGGTGCTTCATCAGTTTTATTTTTATTAAATAAATTTTCAAGGCCTTATAACTACTTGGCACTATTTTATTATATTGAGGCATTATAGCATGTTGGTTAAGACCATGAATTCTGGAACTAGGCTATAGGTCTGAATCCTGACTTTGCTACTTAGTAGCAGTGATCTTGGGTGGGATATATAAAAATTTCTGTATGTCATTTTCTTATGCATAAAAATTTAGATAGAAATAACACCCACTCAATAGGGATGTTGTGAGAATTAAATAAATTATTCCATTGAGAGTGCTGAGAATAGTACTTGGCCTGGCACATGGTAAGAGCTCAAGAAATATTAGCTATTATTATTTCCATTTTTTTCCTGCTCTTATTTTATAATGGAAGTCAATGGAAAATTAGAATTCACAAACCTACTTGACTCTAAAGTATTTTTTAAATACACTATTTTTATTTAGAATTTTTGTAGTGATATATATATCAGAGATGGATTAATACTATAACATAAACCAAAAATGGATAATCTTGAGCTTGATAAATAATATTGCTCAGTGGTGGATCATTGCTTGCAGGTGTGACACCTGTTTACCTACAAAAGGCAAACGTTTTAATTACCTTATTTGTGTAAAAACTTGGCTCTTTGAAAACAGAAAGGAATTTTTCAGAGAAAACACCTTTTGAAACAGTGATTTACTTCACATCAGAGCAGGAAGGAGAACATACAAACTATGATTTATTGATGTTCTTTGCAGCTGGGCAGCCTGACGGAGGGGAAATGAGGGATTAGTTGATGAGCTAGAGACCATAAGCAGGTGTGTGTACTTGAGTAGAGTGTGTGAGTGAAGTAGGGGAGCAAAGGGGAAGCAGATGTGGCAAAGTGGGATTGGAGCATACTCGGAAGACCATAGTCAGAAGTGTGTTTGGGGTTGAGTGGTATTGAGATAAAGGGTGGTGAATGGTTGTTTCCAAATTCACTCTCATAGTTGAGACAAGGCATCACCAGGAAGTGCTGATGTATGCATTTGGGAAAATTGTTTGGAAATGTTTCATTTTGTTTAGATCCAGACACAGGCTCAGAGCTGGAAGGACCTAAAAATTCTGTCTCCAAAATCATCCAAAACAGATGATGGTTGGCTATGCTAATTATAAAGCCTCCCAAGGGAGATTTTCCATCATCTAATGAAACTTCAGACATAAGTGACAGCCATTATAAACATATGCACATTTCAGCAGTCATTAAGGCAAATATGAAAACAATGGTAAATTAACATTTGCATCAAACTGCATAATCCTATTATATCTCACTTTCCCTTGCCCTAATTTGAGTCATCAATTTAAAATAAAGAAGGCTTTTCCTTCCCTTGTTTTAAATTAGAGAACGTAGGGGGTTTGTGACTCCCTCATTTGTCCTGCTGGCTTTGATGTCTTCACTTTTGTTCTCAAAACTCAGTTTTAGTATTAGGCTCCTGGGCCAATTGCATCAGTCATTCTCTAGTCATGATAATTGTTAAGGGATGGAAAACCATAATGAAGTTAAGATGTTGCTTTGTCTATCATCTTGAATTATTTTCTTACAGGATTTTGAGGAGGTAGAAACGAAAAGAACAAAGAACAAATCAAAGGGCCAAATTAAAAAAATCAGCAAAGACAGAAAAGTCAGAGTAAGGATATATTAAAATAAGTTTGAAATAAGTTTCATCCATGACATTTTATATATTGTTTTCTATAAAATTAATATCATATTCAAAAAATTTGTTTGGAACCTGGGTCAGCCTATTGTTTAGTGAAGTTTATTGCCATCTTTGCTGTAAGACTTAACAATCAAAGCCTGGACATCTGGCTGCCTTCCACATTTACCTTTTCTGAAATTCCTAGATATAGACTAAAAAGATAGGTGTTGGCTGCAGCAGGCCATTATATTACCTTTCATGAGAAGCCTCGAGAAGCAAAGAGAGGTAAGTCATAAGGATATGAAAACATAGTGAAGTTTCTTTCATTGGGGGTTAAAAACTGGGTAATAGGGAATGGCATGGTGGTTTTTCTTAGCAAAATCCCTAATTCACATTCCTACTCCTATTATTCTAATTTCATCATCTGAAATTTGTTTCTGGCCACTGTATAGTTAACCCTTTCACCCTATTTTTCAGTCTATGGTGGCAAACTTGGCACACACATGAACCTCTCCTCCATCCATAGATCTCACTGAATGGCAGTAAAAGATATACAACATAATGAGTTCCCGGTAATACTGTAAACCAGAGAGGATTCCTCCAGCAAACCAGAGATTTGACAAACTTTAGGAATTCTGAAAGTGGAAGGGATTATATAGTAGATAAAGCAGATGGGTGAAAAAAAGTCACACACTGGAAGAGATGCAGGAGGAAGATGGTACAGATAAGGGAGAAGCTCTTCCTAGCTGAGCTGCAGAGAAATTCTAAGTTTGGAGTTGGTGAACAATGAAAAAGCAGGTTTGGGAAGAGTCAACGAAATGTATGAGGTCTAAGGAATTTTATGGTCTAAATGCATCCTCCCATGCATTTTTGGAGCAGCATTCTAGAACATTTGTTCACAGACAGAAATCCAAGACTCACCTTCTATATAGAGTAATATATTTGGGGAGGGGTCGATCACAGTCTTGTCATGAGGTGAAGGATATAACAAAGAACCTGAAAGGACAACATATTTTCACAACATTATAAGAAGAGACAGTGCCTGTCAGAAGTGTATTGTGGAAAAGTTTTCTACCTCCAAACTAACTTATGCCTCACTTTGGTGTTTGTGGAGTTCTTGAGCTAGCCTTCCTATTCCCAGGTATGTAACATAAAGGAAAGCTTGTTTGCAACAGGAACGATCAACTTACAAGGGGATCCTCAGTCAGCCCTTCCTAAATAGATAGACTGATATATACTACTGAAAAGGATAGGCAACTTATACTGAATCAAATCATATTTTGTTCACAAATATCAATTGTTAATGAAGGATTATTAGACCTTTGGGGAATACTTAAACAGCCTGGGAGAGGAAGACCAAGATGGACAAACAGATTGACAGATCCCAGGTGTAGAAATAGTGCAAGAAATAGTAAAGAATTTAAAGATTCTAATGTGTATCCTTAGAGATATTTGAGAGACTATATCATCAATAAAGCAAAACCAAGTTATTAGGGAATAGGAGTAATTATAGACCAAGTAGAAGTTTTAAAAATTAAAAATATGCAGAAAGAATTTAAATAATATAGAGCTAATTAAAAAATATTCTACAAAGTTGGAAATAAAGTTGAGCAAAATGCTCAGACCTCAGCAAAAAGAGAAAAAAGATGGGAAAAAGTTAATAGTTATGGGAGACACAGAGAACCCACTTTCTAGCACATATTACAGATGGCAAGAACAGAGAAAATGGAATAAGGATAAGGACAATTAAGTGAATATTTGGTGCGAGGAGGCCACAGGGAAAAGGAATATTTGAGCAAGAAAACGAGAGAATAATTCTTGCATTCTAGGCAGAGAGGATTGTCTCTGTGAAGGCCCAGAGGTGGGAATTTGCATGCATATGGGAATTTCCCAGAGGTGGGAATTTGAGGACCAGCAAGAAAGTTACTGTGACTAGAGCTGAGTGACCAACGGTGAGAATAGTCAGACATTCGATAAGAAAAATAACGGGGCCAGAGTTTCTTGGTCCTTTTTGACCATTGCCATCACACCCTAAGGTGAATGGGAGGGATTAGAGAGTTGTGAACAGAACAATGACATGATCTGACCTACATTTTAAAAGGATGACACTGGCTGCTATTTTTGGATGAAGTATGTTTTGAATAATTTTTTTTTTTCCGTGAAGACTATGTGGGCTACACTCTGAGTCCCTGTGTATTTGAAACTCTTTCTATTGCTTGTATTGTGTGAGTAAGAATGTCTTGGGTCTTAAATTTTTCAGTTGAGAACTCAGTAGATGTTATGCTAGTGTCTTCCAACATTTAATATGGTAGAGGAGGAAGATGAGATGATTCTCACTTTTCCATTTGTGTAGATCACATTTACTGTAACTTTTTAGAGAAGTCTCTGATATTATTTACCTTTGGACCTCAAATATTTCACCAGGGATATCTAAGCAGTGGTCATTTACCATTAATTTCATACACAAATCTAATCTTTTTGTAGTCATACTACAATGTTGATTTGGCTTTATCATGTGTAACTGTCTTATTTAATCTTTACAACAACCCAGTGAAGTAGCTACTATTATTATCTCGATTTTACAGATGAGGTAAGGGAAGCTTAGAGAGATCCATGTCTTGTTACAGCTCTCAACACAGTGTACTCTGTCCTTAATATCTCCACCAGCTGGCTGAGTCTCCCTGAGGCTGGGTTGGGATGAGTCTTGCTCATATATGAAGCTTGTTGGATTGAGAAGAGGGGAGTTCCAGAAGGAAGGAAGGCCAGAACTGACTGTGGGGAGAGCATGATCACTGTAGGGAAAGGGACATTAGGAATGTCAGGGGCTTTCTCAGCATCTGCCCAGCCCTCCAGAGACCCCAGTAACCCTCACCTCAGGTGAAACAATGATGAGGGCCCTGGAGACACAATGAGCCCGTTAATTTCTACATTTCAGCCTTTTTTCAGATTATCCTTTTGCATAAAACTGTCTGATGTTATTTCCTGAAGCATATCTTTGCCAAGACATGTTTGGTTTCAGTGGTGCTTGTTTAAGTACATAAAAGCTCAGAAAAGATAGCTACTCTGGTAGACTCATTTGGCTGCCTACCAACAGCTGCTCCCAAACTTTACATTTTTACTAACTGAAGTCCAGTTTGTTTAAGTGGTGGACTGAGAGGTCTTGACTTCCAGAAAATAAGGAAATCTGCCAAACCTAGGAAATGAATTGTGATTGGTTTATTTTAATCATCATAATTTTATTCTAATTTGATAGAAACTCTGTTTTTCAGACTTCTTGTAGAAGGAAGTGACTGAGTTATTAGAGAGAAATTCTCCTAGGAGGAGGTGATTCTGGAAAAAAAATTAATTTCCCAATAGAAGAAACAAATCTGAGAATAATGTTAGATCAGCCTCTTCTTCCTACTCTGAAGATGGACATTATGATGTCTTGAGCGATGGCAGACACCTATCAATCAGAAGACAAATGGGCAATATGAAAATATGGCAAAATAGAAGGAGAGAAAAAGCCTGCTTCTTTGACAACATCCCACTAGGAAGTCTAATTCCAATTTGATTTGGAGCGATAGTCACAGGGTAATTCATTCTTGCCTATTTGATTCTGAAATGGCTTTTCCTATTTAAAAATTTCTTTCTTCTATTTAATTATTAAGGTGAATTTAGATGCTTTTGGAATCTTTGCCGTGGGTGGTGGTAAACTTTTAACGCCCCTCATATATAGAGAGGCATGTAGCATCAGATGGTTGTAGAAATTGGATTGGCTATTTGTCAAATTCAAATGTAAATCTTTAGGGACTTCCCTGGTGGCACAGTGGTTAAGAATCTGTCTGCCAATGCAGCAGACACGAGTTTGATCCCTGGTCCAGGAGGTTCCCACATGCCATGGAGCAACTAGTCCCATGTGCCATAACTACTGAGCCTGTGCTTTAAAACCCGCGAGCCACAACTACTGAGCCTGCACACCACAACTACTGAAGCCCACGCACCCTAGAGCCCATGTGACACAACTACTGAGCCCACGCACTGTAACTACTGAAGCCCATGCTTTCTAGGGCCCACGGTCCTCAACTACTGAGCCCGCATGCTGCATCTACTGAAGCCTGTGTGCCTAGAGTCCATGCTCCGCAACAAGAGAAGCCATGGCAATGAGAAGCTGGCACATCCCAATGAAGAGAAGCCCCTGCTCACTGCGACTAGAGAAAGCCCACGTGCAGCAACGAAGACCCAATGCAGCCAAAAGTAAATAAACTTTTTTAAAAAAATGTAAATCTTTAGCTTCTTGATTGGAGCTGGGGTGAAAATAGACATGGGAAGAAAATATATGCCATCAGCATGCTCACAAAACATTGCTGGAAGTGGGTGAAATAACAAACTAAGTTTGAGCACATTTGTCAACTATGTGTCATACTTACTATAGAAGTAAGGTAATGTGCAAAAATCTTTAAGAACCATGAAGAAATTCTTTCAACATATGTCCTTTCAAGACTACTGTTGCTTCTAATCCTACAATTTAAGAGGGGAAAATAGTTAGGAAAGTTTCAGGGGTCAACCCCATGATTATTAATGAGCTGGGAATAAAAGTGATAAGTAAAGTCCAAAGGATCCTTATTGTTTAGTCTTAGTTAAACACTGAGAGATGCGCCTGATCTCTAAGTATATAAAAGATGAATAGACAAAGGAAAGGATATACAAAGGAAAGGAGCCAGCTGTTCTCCTTTACTGGTGACTGAAAAGGCAAAAATGAGCTCCATTTGTGACTGTCCTGTGGACACAAGTTTGGGCAAAGTCTAATGCTTGTGTGACAGGGGGATAACATGCCACTCCTTTCCACAAAAGAATATATGGGGTTGTTTTAACCTTTGAAGGAGAGAGTTTCAACTCTATTTCATGATTCTAAAAGAACCAAGTTATGTTTGAATAAGATAAAAGCATAAGTAAGAGAAAAAAAGCCCATCAGGATGTTGTAACAGTAACACAGAGCCTCACATTAGTCATACTCTTTGTTCCTTACGGAAAATTCATAATTCTAAAAGTAAAAAGCAGTGTTTGGTAGAAGGGGATCAATTTGAAGATTAATAAAGTTTAAAGTTACTTATAAATTACAAAATTATACCATCACAAATATCCTACTAGTAAAATATGAGGTTAGTATGCTGCTAAAGCTTAACAGGATATTTAACTATTGGCGTGCCCTCTTCTCACTGAATGTGGATGAGAGACTATTACTAAAATATCTCAAAAACCTCAGCTAGGATGCTCTATCTGGAGTAGTTTTGGTCACATACTAGGTGAGAAGCTCCTCTTAGGTCACCTCGCCTGCATGGGGACAACATATCCACCGACACATGTTTTGATAACCCGTTTCTCTCACTTACCAAATGTTTTTGACTTTTGGCAATAACAGCCCTCCTAAAAGCTCTGCCCTCCCAAATTTTGGTTGGGCATTTCTATCATTCTTTAAAAAGTTTCACAGTCTAACTGTAGTTCAGATTAATGGCTGGGTCTAACATAACTTGACTTTTCAAACAGTCAAAGATGGACAGAAGAAAGGCATGCTCACTGGAATGCTGGCAGATTTATTTCCAGTTCAAGCCAAAAAACAGCCTTTCTCATAATATTTCAGTGTGTCCAGTTCAATCTAGGTCAGAAACCAGAAATGCAAAACATTCACCAATGTTTCTGAACCTTCAGAAGTGAGTAGACGGTTTGGGTGGCTGAGAATATTTATTTAAGCATGATCCTACTTTAAAACCATTTACCCTGCCTGATTGTTAGAGGCTGTGGGAAGTAAAGTGCCCACAGAGAATGGCTCTGTAATGCACTCTAAATTCTTTTCCATATATTTCTATGTCTTGTTTTATCTTCTGGAACTTAGTAAAAACTCCATTATAACATTAGATTTGAAAATTTATATCTATATCAATTATTAGTCAAAATAAAAGCATTAGTGAGAAAGAAATGTACATTTATATAGACTAAAAATTCAAAAAATTTTATAGAAAAGTATAGTGGTGTTTTACTGTCTCAGCAAAATGTATGCAATGGATGAAAATAAACTTTGTTCTAAATACATAGTCAGGCCCAGATTATAAGAGAAAATATGAAGATCTGTATAACAGAGTTTCTCAGAGTCTCTTTTACGTTTCAAAAAAAATGTATTTACCAGTTTCCTTCATGTTTATGTTTTAAGTCCCCTCTTCCAAATCAGGAAAAATGGTTTTTAGTAATACGTATACTCTATATGGATTAGTGCATTCACTTGCACACAAACTGCATGCTATAATTTTCTTCAAATGTGTAAGTAACAGAAACTTAGTCTAGTTTAAGGATAAAATGAAATTTATTGGAAAAGTACTTAAGCATTTTATAGAATTTAAGCAAAATTTGAATAATCAGGAAGAAAGCCAGGGAAATCTGGTGACATGAGCACTGGTGATTCCAGCTAGGGAACATGACTGGTCTGGGGACATAAGCAATGGCATTTGAGTGTTTGAAGGACCGTCCTTCTAAAGTTTCACTATTAATGTGACTCAGTGGTTGTTTTCTCTAAGACCCTTGATTCCAAATCTTGAACCAAAGTATCAGATTGGCTACTGGCTCAACTAAGGCAGAAGGAATACGGACTTGGTATTCTATAATTTACTCCATGTCTTAACTTTACTAATGTGTTATGAAGCAGATGCTCACTATCAGAAAAAAAGAACAAGAACATATCAAGATGTGGTATCAGTAAGAATGGCAATGTTTAGTAGAGACTCATACAAAAAATACAAAATGTTTATTTTTTGGATTAATGTGTCATTATTAATTTGATTCTGCATCCGTGAGAAGGAAAAGACATAATTAAATGGGTTCCCCTATTGGTACTTGGGGGCTTGCATGAAGTTATGAGACATGACAATGATTTAGTTAATTCATTAGTTCAATAACATTTTGAAATCACTGGACTAAGAAAATTAGTTTTCTTTTCTATTAATTTTTGTATTATGTACATACTTTTCAGAGATAAGGTCATTTAAAGGTGGAAACACTTTGAGTGGGTAGATGAACAATAACTTCTGCTGAAAAATAACATATTTAATAGATTTGAATTTCTTTCCTTCTTTTCTTCTTTCCTTCCCTCCCTCTTCCTTGTTTTTCCTCTTTAAAAAAATTACTTAAAGCTTATAAAGGAGATAAAAACATTTTTAGCCAGGATTTTTAAATTAAAGGAAACAAACCATGTTACATACAGCAATCTTTTAGTATTGTCCACTAGTCCCAAATTTTTCTTGAGGCAACAAACTCTACAGCCTATGTATTATTTGGTAGGAGTATGGAGGATATCTACTAGTACAGCAACTTTGTTTCCTTTTTTAATTTTTATAGTTAAAATGACTTGTTGCTTTGTAAAAAACTCATATTTTCTTTTTCTTGATATGCAGACTGAAAATAATTCTTTCTACTGAAAACATTATTTGCCAATTTTATGCATGGATGAATTAAATAATGATTTCAAGCCTGTCTTAGGTATTAGTATCAATAGTTTTCTCTTTTATTATTACATGAGATATTGCTTTATTTGACAACTTAATAATTCTGAAGTAAACCAAGGTAGAAGAAAGTCAGCCATATCAGCATTAGTCCACACATATAATAACTAATTTCATAAATTCTCAAATATCTCAGAAATTTTATTTTTGTACCACATTCTGTTTTAAACAGTAAGGTTAATGACTTAAAATTATTCAAGAATGTTTCATAATAATAATGGCTAACAAAATGATATATACTGGCAAGGGACTCTAAATTTAGTGTTTTGAATTTCCAACATTGCAAAGCAATTATATTAATCTGTTGACATCCTACTTCATAAAACTCTTTTCTTATTTCCTTAGGTGAAGAAAAAGGGGAAGGCTGTATTTCCATGTATTTCTAATATCTTAACCAATTTGCCATATTGGTACAGTACAATAAAGGGTTGTTTTTCAACTCTAGAAGCTTATTTCATTTTTCCTTAGAAAATCTGGGGGCTGGGGGAAGTCAGTGGACAAGTTTACTGGCAGTATTACCTAATTTCATCATTGTTTTAATTTAATTCACATATGTTTGACAAATTCAAAAAGCAGCTTTTTCAACAAGACTAAAGTACTTTTTGTTGGTAATCCCAGGAGGATTTAACTAGTTTTAGTTGAATCATCAGAGAAGATATTTCCTTTCCCTTCTCTGTGTTTTTCTCGCTTTCTTCTCTCAGATCTCTTATATTGTGCCAAATGCACTGACTTAAACACTTCTTCAGATCACTTCTAAATGACATAACTGATTTTGAACATGAACATCAGGCTCCGTTAATAAATTACAGTATGATAATGGATCTAGTTGACTGCAATGGTCAAAACTGACCACTGAGGCTTTTTGTATAAACAGACCAACCACGACTTTTGACTTTTTTAAGTTGTGTAAAAATCCAATCATGCTTAATAATGATTTCAATTTATTCCTAAAATTTACCTGTTAAATTTAAACATCTTTGTATTGTATTTACTTTGTTAACGATGGTACTTATTTGCCCATACAAATGGCTTTTTAAAAATGAGGTCAGGTTCATCAACTTGCTAACAGGTTTTGACTGATATTGGCTCTTTGTTTTCACATTAGTTCATTTATTGCATTATTAAATCAATTCTTAGTTTAGAAGCCAAGAAAATGTTTTATAGTGCAATGTGGTTGCCTCCCTAGAGTTCATTAGCTCATTTTCCTTCAATTAACTCTGCGTGCACTGCACACCTCTCCTAACTTTGCTAATGCTGAAGTCTTATTGCAGGCAGAGCATTCAGTCTGGCCTTGAATTACCAGAGAAAGTAAAGACAGAAAATGACTTTCCAGGTCATCTATCCTAGACTTCTGCTTGTCTGTCAGTGTTGTCTCTGGAAGGAGATGAACTACTGGAGGCAAGGTCATGCCATGTGATGATTAACTCTGTAAAATACTTGGATTTATGGAAAAGTTTGGTCTGTCCGTTCAACGGCGTATTCACCATGCTATTATATTTTTAGTGCTTTCAGAGAATTTTAACATGAAAAGAGGGGTTTTGCTCTTTCTTCAGAGTTACACAGCTAGTTTATGGTGGTGCTAGAAATGCATTGCTCTGACTTCTACTACAGTATTCTCTTAATCCCATCAAAGTACATAAATAACCAAGTTATATCCTCATATATGCTCACATATTAGCACAAATCTAGTTCAGAAATGAAAGCAAATGAATACCCTGTAGACTCAATGAACTGAGCTTTCTCTTCAACTTAAAACCTACCAACTTCTTGCAAGTAGGTTTAGTTTAGCTCAAGTTTTAAAAAATTGAGTTAAAAATACATATAGATGAGTATTTTAAAATCCATTCTTCCTGAAAAGTCATTACTACTTTCTCTAACTTTTAGTATTAACTGCTTTGTGAAACTGATCAATGTGGAGAACTTATCCAAATGAAGAACCCATATTTTCAATAAAGAAATTTTAAAATGTTATCTGAATAATAAATCAATAGTCAGAAAATATAGCCTCACCTAATTTGCATTTTGCCTAAGTCAACACAACAGTCATATCACTTGCTTATGCTTGTGGAGGCAAAGGCTAGTGAACTCAATTTTAAGCCTATTATCTCTTTTAGATAACGTTCTGTGTTGAGCAATAAGAATGTTTTCCCTGCTTTTTTCCAGGAAATCTTTTCCCACTGAATTTAAGACCAGAAGTTTATTTTAATGTTTCAGAACTTCAAATGTTATTTTCTAAAACAAGGAAAAGCAGTTGAGTGTTATTTGTAATCAAACAGAGATTCTTCTGGATATAACTGACGTGGATACAAAAGTTGCATTTGGTTTTCTAGCCAAAATAGCAGTTTGCTCTCATTACCATGCTTCTCTATCTAAAAGTGAGGCTGCATATGGTAGATTGTCAGCTTTTCCAGCAACACTCACAAATATTTTCCTTATGCTGCAAACTAAACCCTTGACTCAGTGTCTCACTCAGTAGACGTTATTCATTTTGAAACAACACAGCTGTAACTCAGATTTTATGTCTAATACCTTTCCTCCATGAGTTAGATTCCAAAAGTAAACCAAAAATATTGAGAGAACTAAATTTAATAAATTTCATTAAGAGAGAATCTGTCAATGTAATCAACTTGCAAAAGCTGAAAGTAAGGGTGCTCCTACTGTTAGTAGGAACTTTTATTTTTTAAAATACTGCTGACTCAATTGGTGTATTTGTCCTTAAATATTACACCTTTGAGAAAATGTGTAATCAAATAATTAAATCAGCTAATTAATTTTCATCTTTTTTCTTTACCCCTCACTGACAAATGGTGAAGGATCATGTCTTGTGACATGGAAGTTTATGAAATAGTTCATGAAGCTGATAGATAGCATTATCAAAGAGGGGCTAGAATATGGAACCGCATTTGGTCTGTGGGTGACATCTGTGGGTATACTGTATTTGCAGCTGTAAGAGATGGGGTAAAGTGAGTCAGCAGGGAGAACTTGTCATTCAGAGAGTAGGTTAAAAGGAGGTAGATCCAGGAGCAATCAGTAGCAAAGAGGTTCAGAAAATGGCATGGAGGTTCCCATGAAGCCAATGAAACACTGCAACACTGATTTATGTAGAAAATAACATGTAGAGATAAATGTCAGGCATCTGCATCAAGATGGTGTTTTCTAAACAAACATAACATTAGCCATGAGGTTTAAAGAGTCCAGACAGGATTTCAGCAATGAAAAAGGAGCTTTGGAAATGCAAGGCATTGATACCATGCTAGAATGTTTTCCAGACTTTCTAGACAAGATCTCTTGCACAGAAGAGGAAAAGAAGACGACTAAATTGGGGCCCAAGGCGAGGGTTTGTTCCCAACTTCATAAAAGCAAAAGAAGAGAGTCAGTCTAACAGTAACACTGACTTTCTGCTGTTTTAGATTTTGCAAATATTCTTTAATTTGAGTCAGGATTGATTCCAGTGCAAACATGTAAGATAGTGGAAAGAGAAGATGGAAGAAAAGGAAATTACACAGAAAAATGAAGCCATATAATGAAAAGCCTAGAAAGACTGTGAGAAACTTCCTGTTTCTGATAATGATGGACTAGGTTATTCAGACCACTTCTCCTGCTAACAGCAATTTAAAACTTAAAGATTTTTTAAAATCTCCTCTTTAAAACACTTAAGAAAATAACAAAATTGTAGACAATTATCAGTGACAAAGGGAATACTAGAAATTAAGTAGGAAAACAAGCATAGAAGCTAATTTTGCCTATTGACATTTGTTGACCTAAAAAATTAAAAACTGCCTGTAATGAAGAGGACAGATTTCAAAGCTGAGGGCATACATAAGGTGGAGAGTCTAATAGATATTCACATCAGTTTGGACTCTATGGGCTACAACCTCTTGGTGAATGTAAACTAGAAGAGAACTAATCCTTGCATGGAATTATAATCCAGGAATTGTAATGTGGGTGATCCAAGGAATTGGAAGCTATTGCATTGTTTAAAGTGGACATGGACAGGTAGTGTCCCTAGCCGTCTGTCAGACAAGAGCAAAAATCTTGTCTGAAAAAAGGAACTTTTTCCATAAGTTCAAATTTTTAAAAATATAACCAATAATAAAAGATAATCAGTCATAAAGAAAATGACTGTGAACTAGAAGAAATAAAAAGGAAACTGAATGTAAGGACTTCAGATTATGAAATTGTTAGATGCAGACTAAGAAATCACTATCCTAACTATACTTGAGAAAAAAATATGAAAGACAAAATTGAAGATAGGAATTAAAATGATATGCTATTAAAATGGCATGTCATATGTGGAAAACAATCAAATTGAAATTATAGAAAAAACCTCCTTAGATATTTTTAAAATCAGATTCAGCAAATTTATAGAGGACATTTATGATCTGGAATATAGGTTAGAAGAAATTATATGAAGTACAGAATTATCAAAAGATGGAAATTTTCACCTGTGGCTAAAAGAGTAAAGTGTGAAAAGGTTTAGCATATGCATAATTGGAAGAGAGAGAGAGAGAGAGAGAGAGGAGAGAGAGAGAGAGAGAGAGAGAGAGAGAGAGAATGACTTAGAATTTTTCAAAACCAATCAAAGATATTGCAGTACTCAGAAACTGGCATCAATAATACTGTGTAACAAACAAACCCTGCGTGTCGGTAGCCTACAGTAAAAGACATTTACTTTTGTGCACAATTCTTCAAATTGGTTGAGGATCAAATTCAATACTGCTCTCTGTGACTCTCATTTTGGAACCAGCAGCTAATTTGGACATACTTTTGTGATGGTGGTTGTCAATAGCACAAGAGGGACAAATGGAAACACTTGATATTTAACACTTGGCTAGGTACTGACACACTCTCACTTCCTTCTACATTTTCCTGACCAAAGTACAGTATATGGAAAAGCCTATTATCAGTGACATGAGGATATTTATTCTGTTCATTGTAAACCAAGGTATGTTTAAGTAGGAAAGGAAGAATTGTCAGGATATAATAAAACATGCCATGGACACCCATACATAATTTCAAGAAATTTAATCAACCTCAAATGAATGAATGAATGAATAAATAAAAATCAAAGACAAAGAGAAAACTTAGGTGTAGCCAAAGGAGACATAATTCCTTCAAAATAGTGATAATTAGACAGTCAGCTGACTTTCAACATTTTACAGCAACAATATTAATTGTTTTTTAGGATAAGTGCACTAGAAGTGTTCAAGTGAAAAGAAAAAGATTGTCAGACTACATGAACAACGATCTAATTATAAACTACATAGAAGAGATACATCTAGAACAGAACATACAGGAAAATTAAAATTTGGAAGATGAAAAAATATTTTATAAAAACACTAGGTGAAAGAAAGATGTGTAACTTGACATCTCTCTTCTCAAGATAGATTCATAAATGGTGATGAGCATATTAATCAGCCAGGTGAGAATAGCTTTCATTTTTAACCATCTTTCTTAATTCAGTGTCTTCTTCCTTTGAGCAGATCTTCCCTATGTTTAATAAATTATCTGGGATTTTTTCCAAAATACATTAATCATTAAATTTCCATTTAACGCTATAAAAATTCTCCTTTTCTTGAACCATGAAGGCAAAAGTATTTCATTTTATAATTGTAAAAGTGTGTTTTGTCATTTTCAAGCATCTCTATGGAATAATATCTACTACTACTGGTATACAACGATGTATCTTGTATCTTTACAAATTCAAATACAACTGAATGTTTCCCAAGAGCCATTATCAATTCATGTACTTAATTATATTTCATTTGTCCTTCTCATTCTGACAAGTCTGGAATGCAAGCAACTCTCATGTGCCATGTCATCTATTTTCTTGCATTAGACAAAGTGAAATCATTTTTATTAAAAACATTTAAAAAACACTAGTCCTAGATTTTGGTCACATGTTAGCAAATCTAAATATTAATGAAAAACAGAGCTGAAGAGATTATATTGGATTGCATGAGCTAAAGTGTTTATAGTCTTAGAAGTTGGTGGGCCATTGGTTTTTTTAGACTATTCTTATTCTAGATTGTTCAAAAACACAGAGCTGGACATGTGCAAAATTATGAAATTTGCAAAGTTGCTGCTGTGATTGTAATCAGAAGAAAAATGGTCATGGAGTCAGGAGATATGGATTCCAGGTCTGATTCTGCCACTTAATGCGATATAACCTTGGATAGATCACTTTACCACTTGGAATCTTGGACTCTTCACTGATAAAATAGAGATAATAAGATGTCCTGAGGTTGGTATGAAGATTCAATGGAATATTGTATATGATTAAAAATCTTCATGCATTTTGAATAAAAATAAACATTACTGGTACTACCCTTCAGTTTCTCTTCCCCTTAATTTAAGTATCTTCTCTTATGCTTTGGAGTTTCTCCCTAGCTGAATAGCCCAATGCTCTAATGCTTCAACTAGAAGTTCTTAGCCCAATACTCCATCTATATTCACTTTTCCTAGGAATACCCATATGTCAGGTCTCCTTCCTCCTTTTGTGCATGCTATGTCTTCCAAGTTTTATCTGGAACTAATTACCATATAACAAATAAGCAATACATACTCAATTACTAATAGCTACCAATTGCATCCTTTTGCTGAGTCTTTCTATTAATTTTTATTAGAGTGTAGGTGATTTACAATGTTGTGTTAGTTTCTGCTGTACAGCAAAGTGAATCAGTTATACATATACACTTATCCACTCTTTTTTTTTTAAACATCTTTATTGGAGTATAATTGCTTTACAATGGTGTGTTAGTTTCTGCTTTATAACAAAGTGAATCAGCTATACATATACATATATCCCCATATCTCCTCCCTCTTGCATCTCCCTCCCACCCTCCCTATCCCACCCCTCTAGTCTTTTTTAGATTCTATTCCCGTATAGGTCATTACAGAGTATTGAGTAGAGTTTATTGTGCTATACAATAGGTTCTTATTAGTTATCTATTTTATATATAGTAGTGTGTATATGTCAATCCCAATCTCCCAATTTATCCCTTCCTCTCCTTTTCCCCCTTGGTAACCATAAGTTAGTTTTCTACATGTGTGACTTTTTTCTGTTTTGTAAATAGGTTCATTTGTACCATTTTTTTAGATTCTTCATATAAGCCACATCATATGATATTTGCCTTTCTCTGTCTGACTTACCTTACTCATTATGACAGTCTCTAGGTCCATCCATGTCACTGCAAATGACATCATTTTGTTCTTTTTATGGCTGAGTATTATTCCATTGTACCACATCTTCCTTATCCTTTCTTTGTTGATGGACATTTAGATTGCTTCCATGTCCTGGCTGTTGTAAATAATGCTGCAATGAACACTGGGGTTCATGTATCTTTTCGAATTATGGTTTCTCCAGATATATGCCCAGGAGTGGGATTGCTGGCTCATATGGTAGCTCTATTTTTAGTTTTTTAAGGAACCTCCATACTGTTCTCCATAGTGGCTGTACCAATTTACATTCTCACCAACAGTGCAAGAGGATTCCCTTTTCTCCATACCCTCTCCAGCATTTACTGTTTGTAGACTTTTTGATGATGGCCATTCTGACTGGAGTCAGGCGATACTTCATTGTAGTTTTGATTTGCATTTGTAATAATTAGTGATGTTGAGCATCTTTTCATGTGCCTCTTGGCCATCTGTATGTCTTCATTGGAGAAATGTCTATTTAGATCTTCTGCCCATTTTGTGATTGGGTTGTAGTCTTTTGACAAAAGGCATCAGTCATTAATCAAATATTTTAGATGTCTAGTAATCCAAAAAGTATGTGTGTGCTCGAGGACAGAAAGTTTCTGGGACAATGGAGAGCTCTGACTTCATCTGTTCACGCCACTTATCTCTTCTTTTCAAATAAAGGGTCAATCTTGCAAAAAAATTCTATCAAAAGATGAGAAACCAAAACAAATTATGCACAAGTGTTTCATTGAAAAATTACTCATTTTGTACTGTATGTGCAGAAAACCTATACAATTTCCTTATTTTCTAAAACTGATTTGCTCTCCCTTATCACCTTCATCCACTAAGTAGTTGCAAGGTAGGCAGTGGGGGGAATATTAAATACAGATCAATTTAGTTTAAACATTTGGAATATATAATTTGAAGACTCTCTTTAGATTTAAC
Source organism: Stenella coeruleoalba (assembly GCF_951394435.1). NCBI lineage: Eukaryota > Metazoa > Chordata > Mammalia > Artiodactyla > Delphinidae > Stenella > Stenella coeruleoalba. Next base: position 82,964,974 of record NC_137151.1, on the reverse strand, counting down.
TCAATCATTTTGAATAAGAGCCCAGACCTTTCAGATTCCTCCCCTAAGATGTGAGAGAGAGACACTTGTGACTTTTTGATGACAGGAGAAAAAGAATCCCCTAGCTTGATACTAATAATTATGTATATGCTGGGGCTCTCCCTTGAAATATGCGTGACCTGACTTGCCCACGGTCATTCTGTTGGGGATTGTTGATTAAGTTGTGGCCTATTCATTCTTGGTTTGCTCAGCCCTGGGGTTTCGTTCCTTGCTGACTTGTCAACTCCCTTGGACTCCTGCTAGTTCTATACACCTCTCATTCTCCAGTGTTCTCTGGCTCTCTGATCTCTCACTTTGCCACAGCATGCCAGGCCCCATGACAGATCTGCTGGCTCTAAATTTGGTATCCATGATCCTTATAAAATGAGGACTAGACTTTTTCCCTTCTTGATTACACCATGCCTCCCTCATAGTTTTACTGGCCAAGGACTTTTTGTTGGCATGAAATCACATTGTAGATCAGTTACTTCTCCAAAAGCCTCATTCCTTTGGCATTCTCCTCAGTTTATCTAACACATTTGTCACATTCCAGGCCAATGTCCAGAGAGGGGAGGCTTGTACCCATACAGCTCACCCACCAGCTAACCCTTCACTCTCTCCTTTGTTTTATCACAATTCCTGAGACAGGAAGTAGTTGGTTACACTCCATGGTTTTCTCTGATTCCCTGAGTTGACATTTTCTCTATGTACTTCATTGAAACAGAAATATCAGATGGAGTGTGGGGAGAGAAAAACTCATTTTCAATAAAGTAAATTGGGGATTATTTAAAAAATATTACTCTTGTTACACAAAGAAAAAAAAAAAGTAAAACACATCTTGGTGAAATCTAGCCAATATACTTCATGAAATTCTCTTGCCCCTCTTTTCTGACACCACTCTTTCCTCTTCTTCTCCCATGGCCACTCCTCAACATTTTGGGGGATAATCTTCTACCAGTCTATTAAATGCTGCTGTCACCTTGGAAATGCAAATCAAAACCACCATGAGATATCACCTCACACCTGTCAGAATGCGTATCATCAAAGAGACCACAAATAAATTGGTGAGGCCACTATGGAAAACAGTATAGTATTTCCTCAAAAACTAAATATAGAACTACCATAAGATCAAGCAATTCCATTTCTGGGTATTTTTCCATAGAAAACAAAAACACTAATTTGAAAAGATATAGGCACCCCTATGTTCATTGAAGCATTATTCACAATAGCCAAGACATGGAAGCAACCTCAGTGCCCATTGATAGGTGAATGGATAAAGAAGATGTGGTATGTATATGTACAATGGAATATTACTCCGCCATAAAAAATGAAATCTTGCCACTTGCAACAACACGGATGGACCTAGAGGATATTATGCTAAGTAAAATAAGTCAGGCAGAGAATGACAAATACTGTATGATTTCACTTGTGTATGGAATCTAAAAAGGAAAAAAAAGGAACAAAAACAAACATAACAAAACAGAAACAGAGTCACAGATACAGAGAACAAACAGGTGGTTACCAGAGGGGAGAGGACTGGGGGAATGAGTGAGATAGGTAAGGAAAATTAAGAGGTACAAACTTCCAGTTACAAAATAACTGAGTTATCGGGAAGAAATGTACAGCATGGGGAACATAGTCAAGAATAATATAATATCTTCGTATGGCGACAGATGGTAACTAGACTTATTGTGGTGATTATTTTGTAATGTGCCAAAATATTGAATCACCATGTTGTACACCAGGAACTAACATAGTGTTGTAGGTCAATTACACTTCAACAAATAAATAGAAAAAGAGATCAGATTTGTGGTTACCAGAGGCAAGGAGTGGGGAGAGGGGTAATTGGATGAAGGTGGTCAAAGGGTACAAACTTCCTGTTAGAAGGTAAATAAGTTCTAGGGACGTAATTTACAACACGATTCATATAATTAACACTGCTGTATGTTATATATGAAAGCTGTTGAGAGAGTAAATCCTAAGAGTTCTCAACACAAGGAAAATATTTTTTCTTTTTCTTTTATATTGTGTCCATATGAGATGATGCATGCTCACTAAACTTATTGTGGTTATCATTTCATAATGTATGTAAGTCAAATCATTATGCTGTACACCTTAAACTTATACAGTGCTCTATGTCAATTACATTTCAATAGAACCAGAAAAAAAAAATGTTGGTGTCACCTGTGTTTTGTCCTTCCTGTCTTCTATTCTCAATCTTGAATATCTCTCTTGGTGATCTCAACCAATTCCATGCCTTCAAATAACATATGTTGACATGGGTTCTTGGGGAGAGAGATAATATTTCATTTTCTTATGCCTGTTTTGCTAATATATAATAGTTACTAGCAGTTGATAAGCACTCAATAAATAATTGTGAGTGAAATGAGTGCATGTTCTGCCATAGCTGAGAAATCCTTGAACTTGTTCTGTTTACTTCAAATACAGGCAGAAATTAAATGTAAAGAAAATGAAACCTACACATATATTCCACAGTCTTAGGAAATTTTTTTTTTCCAATATAGAGAATTTCCATATAATGACAGGGGTTTTAGGAAAAATTAAACTTCTCATTATAGAATTTTGGGCTTGACTTGTCCTTCACTTTGTCAAACTGTATGATACATAGTCACACACAGATAGACCACACATGGTTCCAAGTCATTCAGGGAAAACGAATCCATTCATTCCATTTTATCATCTTACCTGAAATAAAAAGACTAACAAGAAACCAAATGTTAAAATAGTAATTTTTTTCATTTTCAGAGCTTCTTAAAGCTCAGAAATATTTAGACAGTCAATTTCAAAGAATAAAATAAAACAACCACCTCCAGCACTGATACAGCACTAAAATAAATAAATAAATAAAGCAAATTACAAAAGACGTTTTCAAAGAAATTGTTAACCAGGTGTCAGAGACCCTTTTACCATGAAGTGTGTGTGTGTGTGTGTGTGTGTGTGTGTGTGTGTGTGTGTGTGTGTGTGTTGGAAATCTACTCCTTAGACCCTACTTCCTGCTCTTTGACAAGGAAATGAATTGACTAGCTAATGATTTAAAAAAAACTTCAAGTCAAAATTTCTTAATTTCAAAAAAATGTCCAATTAAAAAACTAAAAAGAAAATTCTTTGAAGTTAAGTAGAAATCACATTGTCCTTTTGCATAATAACTGAATAAAACAGTATTAGTCAAAAGATTGAAGGTTGATGGTACCTTACCTTTACTCATATGTATTTAGGTTTTTAAATAATTCAGGTTGCTATTTCTTTTTAACTGTGAAATAAAAATTGAAAGTTTTTAATTACATTTTCTCAACACAGAAAAGAACTATGTATGGCTTAATAGCTGTGGTTTGAGTATTGTTATATCAGTTCCTGTTGTAGCTTTAGCCCTCATCAACACACACAGATGAATATGTCTATACTACACGTGCAAAGAGCAAACAACCAAGAAAAATGACTCAAAGTGTTTAAAACCCAAAGGACATAGGGTTTATTTACCTAATAGGAAAACTTCCACAATATATTTCCAAAATTTTCAGTGACATTTTCTTCAGACAAGCTTCAACTCCATAATGCTGTGACTTCTTGTGAAGAAAGCATGTTGGTTCTATGTGGGCCTCTATTATATCATGCTATAGTAAAACTTCATTTATTTTAAAATTTTTGTTATAAAAATATATATACAGGGGCTTCCCTGGTGGCGCAGTGGTTGAGAGTCCGCCTGCTGATGCAGGGGACACGGGTTCATGCCCCGGTCCAAGAGGATCCCACATGCCATGGAGCAGCTGGGCCCGTGAGCCATGGCCACTGAGCCTGCGCGTCCGGAGCCTGTGCTCCACAACGAGATAGACCACAACGGTGAGAGGCCCACGTACCGCAAAAAAAAAAAAAAAAAAAAAAAAAAAAATTATATATATATACTGTGAAGAAAACTTGTACAATGCAGTTTTGGTTTACTTGAAGTTAACTTGCAGTTTATTAATGCTTCAAAGATAATTTTACAGAGGGTTCTTTGTGTGTTTCCTTGTGTCTATGTGGGAGTAAAAGTGAATAATAAAATGATTAAAGGTTGACATCTTTAGCTTTCTCCATTTTAAGAAGCAGTATGGTCTGTGTGATTTTAGCTACATATAACAAAAACTTTTTTCTTTTTCACTTGATTTGAGCATTTGTTTGTATATCTTTTCTCAGGCAGCTTCTACAAACACAAAATTGCAGTGACCTAACATATTACAGATCCAGTCTTTGTTTACTTTCCCCCTACTTGACCACCCACAAGTTGAGTCAGAGATGTACTTTATACACTTTCCTATAACCAACACCATATGGAGGAAATATGTTTCCTTGGGTCTCTTTAAAATCATGAAATTAAGCCCTTCTTGAACTCTATTTCCAGCAGGCAAGAGATGTTCTTCTGCTTGTGAACACATCTAAGTTATTAAGCTCACTCCAGCCGGGGAATGTTGTTGTAGCTGACCTAGAAAAGACACAATCACAGATCTTCGAGCTGAAAAGAGTCCTAGAGATCAATTAAAACCAAGCACTATTTGCAGGTGGGGAAACTGGCCTCAGAGAGGTTGAGCTTTTGCCTATGGTCAACATAAGAACCAAAAGAAAAAAAAAAAAGACTTGGTGGCTTGGTTTTCAGCCAGAATCCACTCTGATTAACCACTGCATTCCTACTGAACCTATTACTAAACATTGAACCCAGCCAGCAAGGGCTCCACTTGCTGAACTGTACAATTACACCTCTTTCCATTCCATATCATCAGTTGAATGTGTCAAGTAATGTTAGAATTCAGTTTAAGTACTTAATGCTAGCAAGACTTTTCTGCCTTGATCCTAGTTCCTCATCTTCTGATCCAAAAGAGGTGCTGTAATATTGCCTTGTCCTGGCATGAGAGCAACTTCATACCAATCTATTTTGTTAGATGTAACATTGTTCTCCTGGGTTTCGAGAGAAATCCCTGGTCATTAATACACAAATTTCTGTGATACAAATATACATTTCAGTTATTTCTGTAAAATGTCTCTGAATAATAATAGTAATTATGAAATTTTATAATCAATATATTATGAAAAATCCATCAACAGGTAATGGCACTGAGAAATTTCTTTCTGGTGTTCTGAAATTTAAAAGTGCAACACATCAAAGTTTGGTGTTCCAAATAAACATTTCCAGATTTTTAACTCCATATCTAGAATAACTCCAGGCTGTGTACATAATATTTTCCTCTTCCAGGAGGAAAATAGCAGTTACTTTTCTTGTTGTTAAATCCCTGGGATGCAATGGATTAAGTGATTTGAGATCTCACAGGGAATATCTCAAGTGTCTCAGAAGTTAGAGAGAGGATTAAAGTCACATTAGCTTGACTACCTCACTCACCAGAAGGATCTCAGCATTTCAAATCAAGCTATGACTTTTTCCTGTGAATAGTAACATCGAGACCCATTTTTAAACCTAACGTTTTACTAAGAGACTATGCAGATTAATTAAATGCTCTTCTAATCTTTCCCTTTCTGAAAATCTTCATCAATTACTCTACTCTTTTCCATGTAGCAAGTTCCATTTCCTGTGGGTAGTAATACCAAATCAGTGCTTCTTTTTCTTCCTTTCTTTCCTTCCTTCCTCCCTCCCGCTCTCTCTCTCCCTCCCCCTTTCTTTCCTTCTTTCTTTCATTCTTCTTTCTTTCTTTCTTTTTCTTTCTTTCATTCTTTCTTTCTTTCTTCCTTCCTTCCTTCCTTCCTTTCTCTTTCTTTCTTTCTTTCTTCCTTCCTTTCTTTCTTTCTTTCTTTCTTTCTTTTTCTTTCTTTCTTTCTTTCTTTCTTTCTTTCTTTCTTTCTTTCTTCTTTCCATATCTCAAGGAAAGGACCTTGTCCCAAGGGCTTTCAAGTACTCAACTGATAGACCTAGAGATTGTCATACTGAGAGAAGTAAGTCAAAGACAAATATTATATGATATTGCTTATATGTGGAATCTTAAAAAATGGTACAAATGAACTCATTTACAAAACAGAAATAGAGTCACACGTGTAGAAAACAAACTTAAGGTTACCGAGGGAGCAGTGGGGAGGGGGGCGGAGGAATAAATTGGGAGATTGGGATAGACATATACACACTACTATGTATAGAATAGATAATAAGAACCTACTGTATAGCACAGAGAACTCTTCTCAATAGGCTGTAATGATCTATATGGGAAAAGAATCTAAAAAAGAGTGGATACATGTATAACTGAATCACCTTGCTGTACAGCAGAAACTAACACAACATTGTAGATCAACTATACTTCTATAAAAATTAATTTAAAAATACATTAAAAAATTTCTCCAGACTGTCACACTAAATTATTCTATCCTGAACCATTACTGTTTTTTAAAAATTGAGATGTAGTTGATATAAAACATTGTATAAGTTTAAATTGTACAATGTGTTGATTTGATACCATATATATTGCAAAATGATTACCACCATGGTGTTATCTACACCTCCATCACGTCTCATAATTACCATTTTTTTGTGTGTGGTGAGAATATTTAAGATCTACTTTCTTAGCAAATTTCAAGTATATAATACAGTATTATCAACTATAATCATCATGCTGTACATTCGATTCCCAGAACGTAATTTATCTTCTAACTTGAAGTTTGTACCCTTTGACAAACATCTCCCCATATCCTCCTCTCCCAAGCCCCTCGTAACCACCATTCTATTATCTGTTTCTATAAGTTCAATTCTTCTAGATTCCACATATGAGTGCTATCATACAGTATTTGTCTTGCTCTCTCTGACTTATTTCACTTAGCATAATACCCTCAAGGTCCATCCATGTTGCTGCAAATGGTAAGATTTCCTTCTTTTTCATGGCTAACAATATTCCATTGTGTGTACATAGACTATTTTGAATAATGACGCAATGAACATGAGAGTACTGATATCTCTTCGAAATTTTGTTTTCATTTCTTTGGATATATAGCCAAATCAGGAATGCTTGATCATTAGATAGTTCTATTTTTAATATCTTGAGGGATCTCCATATGATTTTATGTAGTGGCTATATCAATTTACAATTCCACCAACAGAGCACAAATACTCCCTTCTCTCCACATCCTCACCAATACTTGTTATTTGATGATAGCCGTTCTGACAGGTGTGAGGTGATGTCTCACTCTGGTTTTAATTTGCATTTCCCTGATGATTAGTGGTGTTGAGCACCTTTTCATGTACCTATTGGCAATTTGTATGCTTTCTTTGAAAAACTGTTTGTTCAGTTCCTCTGCCTATTTTTTAATCAGGCAGTTTTTTTTGCTATTGAGTTTTATGAGTTCTTAATGTATTTTAGATACTAACCACTTATCAGGTATATGGTTTGCAAATAATTTTCCCATTCATAGATTTCCTTTCTATTTTGTTGATTACTTCTTTGAGTGTGCAGGAGCTTTTTAGTTTGATGTAGTCCCACTTGTTTATTTTTGCTTGTGCTTTTTGTGTCCAATCCAAAAAATCATTGCCAAGACTGATGTAAAGGAGTTTACCCCTTATATTTTCTTCTAGGAGTTATATGGTTTCAGGTCTTATGTTTACCTCTCGAATCCATTTCAAGTTAATTTCTGTGGATGGTGTAAGATAGGGACCCAATTTCATTCTTATGCATGTGGTTATACAGTTTTCCCAACACCATTTATTGAAGACTATCCTTTCCCCATTGAATATTCTTGGCTGTCTTTTCAAATAGTTGACCGTATATTCCAGGGCTGTTTCTGGGCTCTCAATTCTGTTCCATTGGTCTATGTGTCTATTTTTATGCCAGTAACACACAGTTTTGATTAGTATAGCTTTGTAATATAATGAAAAATCGGAAAATTTGATCCTTCAACTATATTCTTTCTTAAGATTGCTCTGGCTATTTGGGGTCTTTTGTGGTTCCATACAAATTTTGTATTGTTTTTTCTATTGTTGTGAGAAATTCCATTGAGATATGAATAGGAATTGAATTGAATTTATAGATGCCTTTGGACAGTATGGACATTTTAATGGTATCACTTATTCTGCTCCATGAACATGAATATTCTTTCCATTTGTTTGGGTCTTCTTCAATTTAACTTTGATTACATACAAAAACTCTACCCTTTTACTCCTCTTTTATGTTTTTGATGTCATAATTTACATTTTTTATGTTGTGTATCCATTAACAAATTATTGTAGCTATAGCTATTTTTAATATATTCTTTTAACCTTCATACTAGAGTTAACTGGTTAACACACCATCATATTACAGTATTAGAGTATTCTGAATATGACTATATACTTACCTTTACCAGTATGAGGTATATTTTCATATGTTTCATGTTACTAATAAGCATCCTTCCATTTCTTGAATAATGCATTTCAGCATTTTTTGTAAGGCAAGTTTACTGGTGATGAACTTCTTTAGCTTTTGTTTGTCCAGTGAAGTTTTTTTTTTTTTTTTTTTTTTTTTTTTTTTGTGCGGTACGCGGGCCTCTCACTGCTGTGGCCTCTCCCGTTGCGGAGCACAGGCTCCGGACGCACAGGCTCAGCGACCATGGCTCAAGGGCCTAGCCGCTCCACGGCATGCGGGATCCTCCCAGATCAGGGCACGAACCCGTGTCCCCTGCACCAGCAGGCAGACTCTCAACTACTGCACCACCCGGGAAGCCGCCAGTAAAGTTTTTATCTCACCTTTATTTCTGAAGGACAATTTTTCTGGGTAAAGTATACTTGATAGGTGGTTTCTTTCAACACTTTAAACATATCACTTCATTCTCTTCTGGCCTGCAAGGTCTCTGCTGAGAAATCCATTGGTAGCCTTATGGGGGTCTTTTGTATGGGAGAAATTTTTTCTCTTGCTGTTTTTAAAACTTCCTTTTTGTCTTTGATTTTAATCATGTTTATTATAATCTGTCTTAGAGAAGATTGCTTTAGATTGAAATTTTGGAGCTATTAACTCCAAACTTGAATGTCCAAATTTCTCCTGAGATTTGGGAAGTTCTCAGCCATATTTCTTTAAATAAGCATTACACTCTTTCCCCCCGACCTTCTCCTTCTGGGACTCCAATGATGCATTACAGTATGTCTCTTCATGGTACCCCATAAGTCCCATAGGATTTCTTTGTTCCTTTTCATTCTTTTTTTAAAATTAAAAAAATTGAAGTATAGTTGATTGACAATGTTGTGTTAGTTTCAGGTGTACAGCACAGTGATTCAGATATATATTCTTTTTTTAGATTCTTTTTCCTTATAGGTTATTACAAAATATTGGGCATAGTTCTCTATGCTACACAGTAGGTCCTTATTGGTTATTTACCTTTTCATTCTTTTTCTTTTTGCTCCTCTGATTAGATAATTTTAATTGATCTGTCTTTGCGCTCACTGAAACTTTTTTCTGCTTGGCCAAGATTGCCACTGAAGGCAATTCTCTATTGAGTTCTTCAGTTCAGTCATTGTATTCTTCAGCTCCAAAATTTCTGTTGTTGTTTTTTTTTTTTAATGTTTTCTATTCCTGTATTGAACTTCTCTTTTTATTCTTGTATTGTTTTCCTGGTAGTGTCAAATTTTTCATCTGTGTTTTCCTATAGGTCTCTGAGCATCATTAGAACGATTATTTTGAATTCTTTATTGGGCAATTCCTGGATTTACATATTTTTAGTGCTAGTTACTGGAGGTTTGCTATATTACTTTGGTGGAGTAATGTTTCTCTGATTCTTTGTGATCCCTGTAGCCTTGTGCAAGTGTCTTATGAACTGACTTCAGTGAGAGAAGACTTTCAGTGGGTGTTAGCATGCTGGAGTGTGATGTGACCCTGGGTCTGGTGGTACAAGGTGCCAAGTGCAGGAAGATGTGGTGACACTGGACTGGAGGAGCTTAATGTCTCTCTAGCTCAGGCCTCTGAGGTCTGCAGCATCAACAACTGTGTAGTCCTTGGCAAGTGCTGCAAGAAGCCTTCAGTGGCTGCAAGGGCTGTTGGTGTCTTCAGTGGCTCTTCCAGATCTCATCGTTAAGGGACAGGGCAGGCAGGGGTGGTGACCCTGGCCAGTGGTGTGCACGCACTTGCTATGGGGCCAGCTGCAGGTTCCTCTGTAGTAGGAGGAGCTGGTTGTAGACACACATGTAGTGGTGGGAGCCAGTGTAGGAGCAAGGGCCAAGGCCAACCATGGGCTGACTGGCAGCTTCAGGGGCTCTTGTTGTTGGTGTGTACTACCTTGCTTGCTGGGTCTCTCCACAGCTGGGTGTGTTTAGGTGCATAGCTGGATGGGCTAGCTGCAGGTTAGTGCAGTGGTGCAGGCCAGTGAGAGAAGACAAGGCCTGATCCAGGCCCACAAGCAGCTGTAGGGTCCTTGGGTGTCTGCGTGCTCTCCCATGGCTGCAGTCTCCCCCTGGGCATTCACATAGCACTAGAGGCCAGTGCACAGCTGGAGGGGCTAGTCCGAGCATGCACATGGCAGTTGTGGGAGTCTAAGCTGCATCTTGCACTCATACAGCTACAGAGGCCTGGATTAGCTGCTAGTATAGTTTCCAGGCTCCAGTTGGAGTGGGTGGAGGGAGGGAACAGAGAGGGACTAGGCTACTGGCATCAGTGAATGCAAATATCTTGGGTGAAAGCTGGTGAACATTGCAGAAGGTCTGTGGCAACTGTGCCGGGCATTGGCTTTTTCAGTAGCAAAAGCTGCTGGATTTGTTGTAGAACAGGTCACTGGGAACCATGATCTCTCCCCCTGCATGGCTGCTATTGGTCACCCCTGCTTTTCTTCTTTGTTCCTAGCTGTCTCTATATGTCTCAACTTTGCTGGGTAGGGTGAAACCAAAGCAAGATCTTTATGTAGTTTCCCAAAAGGCTGAGGAAACTAGTTGCTCACCCTGCTCTTCCTTTCCTAACAAGGGGAATGCTTTCTAGTTGAGAAATTCCCTCTTTGTGCTGAGCAATGCCAGCTTGGTGCATGGAATGATTCAGGCAAAATGAAGATGTTTTCCTCTCTTTTTGTGCGGTCATTCTCAGTTTTTTGTTTTTGTTCTTTTTTGTTCCAGTGTGTTGCTGAAGTTTCTTGAATGGACTCCAGAGCTCTCCCAAAGCTGCATTTATTGGGTGAGTAGCTAATTATTGATCTGTGTAGGGAGACAGAGGTTCTGTGACACCATTTTGACAACATCACCTCACACCATTGTTGTTTGTTTGGATAACATTAAGTTCTATTTTAACTGACACAGAGTGGGATTAAATCAGAGCCAAAAGATAATCATCTTGACCAGCAAGATGTTCCCTTGTTATTATCTGTGGCCATTGTGAAAGAGGTCTCTCTATTTTGTCCAAATCCAACATCAATCTCATTCTTTTATGCCCCTCTTTATCCAGCCTAATGTGAACACAGTTCACACAGTTTTTGTCAATAAGCTCCAACTCCCTTGTTCTATTGTCTTTTTGTCTTACCAGTCTGTCAGACAAAACCCCGAGTGGTTGTACTCAAATTTCTACCCTCTCTACTGCTTCTCCTAATAGCTAAAAACTGCTGAAAAGGTCACATAATAGAGCAGCCTGGGTATACTACAAATTCACAATCTCAACCCTAAAAGGGCTCCCAACATTGACAACAATCCTACTATATCTCTGGACTACTTTTCCACTCAGCAGTACCTATCTCCAACCCTCTTTACTGTCACCAAACCTCCAACCCTCCTCTTTCACCCTCACCCTCAACAGATCACCTTACCTCTAGTTTAGAAAGATAATAGTAATAAATGCATGCCTAATGCTTACTGTATGCCAGACACTAATCTTTAAACTTTGCATAGATTAACTAACTTAATAATTATAACAGCCCTAGGAAACAAAGATTAATTTTATCACCATTTTATAGTTGAGAAAACTGAAGCACAGGGAGTTTGAGTAATTTGCCTATGGTCACACAACTCACAAGTGGAGAGTCATAGATCCTCACTCAGGTAGTCAGGCCTCTAATTTGAGTCTATGTCTTTGACCGCTATTCATACTGCCTCTGCCTCATACCACCATACAATCTGCTCACATCTCAGACTGAAGAAGCTCCACTTCCTCTTATGGTGGGGCCAGTCCTTCCCATCACCCGTGCTTTGAGTTTTATGCTCTTCTTCTACTTAGCTACCTAGCTACCTCACATGATTTGCTAACCTTTCTTTTTTTGTGTAGATTCATCCTCTTCTCACTCACTCAGCTCCTTCTTTCTATCTGCCCATCCACACACATATTTCTTGGATGAGGTGACTCTTCTTCCTATCTACATTTCCTCACCTCTCACTCTCTACTCACCACCCTCTTCAGTCTTGACCCTCTACCTATCCAGCTTTCACCAACCTTACAAATGACCTCCATGGCACTAAATCCAACACATATTTTTACTTCTCAATTCATTTGAGCTCTCACCAGCATTCCACTCTGTTGACAATTCCCTCTGCTTTTAAACACTCTCTTCCTTTGGCTTATGTGAAAAAATTTTTTCCCACTCTCCTCCTTTTCCCCTTACCACCTGTGTAGATTCATTCCCCTATAATCAGCCTTCACTGTTGGAGTGTATCAAGACTTGGTGTTATGCTCTCCCTTTTTATGATGGTTTGTTTTTACTTTCTACTCTCTACCTATGTATCTCATGCTCACCTATGGCTTTAATCATCCCTTTGGTCAGATGATTCATAAATATCTATCTCCACCTCAGATCTCTTGAACTGCAGACCCATGCATTATATAGAATGTAAGCTCCATGAAGGTAGTGACCACTTGTTTTGTCTCTTTTCTATCCCCAGGGCATAGAATAACACCTGGAACATGATAGTTGAACAATAAATACTTGTTTAATGAAAGTAAAAGAATATGCCCAGACTTGACCCTATTTTAGTATTTTCTATCAGGGCAGAACATCACCATTTATTCTGTTAAACAGCCTAGCAAAACTTGTTGGCATTTCCATGTCCCTCATCCCCAGAGTTGACAATTGTATTAGTTTTCTAGGGTTGCCATGATGAAATACCATAGATTATGTGGCTTTAGCACCATATTTTCTCACAGTTCTGGAGTTAGAAGTCCAAGATCAATGTGTCTGCTGGTTCTATTTCTCTTGAGGCAACTCTCCTTGGCTTGCAGATGGCCACCATTCTGCATATCTTCACACGGTCATTCCTCTGTGTGCATGCATCCCTGGTGTCTGTGTGTTCAAATTTCCTTTTCTTACAAGGACAGCAGTCAGAGTGGATTAGGGGCAAATCTAATGGCTTCTTTTTAACTTAACACCTCTTTAAAAGTCCTGTCTCCAAATATAATCACATCCTGAGGTACTGGGGGAAGGCTTCAACATATGAATTTGGGGGGAAGGGTCACAATTTAACCCATAAAAATCTATCATCAAATGTATTTCATTTTTTTCTTTAAATAAATACTTCTTGAATCCACACACTTATCTCCATCCCTTCCTAATCCAAGCTACCATTGCCTCTTGCCCACTGTGATAGGCCGCATCAAAGATGGTTCCCAAGGATCTCTGTTTCCAAGTGTTCATGTGTGTGTATAATACCTTCTCTTGGGGCTATACCTGGTGGCTAATAAATATCACATCTGAGACTGGGTTACCAAACAGCTTGGAGTTCCGTCTTGTTCTCATTCTCTTGCTGTCTGACCTGCTTATGCTGATGAAAGCCAGTTGCCATACTGTGAGTTGGCCTATAGAGAGTCCCAAGTGGCAAGGAGCTGAGGGATAGCTCTGACCAAGAAACAGCCAGAAACTGAGGCTCTCGTTAAAGATCCAGTGAGGAACTGAATCCTGCCAACAGCTACATGTGTGAGCTTGGAAGTGGATCCTCCTCCAGTTGAGCCTTGAGTTGACTGCAGCTCCAGATGGCACCTTGATTACAATCTTGTGAGAGAGCTAGAACCAGAGAACCCAACTATACCCAGATTCCTGACCCACAGAATCTGTGAGATAATAGGTGACTGCTTTTTAAGCCATTACACTTTGGTACACAAGCATAAATAACGAATACATCTAGTAACTGCACTAGTCCACTACCTACATCCAATCTACCTTCCTTCAAATCACTTCTTCATATGGTAGTCAAAGAGATCTTTTCATAATGTAAATCAACCTATTTCCCATTTAAACCCTTCAAAAGCTTTCCATTGATTTCACGCTAACTGCCCAATTTTTTTCCTCACATAGTTAACGCTTACTTGTCCTTCAGATTTCAGTGCAAAACTTCATTTCCTTGAGGAGGTCACCTGCCTCCAGATCAAATCTCTTTCATAACATTTGGCAGAGAACATTTTTACATGTGATTCTTGGATTAATGACTTTCCCTTCCACTAGAATGCGAGCTGCATGAGAGCAAGGACCGTGTCTGGTTTTCTTTAACATGCATGGCCCAGTGTCTAGAACATAGGCACACAATAAAATGTGTTAAGCAAACAAAATGTTAAATGCCATTTGTTACTTCTTTTGCTTTTTTGTGGATTCTCCAGATAACAACTTTACTTCTTGGAACTTTGTAAGTTCAAAGTTGTATGGTTCTACTACCTCCTACAACCTGACTCTTCTGCCAAGTATTTATGAGACTAAGTTATCTTTTTACAAGACCTATTAGGGAAGACTAGTAAAACAACATTTATTAATTTATAATGCCATTTAACCTTTCTGGATTCATGGCAAAACCATAATTGATTGAAAGGATAAGACTTGTCATCTGGTATGGAATTTGTCTGGCTCAAAACACTTATCCAAAAAATTAATGTTGTTAAGATTTCTTTATTTGAAAAGAGCATCTCTTATTTTTAGAAAATCTGGATTACACAGCTGGGTGACAGATGTATATGTGTCATAGTCTTATAGGGGAGCAAGAGGATGTTGGTTCTGTGATCACATTGTTTTGAGTGGAATGATTTTCATATATTAGATAGCATCATGTGTTCCATCTGAATGTGATGGCAGCCAACACCGCCTATGTGTCACATTTTTTGTGTGCAAATCATGCAATGTCTTTGATACATTTTTCTTACCATTTGTGTGAATCTGAATTGGGGCAGTTATATTTCAAGCAGATTAAAATGATAAGTAAATGTTTATTTAGGACTGAAGGGAGATTCTCACCATGTTCATTAATTTGATGGTAGTTAAATGAAAACTTCGTTTAAATGTGTCTATTTTTCAACTCTGGCTTCCTCTCCTATTTTAATATCTAATTGTTGTCTCATGCATTTAAATGAGGCTATGCATGTAATTTAAGTAAGTTAATTAAACTGGGTGTTATTCTAGTTATCTAATGGCATAATATTTAATATTTTCATACAATAGATATTCACACACATTGATAGGGAGGTAGTAAAAGATGGTGGGGACTAGGGTGAACTGGATAATATATGTCTATTTTACAGGGAAGTATACATTATTTAACTCCCTAATTGTGGGGTCAGTGTTTCTAGAACTCCTGACTTTTTCTGGAGAAGTCAGAAATCTGGATTGTTAAAATAATTAAAATAATTTTTTAAAACTTTGCAAAACAGTTCAAATAAATCTGTGGAGCTCATGTGAGATAAAGGTCCTTTGACCTTTTTGGTATAGTGGCAATATTGTGTATTGGAAAATACATGGGTTTTGGAGACAGATGGACCGGAGTTTGAATTCTGGTGCAGACAGTTACTTGTATGGCTGGACAGTTACTTTAGCCCTTTTGAAACTTTGTGTCCTAATTTTTGAAATGAAAATGTTATAGTCTTTTTTAACCACTGTAATAGAAATAATAGATAGTGATTTTTACTACCTGGGCTCACTGTAACTAAACTAAACTCTCTTCTCATTTCCAAACAGTCTTCAGTCTTTAATTATTTGCATCCAGGCTTCCTCCAATAACCCTAAGGTATGGTGACCACGTAATCATAATTATTTATCTTGTACATCCAGCCAAACACATTCCACACTTTGACAATGGCAAATAAGTTTTAAGTTGAAAAATAAAACAGATCCTGTACACAAAGTATCTGGAAGATGATATCCTAATGGGAAGCATCTTCAAGTACTTCACTTATTTTTATAGGGAGGATGGTGACCAAATGTGTTTTATCATCAATAAGGAATGATCAGGTAGAATGAGCAAGCTGTGGCTCTAAAGAATAAGCATAGATATGCGTGGATGAGGAATATAGACCTATGAATTGCTAAATATCAGTTATAGTTATTGGTAGCATTGGAATTGATTCTTCCAAGCATTCCAAAATTAAAAATCAAAACTTCTGTAGGAAACCAGGTTGCCTGTCTCATCCTCAAGTTCAGCTAGGGTATTCATAGAATCAGTTAGTGAGATAAGTCTTTCTGTAAACTAGGCTCACCAAGCTTCTGGTGGTTTATTCAAATTTCAACCAGCTCTTGAGAAATTATAAAATAGTTGTAATTCAAAACCGGATATTAGACAGAAGAACCTCATTAACATATAAAAATGTTTACTGGGAACTAGATACAAACTAATATATTTATTGGCCAGGCCTATGCAGTGGTGCTTAAAATGTCAGGTCAAATATGTCCAAATTCCAGTTCTCCTCGATGTTTGGTGTCAAAGAGACAAAACATCTGGATGACTGGATAAATAATTTTATTAAATTGATTTAATGTTTGACATTATGTAGACACATCCTAAAGTAATCATGTTCCATGTAAAGTGTAAATAGCAAACTCAACAAGTCTAATTAATAATTCTTGGGACTTCCCTGGTGGCACAGTGGTTAAGAGTCTGCCTGCCACAGCAGGGGACATGGGTTCGATCCCTGGTCTGGGAAGATCCCATATGCCACAGAGAAACTAAACCCATGAGCCACAACTACTGAGCCCACATGCTGCAACTACTGAAGCTCACATGCCTAGAGCCCGTGCTCAGCAACAAGAGAAGACACTGCAATGAGAAGCCTGTGCACCACAATGAAGAGTAACCCCTGCTCACCACAGCTAGAGAGAGCCCGTGTGAAGCAATGAAGACCCAATGCAGCCAAAAGTAAAAAATAAATTCGTAGAGTAAACTCTAGAAACTTTCTAGTTTAATCCCTGTATCTTACATGTGGGGAAACAGAGTCTTAGAAAATTAAATGACTTGACCAACATCAAATGACTTCGAATCTCTGCCTCTTATTTTAATATATTTTCTGCCATAGTTGAGCTGATCATATTGAAAGAAGAGGGCAAAAGATTAATGAAGAAAAATAGCCCTCCCCCAAAGAAACTGAAATTCCTATTTTGAATATAAGAAGCAGTATATTAACACTGTCTTTACATTCATACTCTAAAAATCTTAAATATTTCAAGAGATAAGATCAGGTACACAAAATGCAGAAGAGAAAAGAATATTAATATTTTAAAAAATATCATCCCTTGTACTGAAAGGCTTACAGGTGGAAATTCATCAGTTTACCCAGATTAAAATGCCTTCTAGCACCTCAACGATTTCTAGGAATATAGAGTTCTGAAAACAGCTGCCTGCCTTTAGGGGCAGTTCATTTTTCAAGATGAATTCTATTCTTTGTTCCTCTGAAAAGAAAATGTCTGCATGCAGTGATACTCATCTTGAGGCCATATGCATGGAGAATATAAATTCTTAGATCCCAGAAATGGACTAATACAAATTATATATAATTGTTTATTATATAGATTTTAAAAAGGCATGAAAACCCAGAGGGGAAAGCAAGACATTCAATGAAGAGTCAGTGAAAATCCTCCAATATCCTCCAATAGAGTTAGGCTTCATATATAGTTAGGCTTCATAAGTTTATGCTAGTCGAATGAATGATTAAGCCACTGATTTTGTTGTTGTTATATGGTGTTTCTTTACATAATTCGTTTCAAGAAAGATTTTTTTAACATCTTTGTTGGAGTATAATTGTTTTACAATGTCGCGTTAGTTTCTGCTGTATAACAAAGTGAATCAGCTATATGTATACATATATCCCCATATCCCCTCCCTCTTGCACCTCCATCCAACTCTCCCTATCCCACCCCTCTAGGTGGTCAAAAAACACTGAGCTGATTGCCCTGTGCTATGCAGCTGCTTCCCACTAGCTATCTATTCTACATTTGCTAGTGTATATATGTCAATGTTACTCTCACACTTCATCCCAACTTACCCTTCCCACTCCCCATGTCCTCAAGTCCATTCTCTATGTCTGCGTCTTTATTCCTGTCTTGCCCTTAAGTTCATCTGAACCATTTTTTAGATTCCATATATGTATGTGTTAGCATACGGTATTTGTTTTTCTCTTTCTGACATACTTTACTCAGTAACAGACTATAGGTCCATCCACCTCACTACAAGTAACTCAATTTTGTTTATTTTTATGGCTGAGTAATATTCCATTGTATATATGTGCCACATCTTCTTTATCCATTCATCTGTCAATGGACACTTAGGCTGCTTCCATGTCCTGGCTATTGTAAATAGTGTGGCAATGAACATTGTGGTACATGACTCTTTTTGAATTATGGTTTTCTCAAGGTATATGTCCAGTAGTGGGATTGTTGGGTCATATGGTAGTTCTATTTTTAGTTTTTTAAGGAACCTCCATACTGTTCTCCATAGTGGCTGTATTAATTTACATTGCCATCAACAGTGCAAGAGGGTTCCCTTTCTCTACACCCTCTCCTACATTTATTGTGTGTAGATGTTTTGATGATGGCCATTCTGACTGGTGTGAGGTGATACCTCATTGTAGTTTAGATTTGCATCTCTCTAATGATTAGTGATGTTGAGCATCCTTTCATGTGTTTGTTGGCAAACTGTATATCTTCTTTGGAGAAATGTCTATTTAGGTCTTCTGCCCAGTTTTGGATTGGGTTGTTTGTTTTTCTGATATTGAGCTGCATGAGCTGCTTGTAAATTTTGGAGGTTAATCCTTTGTCAGTTGCTTCATTTGCAAATATTTTCTCTGGTTCTGAGGGTTGTCTTTTCATCTTGTTTACGATTTCCTTTGCTGTGCAAAAGCTTTTAAGTTTCATTAGGTCCCATTTGTTTATTTTTGTTTTTATTTCCATTTTTCTAGGAGGAGGGTCAAAAAGGATCTTACTGTGATTTATGTCATAGAGTGTTCTGCCTATGTTTTCCTCTAAGACTTTCATACTGTCTGGCCACACATTTAGTTCTTTGATCCATTTTGAGTTTATTTTTGCATATGGTGTCAAGAAGTGTTCTAATTTCATTCTTTTTTTTTTTTTTTTTTTTTTGCAGTATACGGGCCTCTCACTGTTGTGGCTTCTCCCTTTGTGGAGCACAGGCTCCAGACGCGCAGGCTCAGTGGCCATGGCTTACGGGCCCAGCTGCTCCGTGGCATGTGGGATCCTCCCAGACCGTGGCACGAACCCATATCCCCTGCATCGGCAGGCGGACTCTCAACCACTGTGCCACCAGGAAAGCCCTAATTTCATTCTTTTACATGTAGCTATCCAGTATTCCGAGCACCATTTATTAAAGAGGCTGTCTTTTCTCCATTGTATATTCTTGCCTCCTTTATCAAAGATAAGGGGACCATATGTGCATGGGTTTATCTCTGGGCTTTTTATCCTATTCCATTGATCTTCATTTCTGTTTTACTGCCAGTACCATACTGTCTCAATAATTGTAGCTTTGTAGTATAGTTGGAAGTCAGGGTGACTTACTCCTGCAGCTGTGTTTTCCTTTCTCAAGATTGCTTTGGCTATTCGGGGTCTTTTGTGTTTCCATACAAATTATGAAATTTTTTGTTCTAGTTCTGTGAAAAATGCCATTGGTAGTTTGATAGGGATTGCATTGTGCTTTGGGTAGTATAGTCATTTTCACAATGTTGATTGTCCCAATCCAAAAAAATGGTATCTGTCTCCATCTGTTTGCATCATCTTCAATTTCCTTCATCAGTGTCTTATAGTTTTCTGCATACAGGTCTTTTGTCTTCTTAGGTAGGTTTATTTCTAGGTATTTTATTCTTTTTGTTGCAATGGTAAATGGGAGTGTTTCCTTAATTTCTCAGATTTTGCATCATTAGTGTATAGGAATGGAAGAGATTTCTGTGCATTAATTTTGTATCTTGCTACTTTACCAAATTCATGGATTAGCTCTAGTAGTTTTCTGGTAGCATCTTTAGGATTCTCTATGTATAGTATCATGTCATCTGCAAATAGTGACAGTTTTACTTCTTCTTTTCTGATTTGGATTCTTTTTATTTCTTTTTCTTCTCTGATTGTTGTGGCTAAAACTTCCAAAACTATGTTGAATAATAGTGGTGAGAGTGGGCAACCTTGTCTTCTTCCTGATCTTAGCAGAAATGGTTTTAGTTTTTCACCATTGAGAATGATGCTGGCTGTGGGTTTGTCATATATGGCCTTTATTATGATGAGGTAGGTTCCCTCTATGCCTACTTTCTGGAGAGTTTTTTAATCATAAATGGGTGTTGAATTTTGTCAAAACCTTTTTCTGCATCTATTGAGATGATCATATGATTTTTATCCTTCAGTTTGTTAATATGGTGTATCACACTGATTGATTTTCATATATTGAAGAAACCTTGCATTCCTGAGATAAACCACACTTGATCATGGTGTATGATCCTTTTAAGGTGCTGTTGGATTCTGTTTGCTTGTATTCTTTTGAGGATTTTTGCATCTATGTTCATCAGTGATATTGACCTATAGTTTTCTTTCTTTGTGACATCTTTGTCTGGTTTTGGTATCAGGGTGATGGTGGCCTTATAGAATGAGTTTGGGAGTGTTCCTCCCTCTGCTATATTTTGGAAGAGTTTGAGAAGCATAGATGTTAGCTCTTCTCTAAATGTTTGATGGAATTCACCTGTGAAGCCATCTGGTCCTGGGCTTTTGTTTGTAGGAAGATTTTTAATCACAGTTTCAATTTCAGTGTTTGTGATTGGTCTGTTCATATTATCTATTTCTTCCTGGTTCAGTCTAGGAAGGTTGTGCGTTTCTAAGGATTTTTCCATTTCTTCCAGGTTTTCCATTTTATTGGCATAGAGTTACTTGTAGTAATCTCTCATGATCCTTTGTATTTCTGTAGTGTCAGTTGTTACTTCTTTTTCATTTCTAATTCTGTTGATTTGAGTCTTCTCCCTTTTTCTCTTCATGAGTCTGGCTAATGGTTTATCAATTTTGTTTATCTCCTCAAAGAACCATATTTAATTTTATTGATCTTTGCTATCTTTTCCTTCATTTCTTTTTCATTTATTTCTGATCTGATCTTTATGATTTCTTTTCTTCTGCTAACTTTGGGTTTTTTGTTCTTCTTTCTCTAATTGCTTTAGGTGTAAGGTTAGGTTGTTTATTTCAGATTTTTCTTGTTTTTTGAGGTAGGATTCTATTGCTATAAACTTCCCTCTTAGAACTGCTTTTGCTGCATCCCATAGGTTTTGGATGGTCGTGTTTTCATTGTCATTTGTTTCTAGGTATTTTCTGATTTCCTCTTTGATTTCTTCAGTGATCTCTTGCTTATTTAGTAACGTATTGTTTAGGCTCCATGTGTTTGTATTTTTTACAGTTTTTTTCCTGTAATTGATATCTAGTCTCATAGCGTTGTTCTCAGAAAATATACTTGATATGATTTCAATTTTCTTAAATTTACCAAGGCTTGATTTGTGACCCAATATATGATCTATCCTGGAGAATGTTCCATGAGCCCTTGAGAAGAAGGGGTATTCTGTGTTTTTGGATGGCATGTCCTAGAAGTATCAAATAAGAACAGCTGGTCTAATGTGTCAGTCGAAGCTTGTGTTTCCTTAGTTATTTTCATTTTGGATGATCTGCCCATTGGTGAAAGTGGGGTGTTAAAGTCCCCTACTATTATTATGTTACTGTTGATTTCCCCTTTTATGGCTGTTAGCACTCGCCTTAATATTTGAGGTGCTCCTATATTGGGTACATAAGTATTTACAATTGTTATGTCTTCCTCTTGGATTGATCCCTTGATCATTATGTAGTGTCCTTCTTTGTCTCTTGTAATATTCTTTATTTTAAAGTCTATTTTGTCTGATATGAGAATTGCTACTCTAGCTTTCTTTTGATTTCCATTTACATGGAATATGTTTTTCCATCCCCTCACTTTCAGTCTGTATGTGTCCCTAGGTCTGAAGTGGATTTCTTGCAGACAGCATATATAAGGGTCTTATTTTGTATCCATTCAGCCAGTCTGTGTCTTTTGGTTGGAGCATTTAATCCATTTACATTCACAGTGATTATTGATATGTATGTTCCTATTACCATTTTCTTAATTGTTTTGGGTTTGTTTCTGTAGTACTTTTCCTCCTCTTGTGTTTCCTGCTTAGAGAAGTTCCTTTAGCATTTGTTGTAAAGGTGGTTTGGTGGTGCTGAATTCTCATAGCTTTTTCTTGTCTATAAAACTTTTGATTTCTCCACTGAATTTGAATGAGATCCTTGCCGGGTAGAGTGATCTCGGTTGTAGGTTTTTCCTTTTCATTTTAAATATGTCCTGCCACTCCCTTCTGTCTTGCAGAGTTTCTGCTCAAAGATCAGCTGTTAACCTTATAGGGATTCCCTTGTATGTTATTTGTTTCTTTTCCCTTGCTGCTTCTAATATTTTTTCTTTATATTTAATTTTTGATAGTTTGA
The DNA here is from genome assembly GCF_951394435.1 of Stenella coeruleoalba. NCBI lineage: Eukaryota > Metazoa > Chordata > Mammalia > Artiodactyla > Delphinidae > Stenella > Stenella coeruleoalba. The sequence continues at coordinate 82,942,348 of NC_137151.1, read as the reverse complement.
TTAATATGTGTCTTGGCATGTTTCTCTTTGGATTTATCCTGTATGGGATTCTCTGTGCTTCCTGGACTTGATTGACTATTTCCTTTCCCATGTTAGGGAAGTTTTCAGGTATAATCTCTTCAAATATTTTCTCAGACCCTTTCTTTTTCTCTTCTTCTTCTGGGACCCCTATAATTTGAATGTTGGTGCATTTAATGGTGTCCCAGAAGTCTGTGAGACTCTCCTCAATTCTTTTCATTCTCTTGTCTTAATTCTGTTCAGCGGTAGTTATTTCCACTATTTTATCTTCCAGGTCATTTGTCCATTCTTCTGCCTGTTATTCTGCTATTGATTCCTTCTAGAGAATTTTTAATTTAATTTATTGTGTGGTTCATCATTTCTTCCTTGCTCCTTAGTTCTTCTAGGTCTTTGTTAAACGTTTCTTTTATTTTCTCCATTCTATTTCCAAGATTTTGGATCATCTTTACTATCATTACTCTGAATTCTTTTTCAGGTAGACTGCCTATTTCCTCTTCATTTGTTAGGTCTGGTGGGTTTTTGTCTTGCTCCTTCATCTGCTGTGTGTTTCTCTGTCTTCTCATTTTGCTTAACTTACTGTGTTTGGGGTCTCCTTTTCCCAGACTGCAAGTTCATAGTTCCCGTTGTTTTTGGTGTCTGCTCCCAGTGGGTAAGATTCGCTCAGTGGCTTGTGTAGGCTCCTGGTGGAGGGAACTGGTGCCTGTGTTCTGGTGGGTGTGACTGGATCTTGTCTTTCTGGTGGGCAGGTCCGCCTCTGGTGGTGTGTTTTGGGGTTTCTGTGAACTTATCATGATTTTAGGCAGCTTCTCTTCTAATGGGTGGGATTGTGTTCCTGTTTTGCTACTTGTTTGGCATGGGACATCCAGAACTGGAGCTTGCTGGCCGTTGGGTGGAGCTGAGTCTTAGGGTTGAGACAGAGATCTCTGGGAGAGCTCTTGCCAATTTATATTGCATGTGGCTGGGAGGTCTCTGGTGGTCCAGTGTCCTGGACTCAGTTCTCCTACATTGGAGGCTCAGGCCTGCCACCCTGCTGGAGCACCAAGACCCTGTCGGCACACAGCTCAGAAGAAATAGAAGGAAAAAAAAAAGGAAGAAAATAATATTAAATAAAATTTAAACAATTTTAAAAAATAATAAAATAAAAAGAGTGCAACCAAACCAATAAACAATTTCACCAATGATAACAAGCACTAAAAACTAAACTCGTTGTTGTCTATTCAGGTATTCCACAGAATCAGGGTTAATCAAATTGATTGTGGGGATTTAATCCACTGCTCCTGAGGCTGCACAGAGAAATTTCCGTTTCTCTTCTTTGTTCGCACAGCTCCTGGGGTTCAGCTTTGTTTTTGGCCCTACCTCTGTGTGTAGGTCAACCTCAGGTGTTTCTTCCCTACCCAGACAGGAGGGGGTTAAAGCAGCAGCTGATTAGGGTTCTCTTGCTCTCTCAGGCCTGGGAGAGGGAGGGGTATTGTAGTTATAATTGGAATGTGGGGCAAGCCTGCAGCACCAGAGGCCAGCATAACATTGCAAAGCCTGAGGCATACCATGTGCTCTCCCGGGGAAGTTATCTCTGGGTCTTGGGACCCTGGCAGTGGCATGCTGCACAGGCTCACAGAGGGGTGTGGTTAGTGCCTGTGCTTGCACACAAGATTCTTGGTAGCAGTGGCAGCAGAGTTAGCGTTTCATGCCTGTCTCTGGGGTCTGAGCTGATAGCCGCAGATTGCACCCTTCTCTGGAGCTCACTTAGGTGGTGCTCTGCCTTCTGTGGGCACACAGGGAAGGAATGCCCTCTCCTCGTGCATCCTGAAACAATGATCTCTTGCCTCTTGGGCAAATCCAGACTTTTTCCCTCTCTCCCTGCCGGCTAGCTGTGGCACACTAGTCCCCTTCAGGCTGTCTTCATGCAGCCATCCCCAGTCCTCTCCCCTGGTGTTTGACCTTTGAAGCCTGAGCATCAGCTCCCAGCTCCTATCCACCCTAGTGGGTGAGCAGACAAGCCTCTCAGGCTGGTGAGTGCTGGTCGGCACCGATCTTCTGTGGGGAAACCTCTCCGCTTTGCCCTCTGCACCCCTGTTGCTGCGCTCTCCTCCGTGGCTCCGAAGCTTCCCCTCCGCCCGCCCCCCTTCTCCACCAGTGAAGGGTCTTCCTAGTGTGTGGAAACTTCCTTCTTCACTGCTCCCTCCCAGAATTGCAGGTCCCATCCTTATTCTTTTGTCTCAGTTTTTTCTTTTTTTCTTTTTCCCTACCCAGGTACGTGGGGAGTTTCTTGCCTTTTGGGAAGTCTGAGGTCTTCGGCCAGGGTTTAGTAGGTGTTCTGTAGGAGTTGTTCCACCTGTAGATGTATTTTTGATGTGTTTGTGGAGAGGAAGGTGATCTCCACGTCTTACTCTTCCACCATCTTGAAGGTCCCCCCTCAAGAAAGACTTACCAAATTCATGATTGGATAACTTTAAATAGAATCATTTATTGTGGATTTAATTTTTAAAATAAAATAATAAAAACTATATTTTAAATTACGATTTTACTCAGCATGAATACAAATTAATGTGAAAGTCTCCCACTAGCCTCCATTTTTATGGAGGGACTGACAAATACAAGCTGATCCATGGAGTGGATTGAATGGAGCTGGACACGAGCATTTTTATACCATTTAAATACAATGTAAAAAATGCTAAAATTGAAATACATTAACTGGAGAAAAAAAGAAGGCAGCAAATTATAGGATGAGAAAAGAGTTAGTAAAAAAAATAGCTAAGTTTGAGTGATTTTGATATGATAGGTAATAGGTTACTATGTATCAACTTTCTTAAAATTTTATTCTGGTAGCCAGGTATAAAATTAATTACAGAATGGAGCATGGAAATAGGAATTAGAAACCAGGCATGGTATTCATTTGAAAATGATAAAGTATTTTCAATTGTTAGCTTTGATTATTATTTTTTTTTTTACTATTATGGTACCTCATATATAATTTAGTTCTTTTTTTACCCTTCTACTCTAATTGCTGGTTAAATATCTTACTGTTGATTGACAAATTATTTGGAGCTCTAAAACATAAAAATTTTTAGAGCTTTTTTAGGAATTTTCATTACTCAGAAATATACAGTGAGCATAGTGAGAAATATAAATTTAAGGTATTATGTGACCTTAAGAATTGGATTTTATAAAATTTGATACAGTAATATAATCCTGTAGTTGTAATTTTGGAAAAATAAACTGCCTATGGTTTCTTAGACTGATGTCTTATATCCAATTACACCCGTGGTTCATTATGTCATATCATTGTGGGACTATGTTGCCAAATATTTTTGGTAAAGATACAATTCACTGCCACTTGGAAGGGTGACTGCTTCGTTGCTGTTTGTTTGTGTTTTTTATTTTTTTATTGATTATAGGATTGACCCAGTGTTCATCTTAGAACAAATTGTTTTGCAGTATGGAATCAAATGTATTCTTTTCCAAGTAGGCTTGGTTGATGTTAAAATGATTGGCAAATACTCTATGTGAAGAGGAATGTACCCACATTATCATAGTTTTTTTCTTTAAATTATATTTTATCTTATCACAGCCTTTTTATTTCATACATATTTCATATGGAATATAAATCTGTTTTCCCTTTTCTAACCATAACCTAAAGCTATTTCTCAATTCTTTTCTCTCCAAAGCCTGTTTCTCAGTCTCACTTTCACCACACCCATGTCTAGTTTCAACCAAAAGGAATTCATATTTTCTAACAAAATGATTGGGCTGGGAGCATTCTGGCAGTTGGAATGCATCTTTAGGGTAAGTCCTGGTTTGGGGCGTGTTTCTCTGATAAGCATAGTGGAGGGTGATAGAGTATTACGCATCATTAAAGTGGCTCTCAACATAAAGTTTATAGATATAACACAAAGTTGGAAAATATTCTTTTAGTTTACAGCATTGTTCTTTTATTATTTGAAAAGGCAGAAGTGTAAAAGGATAAAGCAATATGGTATAATCTAAGAGTATTTTCTCCTTGAGAGTGATAGTGATAAATTTAAAGACGTGCACAATTTGGCTTTTTTCCTATGTTACTTTGGTTGTTTCTATTCCATGAACATCTTTCTTTTCATTTCAGAATATAAGTAAAGTTGATGTGAAGGAAGAACACAGACAGGAGTGAATGTTTCTTAAAATAAGTTAGCAGTTGAAAAAATGATTCTATTCAGTACGTTGTCAGAAGAGCCACCCCTGATTCTCATCAGTATTATGACAATAAATAATGTCTGATAATTAGGACAATTAGTTACTCTAAATTGCAATTGAATAGCAACATAATTCAAGTTTCTACCCTAAGAGCTTTATATACAATAAACCATCATTTGTGGCTTGAGCAAATTCCTTGAGCATATTGTGCCTCAATTTGCTCATCAGTAAAACGGGGATAACAGTTGTACCTAATTCATAGTGTTTTGCTTTGTTTCAGTAAGGCTTAAATGTAAAGAACTAGAATAGTACCTGGAACATATGATGTACAATTTAAGTATTACAACATCATTATTATTGTCAGCCGCTGAGTTGTAATGAACGTGGATTCCTTAGATACTGTTCATGATTTTTTTCACTTTGGTTTACTAATGATCAAAGAATTAAGTTGAGCAACCTGTACTTGAGATATACACCATATTGAGGATACAAGTGTGTACCTCAACTCCTTGTTTGATCTTTTGTTGTTCATAGAGGAGCACCTGATGTTTATGGGTCAGTTTTAGACCATGAGATGTGAGGAATCTTTCACACGAGAGGATGCCAGTCTATGGGCTTGTGCATTTTATGTGAATGGTATAGAAAGGGTCGTGTGGAACATAAGACTTTATCCTTTTAGCATATAAGTAATTTCTTGTTCAAGAAAAACAGTGTATCCATGATCTCTTTCTTATTGCATCAGTGAGCCTGACCATTTTTTACCAGAGTAACCAAGAGAAGTGACTCAATCTCACTTTATTTAATACTTCCCAACAGAGGTAACTCACTTGTGTTTCCTCTGAACAGATGCAGCAAGACTGCAGAAGACTGGGTAAGTTGACTCATGATTCTGAGGGCCTCCTTTGGCTATGCCACATTCCTATGCATCACTTGCCCTGATATGTTAAGGTAGGGATTATTCATGAATTATGAGACTCTACTGGGGAGACAGAGGTACCTGAGAAGAGAAAATATGAGGCCTTGGCACTTTGTTGCTTGCTTGTTTCTTAGGTCCTATTTATAGAACCGAAAGCTTGAAAAATGCTCAATATATACTTAATAACATTTCTGTGACTTGCTTTTCTCTTCTCAACTTTTAGCAGGATTCTTTCTTTCAGTCTGGTTGTTGGAAGGTATAAGACTGTTACTCCTACTCTTTTAATCAAAAGTTGGAAAAGCACATAATGATAAATTTTTTTAAAAACCCATCAGGGAACAGAGAACACAAAGTAACCTAAATAAACTAAAATCCAGAAAGTGACAAGCCCTTCATAAGAAAGAAGAGTGAAGAATCCCTTTTAACCAACATGGAGGGAGAAGTGTAATCCTCCATAGATGGGAATAAGGGAAAACCAGCCTAACATGACATTTCTAATGTGGGCTGGCATGACAGGTTAAATTCCACCAGAGACTGAGACATGGAACAAAATGGAATTACTGCCAACTCTGTCCCTCTGTTATTTACTGAGTGCTAAAAATAAGGGTGGAGAGAGAAAGTTGAGTGAAACTCATAAAGATGACAGTTTTGCAGCTAAGGAACATTGGAGGAGGGATGGGGGAGCTGAGAGAACCCTCATCTCCTCCTGGCACTTTATGCTTAGCTCAGAAATCTTGCAGAACAGGAGAGCTGAGCAAAACTCCTCTAGGACAGTCTCTGCTTTCACAGAGTATAGAGAGTCCTCAGTTGATTTCTGAAGGCCAAGGGCAGGGTGGAATAGTGAAAAATAGCTTTCCTAAGATGAGAGACAGGACTGGAGAGCCAAGAGAATTCCTCAGTAACACGAAAAGTTAGCTGCAGAGTGTAAAGAAAGGAGAATTCTCTCACATTTTAGAAAACAAGCTGTTCAGCCATGAAGAACATTCAGAATTTTGGAGCCTCAACAGTGTTTAGATCGAAGACCCTGGTGAAGACAACTCCCAACACTGCCATCAAAACATTTGAATCCAGTAGTGAACTGAAGCAAACTAAAGTTACAACCTCAGACCCAGCTCAACCTAGAGTACACTTGTTCAACTTTCATCCTAGAAGTCTGACAAGAAGGGGTATCCTCCTTTATGGAGATAAATATAATTTACTTTAGGCTCTACTGTATTTTTTAATAGATTTGTTGAGGTTTATTTCATATACCACACAAATAATTTATTTAAAGTGTACAATTTAATGGTTTTTAATATTCTTTATATGTACAATCCACCACTATGGTCAATTGTATAACATAGTCATCATCTTAAAAAGAAATCCAGTACATACTCTTTAGTTACCACCCCTGCCACCCTTTTACATATTTTGGACACAAGTTCCTCATCAGATATATGATTTGCAAATATTTTTGACCATTCTGTGGATTGTCTTTTTACTTTCTGGATAATGCCCTTTGAAACACAAAAGTTTTAAAATTCGATGACGTTCAATATATCTATTTTTTCTTTTATTATTCATGCTTTCGGTGTCATATTTAAGAAATCGTGGCAAATCCAAGATCATGAAATTTATTTCTATGTTCTCTTCTAAGAATTTAATAGTTTTAGCTCTTTCATTTAGGCCTACAATAATTTTGTGTTAATTTTTTTATGGTATGACATCAAAGTCAAACTTAATATTTTGACAACTGAATATGGCTATTCAGTTGTCTTAGCACTGATTGTTGACTATTTCTTTCTCCATTAGTTGGTCTCGGCAACCTTGTCAAAATTAGTTAACCATAGATGTACAGGCTTATTTCTGGACTCTCAATTCTATTCCATCGATTTGTATGTCTATCCTGTGTTATTATCACATAGTCTTTATTCACATTGCTTTTAGTGTAGTACATTTGAAATCAGGAAGTGTGAGTCTCTTCCTACTTTTTTCTGCTTTTTCAATATAGTTTTGCCTATTCAGGGACCCTTGCAATTCTATATGAATTTTAGAATCAGCTTGTCAATTTCTACAAAGAATTCAGCTAGGCTTCTCATAGAGATTGTGTTGAATTTATAGATCAGTTTGGGGAGTATTGCCACTCTAACAATGTTATGTCTTCCAATTCATGAACATGGGATGTTTTCCCAATAAATTATTTCTTCTTTAATTTCTTTCAACAATGTTTTTCATATCAAGAATATAAGTTTTGCACTTCTTTAAAAATATTTGTTCTTGTTTTATTCTTTTCGATGTTATAGTAAATTTTTTTGGTGTTACCAACATTTTCTATTTATTCATTAATAAAAAAGTGCATAGTGCAATCCCTCTATCTCAATCCAAGTACTCAGTGAAAGATTACAATAAACCCTAGATGGCACAGACATGATTTGTTTATCATGATTTAAACAACAATCAACATTTAGTACATCACATAACCACCTTTTAATATTATTTTATTAATTTTATTTTCAGATTGCTCATTGCAAATGTATAGAAATATAATTGATTTGTGTATATTTATCTTGTATTCTATAACCTTGACAAACTGGTTAATTAGTTTTAATGTCAGCTTATTCCTTAGGATATTTTATATACAAGATTATGTCATATGAAAATAGAGATAGATTTACTTCTTTCTTTCCAATCTGATACTTTTTCATTGTTTCTCTTGCCTAATTTCTCTGGCTAGAATCCTTAGTATAATGTTAAAGAAAGAGGTAAAAAAGGAAATCCTTGTCTTGTTCTTGATCTCAGGGTGAAAGCATTCAGTCTTTCACCATTAGGTGTGACATTAGCTTTGGGGTTTTTGTAGATCTCCTTTATCAGGTTGAAGAAGTTCCCTTCTATTCCTAAGTTGTTGAGTGGCTTTTTCTATGAGTGTCTATAGAGATGATCATGTATTTTTATTTTTTACTCTATAGATATAATATATTACATTAATTGATTTTTGGATGTTAAAATAAACCTTGCATTCCTGGGATAAATCCCACATGGTCATGGTATATAATTTTTTAAATGATGGTGGGTTCAGTACAACAGTATTTTATTTAGGATTTTTGTCATCAATATTCACGAAATATTGGTCTGTAGTTTTCTTTTTTGTGATGTCTTTGCCTGGTTTTGGAGTCAGGGTAATATTGGCCTCATAGAAGGAGTTGGGAAGTATCCTCTCTTCTTTTATTTTCTACTTTATTTTTATATAAAAAATCTAGTAGAGAAGTTTTAAAAATCGCAAAACACATGAGCATGGAAGAAAATATGGCTGATGGTCAAAAAAGGAACATGTCAAGCAAGAAAAAAATTAAGAAAGGTAACAGAGATTGCTCAGCTTTTGGAATTATCAGAGATTTTAAGATAACAATGAACAAATAACAATAAACTTATAAGTGAAGTTTAGGGAAACCAAATTAGAGATTAGAAGAAAGATTTTGTGATATCATATTCTGAAAGCCAGAATATGATTCATGATTAATCTTAGTAAAACTTTATTTTAACTTTATTTTTTATTTGTTGGAGAGTAACTATATAACTTCTAAGCACAGTTTTTTTGGTCCAGAGCTTATATTAGATTGTCTAACATTTCTTAAAATCAAATTTTAGATTTGTTAACAAATTTGTTATCTTGTCTAACTCTTCTGCTAAAATATATTTCTGTTAAAACTTTTAAAATGGATGCAGTCAAATTCTGAGAACTAGGCTATGAAGAATCCTTGCAAGTTAAATAGAACCCAGAAGCAATTTAACCAACACTAGTCCTCTCATTATACTGCTATGTTGCCCTGTCACGTACATAGCCTGGTACCAAACACTCATTCATATAATTAACTTAGGGTAAAAAGACTTTAGTTAGGGATCTGGAGGAACTCTATTGAACACATAGTTAGGAAGGGTTTGCTGCCCCCAACTCAGTGTTAGTACACATCTCTGTTATAATAACAAAGTGAAGAAATGAAGCAGTAATTGGCAATACAATTTCCTAGAACCAGATAACCTTATGCATACAAGCAAAGTCACTATAAGCCACATATTTAGTGGCCAGATATTTTTATGTCAGCTCTGTGGTGCAAGCTTAGGCTGTTTACTACAGATTGGAGAAATATAGATAGCAAATAAATCAATCATTGTGGGATTAATGTGCTCAGAACAGGTGAGACAAAGAGAATTCAGGGCTGGAAATTGGGCTATGTAATAGAGAGAATAAAGAGGTGTAGAAGGACAGAATTTCTATCCGACAGAAGAAAAGGGGGGGGGGGAGATGATGCAAGCAATAAACAGTAAAGATACTAAACTAACAAATCTGGGAAACAGGGAATCAGAATCCAAGAACGATATTTTCTCTCACAGAAAAATAGCAAAGGTAGTGCAAGGGAAAGTTGTCTCCGATCCAGTACTTAATGTGTGCCTACTTGTATTCTCTTCGCTCTAGGTCAGGGTAGGAGCAGAGTGTGGGTGAACTTCGACGAAACAGCAAGGACAATAGTGGCTAGATAACAATAATTCACTACTGGTGAGTGAAGGAACAATATTAGGAGAAAATATTTTTTGTTTTATGGTATTTGAAGGCTCTGACATCTTAAAAAGTCTCTTCAGGAATTATATAACTCTAGTATATTTTGGAAATATATATAATATTCACTTTAATTCTGTTCCATGATATACTTCCTAATCGATGTCTATCTGTGCTCCACCTTAAGCCTCTTCTTTCTTTGCTAACATCATCAGGATGTCCCCTAAACCATCAACTCAAAGGTTGAATGAATTTAACGATGATGTGGCAGTAAATGGAAGGACTATGCTGTAAACAACCAAAGAATGTCCAAAACTTAAATGTCTCTGAGTACTTGGACAAAGCTGTTTACCTTCTGTGAATTCAGTGACTTCATTGTGAAGTGAAGTTAGATTTAGTGGTGCTCAAGTTCCTCTCTGTCACTAAAATTCCATCTGAACATTTATCATATATAGTTATCCTCTGGTATCCATGAGGAATAGGTTCCAGAAACCCTGCTGATACCAAAATCTGCAGATGCTCAAGTCTCTTATATAAAATGGTATAGTATTTGTATATAACCTACACACATCTTCCCATCTACTTAAATCATCTCTAGGTTATTATAATACCTAATACATTTTAAGTGCTATATAAATAGTTGTAAATACAATATAAATGCTATGTGAAATAGTTGGTGTACAAGAAAATTCAAGTTTCGCTTTTTTGAACATTCTGGGTTTTTTTCTTTTTTTAACTGTTTTTGATCTCTGGTTGGTCGACTTCATGGATGCAGAACCCACAGATACAGAGGGCTAGCTATATTCTCTTCTCTTTAGCAAGTGCATAAAGGAAAATCAAAATAGAATTTCCTAACATTTTCCCAGGCTTGAGAGATACAACTTTTAAAAAAATTATGCCTGCAAAAGCAAGGTTTTTCAAAAACTGCTAGCTTGATCCTGATATTTATAAACTTGTTCTGAGCAATCAAGAAATTGACAGGTTTAAAGAGAAAAATATCAAACAACTAAGCTACATATTAAACATTTCTCTGTCATCCAAAATCACGGTCCATAAATCAGAGTTCTCTGACTATGAGAAAAATATTGGCACCATAAAAATGTCACTAATATTTCATTTCATTTAGAAGTACAGCAAAGGCAATGCTTCAAGTTATAAAATATTGATTGACTGAAAGGTCATATAATTGTTTCTCATGGTACATATGGTCCATTGACCTAAAGAGAACATTGTGCCCTCACTTAAAGAAAAAAAACAGAAGAAAATTTCTGTTTAATGTAAGGTCTAAGTCCTTTCCCTTTCCAGAGAAAACCTTTTTCACTAGTTCCAAACATACACATTTTCATTTTCTATCCTGAGAGTTACACACTCAAATGACTACAGCAGTCAGAAAGACAACACAGATGAGTTGAGGAGGATAGGTACAGATGTGGTGAGAGTGGACACACACCCTGATAAAGGGAGTAGAGACTACTTACCTCCAACCAGTTGTCAGGTAGTAAAAATTGGCTACTTGTTCACAAGCCATTTTCTTTTCCTCTTGAATGCACAGCTAAAATATATACCCCAGTTTTCATTGCCATTAGGTGAGGCATGTGGTTGACTTCTGGCTCATGAAACAAGAGTGAGAGTGACAAACACCATATTTAGGCCTGGATCATAAAACCCTCCATGTTTAATTCTCTATTCTCTTTCTTCTTTCCCCTGCTGAATAGAAAGAACTCCAAAGACCTGGAGTATGGTGCAATTATAAAATAAAATGAGCTTGTGCTCTTGATATATCACTCAGTGGAGTGCTATCCAGAAAAGATACCAGATCAAAAACACCTTTGTTGAATCATTGCTTTGGGAAGAAGTAAATATTAATTGTGTTAAGCTATTGAAAATTTACAGTTTTTTGGTTTATTATTGAATTCAGCCTATCCTGAAAAACTTATACTGCCATGCTGAAGAGTAAGCTCAGAATTTCAAGACAAACCAGGAATCTGAAGTGTAATATGAAATCTCTCAGTTAGTAAATATTGACAAATAATTCAAACATTTTAAAAGCATTACTCTCCCTAAGCAAACATGCTGTGAACTAGATGTGATCTTCAAGCCATATGTTTAAGCCTGTTTTAGCCATACTGGATCACCCACTATTTCCTCAACGTTCCCTACAATTTCCAGACAAACATATAGATTCACAATGCTCCCTCAGCCTGGATGTCCTTCCTCATCTCTTTCTTCAGGGAAGGCATACCTGATCCTTTAATTTACATGGAAAATTAAGGTTTTATTTGGTATAGAAATGAAATATATTTGGTATAGTATTAAATTTACTTGGTATATAAATTTAAAAGATTCATGCACATAGTAAGCATAAAATAAATGAATAGCAGACTCTTATCAAGGAAAGATGCTTACTCCTTGGGAAGTGTGTAAATAGTAGAAGGAGACATAGAGGGAGATTAACAAAGAAAGTGAGGAAATAATCATACAGTAAATAAAATTTTGAAAATAAGGTATAGTCTTCTAGAATAAAATTAATACTTCTCTCTCCATATTTTTCCCTCAAATTAAAGTCAGACAAGTATATTAAAACTTCTCCTTTAAAATAATTTTGCAGAGGGAATCCATTATTCAAGGACATTTCACAGTCCAGATTTATCATCATTTTTCAGAGAAAAGTGGTAGAGTAGGTTTGTATTGGAGGAAGGTAACATATTCTTGATTTCTTACATGTGATGAAATTGTGCCATAAAAATTAGGTAGAGAAACATTAAAGCAATAAAAGTTTAGGTGATTGAACTGTGGTTGAAAAAGCAGATACACCAACACCCACTCATTCATGATAAAAACTCTCAGAAACCTAGGAATAGAGGGGAATTGTTTCAACTTGATGGTGACATCGCACTTCATGGTGAGAAACTTAAAGCTTTTTCACCAAGATCAAATACAAGACAAGGATAGCCCCTTTCACCATGCCTGTTCAACATCATAAGGGCAGTTCTTCCTAATGCAATAAGGCAAGAAAAGAAAACAAACCATATACAGATTGGGAAGGAAGAAATAAAACTATCTTTGTTCACAGATGACATAAACATCCATGTAGAAAATCCAAAAGAATTGACAAAAAACTCCTGAAACTAATAAGCAATTATAACAAGGTTGAAGAATACAAGCATGGTACACAAAAGTCAACTATAACAGGAAGACCTTCAAGATGACAGAGGAGTAAGACATGGAGATCACCTTCCTCCCCACAAATACGTCAGAAATACATCTACATGTGGAAAAACTCCTACAGAACACCTACTGATGCTGGCAGAAGGCCTCAGACTTCCCAAAAGGCAAGAAACTCCCCACATACCTGGGTAGGGCAAAAGAAAGAACAAAGATGAAAGAATAGGGACAGGACCTGTATCTCTGGGAGGGAGCTGTGAAGGAGGAAAAGTTTCCATGCACTAGGAAGCCCCTTCACTGGTGGAGACAGGGGGTGGTTGTGGGGAATCGTCGGAGCCATGGAGGAGAGTGTAGCAATCGGTGTGCAGAAGGCAAAGCAGAGAGATTCCTGCACAGAGGGTAGGTGTTAAACAGCACTCACCAGCCTGAGAGGCTTGTCTGCTCACCCTCCAGGGCAGGTGGGGGCTGACAGCTGAGGCTCCTGGTTCGGTGGTCAGATCCCAAGGAGAGGACTGGGGTTGGCTGCGTGAACACAGCCTGAAGGGGGATAGTATGCCATAGCTAGCTGGGAGGGAGTCTGGAAAAAAGTCTGGACCTGCCTAGGAGGCAAGAGATCATTGTTTCAGGGTATGTGAGGAGAGGGGATTCAAAACACTGCCTAAATGAGCTCCAGAGATGGGTGAGAACTGAGGGTATCAGTGCCGACCCCAGAGATGGGCATGAAATGCAAGGCTGCTGCTGCAGCCACCAAGAAGCCTGTGTGCAAGCACAGGTCACTATCCACACCCACCCTCCTGGGAGCCTGTGCAGCCTGCCACTGCCAGCGTTCTGTGATCCAGGGACAACTTCCCCAGGAGAACACATGGAGTGCCTCAGGCTGTTGCAACATCACGCTCCCTCTGCCACCACAGGCTCGCCCTGTGTTCCATACCCCTCCCTCCCCCTGGCCTGAGTGAGCCAGAGCCCCCTAATCAGCTGCTACTTTAACCCTGTCTTGTCTGAGTGAAGAACAGACGCCCTCAGGCAACCTACATGCAGAGGAAGGGCCAAATCCAAAGCTGAACCCCAGGAGCTGTGCGAACAAAGAAGAGAAAGGGAAATTTCTCCCAGCAGCCTCAGGAGAAGCGGATTAAATCTCTACAATCAACTTGATGTACCCTGCATCTGTGGAAAACCTGAATAGACAATGAATCATCGCAAAATTGAGGTGGTGGACTTTGGGAGCAACTGGAGACTTGGGGTTTGCTTTCTACTTCTAATTTGTTTCTGGTTTTATGTTTATCTTAGTTTAGTATTTAGAGTTTATTATCATTGGTAGCTTTGTTTATTGATTTGTTTGCTCTCTTCAGTTTTTTTTTTAATATGTATATTGTTTTCCTTTTTCTCTTTTTGTGAGTGTGTATGTGTATGCTTCTTTGTGTGATTTTGTTTATATAGCTTTGCTTTTACCATTTGTCATTGGGTTCTGTCTGTCAATTTTTTTATTTTTTATTTTTTTCAGTATAGTTTTTAGCACTTGTTATCATTGGTGGATTTGTTTTTTGGTTTGGTTGCTTTCTTCTTTCTTTCTTTTTTTATTACTTTTTAATTTTCTTAAATTTTTAATAATTAAAATTTTTTTATTTTAATAACTTTATTTTATTGTTTACTTTCTTTCTTTCTTTCTTTCTTTCTTTCTTTCTTTCTTTCTTCCTTCCCTTCTTCTTTCTTTCTTCCTTTCTTTTTTCCTCCCTTTTCTTTTGAGCTGTGTGGCTGACAGGGTCTTGTTGCTCCGGCTGGGTGTCAGACCTGTGCTTCTGAGGTGGGAGAGTCGCGTTCAGGACATTGGTCCACCAGAGACCTCCTGGCTCCATGTAATATCAAATTGTGAAAGCTCTCCCAGAGATCATCATCTGAACACTAAAACCCAGCTCCACTCAACAACCAGCAAGCAAGACTGCTGGATACCCTACACCAAACAACTAGCAAGAAGGAACACAAACCCACCAGTAGCAAAACGCTGCTTAAAATCATAATAAGTTTAGAGACACCCCAAAACACACCACTGGATGCAGTGCTGCCCAACAGAAAGACAAGATCCAGTCACACCCACCAGAACACAGACACCAGTCCCCTCCACCAGGAAGCCTACAGAACCCACTGAACCAACCTGACCCCCTGGGGGCAGACACCAAAACAATGGGGACTAGGAACCTGCAGCCTGCAAAAAGGTGACCCCAAACACAGTAAGTTAAGCAAAATGAGAAGACAGAGAAACACATGGCAAATGAAGGAGCAAGGCAAAAACCCACCAGACCAAACAAATGAAGAGGAAATAGGCAGTCTACCTGAAAAAGAATTCAGAATAATCATAGTAAAGATGATCCAAAAACTTGGAAATAGAATGGAGAAAATAAAAGACACGTTTAACGAAGACCCAGAAGAACTAAGGAGCAAACAAAAAATGATGAAACACACAATAAATTAAATTAAAAATTCTCTAGAAGGAATCAATAGCAGAATAACAGAGGCAGAAGAATGGACAAGTGACCTGGAAGATAAAATAGTGGAAATAACTACCGCTGAACAGAATAAAGAGAAAAGAATGAAAAGAATTGAGGACAGTCTCAGAGACCTCTGGGATAACATTAAACACACCAGCATTCGAATTATAGGGGTCCCAGAAGAAAAAGAGAAAAAGAAAGGGTCTGAGAAAATATTTGAAGAGATTATAGTTGAAAACTTCCCGAATATGGGAAAGGAAATAGTCAATCAATTCCAAGAAGCACAGAAAGTCCCATACAGGATAAATCCAAGGAGAAACATGCCAAGACACATATTAATCAAACTATCAAAAATTAAATACAAAGAAAAATATTAGAAGCAGCAAGGGAAAAGAAACAAATAACATACAAGGGAATCCCCATAAGGTTAACAGATGATCTTTCAGCAGAAACTCTGCAAGCCAGAAAGAAGTGGCAGGACATATTTAAAGTGATGAAAGGGAGAAACCTACAACCAAGATTACTCTACCCAGCAAGCATCTCATTCAGACTCAATGGAGAAATTAAAATCTTTACAGATAAGCAAAAGCTATGAGAATTCAGCACCACCAAACCAGCTTTACAACAAATGCTAAAGGAAATTCTCTAAGCAGGAAACACAAGAGGAGGAAAAGTACTACAGAAACAAACCCAAAACAATTAAGAAAATGGTAATAGGAACATATGTATAGATAACTACCTTAAATGCAAATGGATTAAATGCTCCAACCAAAAGACATAGACTGGCTGAATGGATACAAAAATAAGGCCCATATATATATGTTGTCTATAAGAGACCCACTTCAGACCTAGGGACACAGACAGACTGAAAGTGAGGGGATGGAAAAAGATATTCCATGCAAGTAGAAATCAAAAGAAAGCTGGAGTAGCAATTCTCATATCAGACAAAATAGACTTTAAAATAAAGACTATTACAAGAGACAAAGAAGGACACTACATAATGATCAAGGAATCAATCCAATAAGAAGAAATAACAATTGTAAATACTTATGCACCCAACATAGGAGCACCTCAATACATAAGGCAAATGCTAACAGCCATAAAAAGGGAAATCGAGAGTAACACAATCATAGAAGGGGACTTTAACACCCCACTTTCACTAATGGACAAATCATCCAAAATGAAAATAAATAAGGAAACACAAGCTTTAAATGATACATTAAACAAGATGGACTTAACTGATATTTATAGGACATGCCATCCCAAAAAACAGAAGGCACTTTCTTCTCAAGTGCTCATGGAATATTCTCCAGGATAGATCATATATTGGTTCACAAATCAAGCCCTGGTAAATTTAAGAAAATTGAAATTGTATGAAATATCTTTTCTGACCACAACACTATGAGACTAGATATCAATACAGGACAAAATCTGTAAAAATAATACAAACATATGGAAGGTAAACAATACACTACCAAATAACCAAGAGATCACTGAAGAACTCAAAGAGGAAATCAAAAAATACCTAGAAGCAAATGACAATGAAAACATGACAACCCAAAACCTATGGGATGCAGCAAAAGCACTTTTAAGAGGGAAGTTTATAGCAATACAATCCTATCTCAAGAAACAAGAAACATCTCAAAGAACCTAACCTTACACCTAAAGCAATTAGAGAAAGAAGAACATAAAAACCCCAAAGTTAGCAGAAGGAAAGAAATCATAAAGATCTGATCAGAAATAAATGAAAAAGAAATGAAGAAATGGTAGCAAAGATCAATAAAATTAAAAGCTGGTTCTTTGAGAAGATAAAATTGATAAACCATTAGCCAGGCTCATCATGAAAAAAAGAGAAGACACAAACCAATAGAATTAGAAGTGAAAAAGGAGTAACAACTGACACTGCAGAAATATAAAGGGTCATGAGAGATTACTACAACCAACTATATACCAATAAATTGGACAACCTGGAAGAAATGGACAAATTCTTAGAAAAGCACAGCCTTCTGAGACTGAACCAGGAAGAAATAGAAAATATGAACAGACGAGTCACAAGCACTGAAAGAGAAACTGTGATTAAAAATCTTCCAACAAACAAAAGCCCAGGACCAGATGGCTTCACAGGTGGATTCTATCAAGCATTTAGAGAAGAGCTAACACCTATCCTTCTCAAACTCTTGCAAAATATAGCAGAGGGAGGAACTCTCCCAAAGTCGTTCTATGAGGCCATCATCACTGCAATACCAAAACCAGATAAAGATTTTACAAAGAAAGAAAACTACAGGCCAGTATCACTAATGAATATAGAGGCAAAAATCTTCAACAAAATGCTACCAAACAGAATCCAACAGCACATTAAAAGGATCATACACCTTGATCAAGTGGGATTTATCTGAGGAATGCAAGGATTCTTCAATACATGCAAATCAATCAATGTGATAAACCATATTAAGAAATTGAAGGAGAAAAACCATATGGTCATCTCAATAGATGCAGAAAAAGCTTTTGACCAAATTCAACATCCGTTTATGATAAAAGCCCTCCAGAAAGTAGGCATAGAGGGAACTTACCTCAACATAATAAAGGCCATATATGACAAACCCACAGCCAACATAGTTCTCAATGGTGAAAAATTGAAACCATTTCCTTTAAGATCAGGAAAAAGACTAGGTTGTCCACTCTCACCACTATTATTCAACATAGTTTTGGAAGTTTAAGCCACAGTAATCAGAGAAGAAAAGGAAATAAAGGGAATCCAAATTGGAAAAGAAGAAGTAAAGCTGTCACTGTTTGCAGATGACATGATACTATACATAGAGGATCCTATAGATGCTACCAGAAAACTACTAGAGCTAATCAATGAATCTAATAAAGTAGCAAGAAACAAAATTAATGCACAGAAATCTCTTGCACTCCTCTACATTAATGATGAAATATCTGAAAGAGAATTTAAGGAAACACTCCCATTTACCATTGCAACAAAAAGAAAAAAATACCTAGGAATAAACTTACCTAAGGAGACAAAAGATCTGTATGCAGAAAACTATAAGACACTGATGAAAGAAATTAAAGATAATACAAACAGATTGAGAGATATACCATATTCTTGGATTGGAAGAATCAACATAGTGAAAATAACTCTACTACCCAAAGCAATCTACAGATTCAGTGCAATCTCTATCAAACTACCAATAGCCTTTTTCACAGAACTAGAACAAAAATTTTCACAATGTGTATGGAAATACAAAAGATCCCGAATAGCCAAAGCAATCTTGAGAAAGAAAAATGGAGCTGGATGAATCAGGCTTCCAGACTTCAGACTATAGTACAAAGCTACAATAATCAAGACAGCATGGTACTGGCAGAAAAACAGAAATATAGGTCAATGGAACAGGAGAGAAAGAGCAGAGATAAACCCATGCACATATGGTCACCTTATTTTTTATAAAGGAGGCAAGAATATACCATGGAGTAAAGACAGCCTCTTCAATAAGTGGTGCTGTGAAAACTGGATAGCTACATGTAAAAGAATGAAATTAGAACACTTCCTTACACCATACATAAAAATAAACTCAAAATGGATTGAAAACCTATATGTAAGGCCAGACACTATAAAACTCTAGTGGAAAACATAGGCAGAATACTCTATGACATAAATCACAGCAAGATCCTTTTTGACCCACCTCCCAGAGAAATAAAAACAAAAATAAACAAGTGGGATCTAATGAAACTTAAAACGTTTTGCACAGCAAAGGAAACCATAAACAAGATGAAAAGACAACCCTCAGAATGGGAGTATATATTTGCAAACAAATCAACAGACAAATGATTAATCTTCAAAATATGCAAGCAGCTCATGCAGCTCAATATCAAAATAACAAACAACCCAATCCGAAACTGGGCAGAAGACCTAAATAGATGTTTCTCCTAAGAAGATATACAGATTGCCAACAAACACATGAAAGGATGCTCAACATCACCAATCCTTAGAGAGATGCAAATCAAAACTGCAATGAGGTATCACCTCACACCAGTCAGAATGGCCATCATCAAAAAATCTACAAACAATAAATGCTGGAGAGGGTGTGGAGGAAAGGGAGCCCTCTTGCACTGTTGATGGGAATGTAAATTGATACAGCCACTGTGGAGAACAGCATGGTGGTTCCTTAAAAAGCTAAAAATAAAACTACCATATGACCCAGCAATCCCACTACTGGGCATATACCCAGACAAAACCATAATTCAAAAAGAGTCACGTACCACAATGTTCATTGTAGTTCTATTTACAATAGCCAGGACATGGAAGCCACCTAAGTGTCCATTGACAGATGAATGGATAAAGAAGATGTGGCATATATATATATATATATATATATATATACATACATACATACATATATATACAATGGAATATTGCTCAGCCATAATATGGAACGAAATTGAGTTATTTGTAGTTAGGTGGATGGACCTAGAGACTCTCATACAGAGTGAAGTAAGTCAGAAAGTGTTGGTGAAATAATAGACAAGTAGATCAATGGAATAGAATAGAAATCCAAGAAACAGACCCCCATAAATATAGTCAACTGATCTTTGACAAAGGAGCAATGCCAATACAATATAGCAAAGATAGTCTTTTAAACAGATGGTGCTGGAACAACTGGACATCATTTTGCAAAAACAAGAAAAAAACAAAAACAAAAAATGAATCTAGACACAGATGTTACATCCATTACAAAACATTAACTCAAAATATATCACAGATCTACATATAAGTCACAAAACTATAAAACTTCTAGAAGATAACATAGGAGAAAACCTAGATGACCTTGCAGATGGTGAGAACTATGTAGATATAATAGCAAAGGCAGGATTAATTAAAGAAATAACTGATAAGTTGGACTTCATTAAAATTAAAAACTTCTGCTCTGTGAAGGTAAATATCAAGAAAATGAGAAGACAAGCCACAAACTGGGAGAATATATTTGCAAAATACACTTATGATAAAAAGTTGTTATCCAAAATATATGAAGAACTCTTAAAACTCAACAATAAGAAAACAAGCAACCCAATTTAAAAATGGGCCAAAGGCATTATTGGACACTTCACCAAAGAAGATACATAGATGGCAAATAAACATATGAAAAGGTTCTCCATATCACATATCAGGGAAATGTAAATTAAAACAACGAGATACCACTACACTCCTATTTAGAATGGCCAAAATTTGGAACACTGACAACACTAAGTGCTGACAAGGATGTAGAGTCCAAGGAACTCACATTCATTGCTGGTGGGAATGCAAAATGATACAGCCACTTTGGAAGACAATCTGGAGATTTATATAGAACTAAACATACTTTCACATGATCCAGTACTCGTGCTGCTTTGTATTTACCCAAAGAAGTTGGGTATGTCTTCACAAAAACTTGTACATGGATGTTTTATCAGCTTTACTGATAATTGCCAAAACTTGGAAGCAATGAAGATGTACTTTAGCAGGTGGATGGATAAATAAACTATGGTATATCCAGACAGTGGAATATTATTCAAAGCTAAAAAGAACGAGGTATCAAGCCATGAAAAGACATAGAGGAACCTTAAATGCACATTACTAAGTAAAAGAAGCCAATCTGAAAAGGCTGCATACTGTAAGATTCCAAGTATATGACATTCTGGAGAAAGCAAAGCTGTGGAGACAGTAAAAGTTCAGTGGTTGCCAGTGGTGGGGTGGGGGAAGGCATGAATAGGTGGAGCACAAAGGATTTTTAGGGCAGGCAAAATATTCTGTATGATGCTGTAATGATGGAAAGGTGTCGTTATACATCTGTCCAAACCCATAAAATGTACAATAAGAGTGAACCCTAAGGTAAACTATGGGTTTTGGGTGATTATAATGTATCAGTGTAAGTTTGTCAACTGAGACAAATGTTTCAGTCTAGTGGGGAATGTTGATAATGGGGCAGAGGTTATATGGGAAATCTCTGTATCTTCCTCTCAACTTTACTGTGAACCTAAAACTGCTCTAAATAATAGTCTTTTGAAAAAAAAAGATATCTTTTTTGTAGTAAAGACTAAATTTAGAGCAATTTTGCCTGTCAGATAGTTAATAACGTTAGCCTCAATCCAAGGCTTCTACAAATACCTGTATGAATCAACATGAGGGGCAGAAGTAGGGCAGAAGGTGACATGTAGTCATATGACAAAAAAGAAAGGACCCAGTTTGAACAAAACAATCATTAATATCTCTGCTATTTTTGATCATTTTACTAATGCTGTAGTGAAAGAGAATTGGTAGTTCAAGATAGTAGCATACTCTCACTCTTGTTTTACATAAATATGAACCATTAATTCACAGATTTAATAGAAATAGTCACCAACAATTGCTCCCACACCTAAATTTATATGCCACATCTTCCTTCAAGACATAAAGCCTGGTGCTTCCCTGGTGGTGCAGTGGTTGAGAGTCCGCCTGCTGATACAGGGGACACGGGTTCGTGCCCCGGTCCGGGAAGATTCCACATGCCGCGGAGTGGCTAGGCCCGTGAGCCATGGCCGCTGAGCCTGCGTGTCTGGAGCCTGTGCTCCGCAATGGGAGAGGCCACAACAGTGAGAGGCCCGCGTACTGCAAAAAAAAAAAAAAACATGTAAAGCCTGATCCTTGAACCTTGGTAACCACATAAAAGAGCTAACCTGCAACATAACAAATTTCACTTTTTAAATTTGGCCACAGACTCTAGAGCTAATCTTAATTCACTTAGGCTATTGCTTTGTGATGAGATTAGAACAATGGTTTGAGAGAACAGGTAGTAGAGGAAGGTCTGAGACTGATGCTGGCTCAATAGATGGTTTTTATATGTTGAGATGTTGTAGTAGCAGGAAGGACCAGCTTTATATAAAGGAGCAAGATGGGGTCTATAGAGAGAAGACACTAGAAACAGGACCTCTCAAAGACCTTTGAACAAGAGGCCAAAATTACATCCATTTTGTTCCTGAGCAAATAATCACTTCAACAAAGTCTTAAGGAGCCATTCACATTATTTTTATAAGATAATATCTTTTGTATGAAAGAGTCATGTAATGAAAAGAACACTGGAATTTGGTAAGGAAATCATGGGTTCACTTTGGGCTCAGCCACATCCAAGCTGTGTGCTTTGGGCAAGTCAAAAAACTTCTATGTATCTCAGTTTCCTCCTGTATCAAATGAAGCATTTAATCTAGGTGATTTTTAGCATCCTTTGAATTGAAAAGTTTTGATTCCATGATTAGTGCTTAATATAAATACAGCATTAGCTAGACATTAGATTTATGCTGCTGTGGTAGTTGTCTTCATGGAATTATTACGTACTTAGTTCAAGGAAAATTATTGCATCCTGAATTCTGTTGGCCTCAGGCCACAAACAAATAGGGTAATTAGCAGGCACTTCTAGAGTGCATACAGTTTTGGAAAAGGCACTTTAAAGGTTTAATAAAGTTGTGAAAATTACATTTAACTTTCACATCTTAAAAATACATTAAACAGTTAAAAGACTGTATTTAATCACGGTCTTACTTGCAGCATTAAAATTTGTTCTACATGACAAGGATATTTACAGGCCTTAGAGAAGTCAGTCTATTAGGAAATCCTCAACTGGCCATATGTGTGCTATGAAGCAGTTTCACTTGGCACTTCTTTGCAATTAGAATTCCAAAGGTTATGCTGACTGGTTGTGCATACCATATGTTTGGCATTAGTCCTTACAGTTCTGCCACGTGTTGGTTTTGATAGCACAAGCACTATGGTGAAGGGAAAGAAAAGATTACCAAATATTTCTTTTTTTAAAAAATAAATTTATTTATTTTTTTACTTATTTTTGCCTGCGTTGGGTCTTCGTTGCTGCGCGCAGGTTTTCTCTAGTTGCGGCAAGTGGGGGCCACTCCTTGCTGCAGTGCGCAGGCCTCTGTGGTGGGCTTTCTTGTTGCGGAGCATGGGCTCTAGGCACGCGGGCTTCAGCAGTTGTGGCTCACGGGCTCCAGAGCGCAGGATCAGTAGTTGTGGTGCATGGGCTTAGCTGCTCCATGGCATGTGGGATCTTCCCAGAGCAGGGCTCAAATCCATGTCCCCTGCATTGGCAGGCAGATTTTTAATCACTGCGCCACCAGAGAAGCCCAAACCAAACATTTCAAATCAACACCCAAGCCCCATCTTTTAAAATCAAGTTAAGTATATAAAGACTTTGACAATTACAATTATTTGTTGGTTAATAATTGTTGAATATTGTGCTCAAAGTGTACCTTCCAAAACATATATTCAAAAACAAATAACAATGACACTTGGAATAAACAAACTGACCTTGAGTTGTTTACTTTGTTTAGAAACAAAATTAAAGGTCATATTTTTAAGTTTACCTAGAATTGAAAGATTGCATGACAATCATTGGGGCCTTCAAGCCTCTTGTATCATGTTTTTACAGAAGAGGGTGTATAAGAATTCTGCTTTGTGGGTACACAACAAGCAATAGCTTCTTAACTGAGAAATCAAGAGAGAATTTGGTCTTAGCCTGTTTCCACTAACGCAAAGGAATATTGTCATCAAAATGGCTCTTTAGGGTCTAATAAAATGGCTCAAAGGATTTGCTGTTTTTGCTGTCCTTGTCCTTGACTTTTCTTTATGTCATTTCTTAATGTTTGGCAAACAAGTAGACACAGCTGATGACTGCCTTGGTATAACTGAGTAATCAGAAAAAACAAAGTTATTAATATGCACAACAAGACCTAAAAAAGCATGGTTGTTGGTAATCTCTTCAACTGAAATGGTGAAAAGGAAAGTTAAAGAAATGTCCCATCCTTTTCAGCCATTTATTGACAGCTTCTAAGAGCAATGGGAGCAGTAATTCTAGATCCCTGCTTTTGCATCCTGCAGATCAGAGTCAGTGAATCAAACAGGCTATGTAGTGGTTGAAGGGACCGAGTGCTGAGAATATACCCACCTCTTAGGG
The DNA here is from genome assembly GCF_951394435.1 of Stenella coeruleoalba. Lineage (NCBI taxonomy): Eukaryota > Metazoa > Chordata > Mammalia > Artiodactyla > Delphinidae > Stenella > Stenella coeruleoalba. Next base: position 82,918,093 of record NC_137151.1, on the reverse strand, counting down.
CTAAACTCTAAAGCTATTTGACTTAAAGCTGGAAGCTGGTCCATCAAGGAAGTTAGAAGTACAAAACACAGGTCCTCTCTACACAGCTTCGGATCAGGCAATTAGCTTGAAAAAACTGGGAGAATTAATACATCATGAAAACTTTGTCAGCTGAAGCAAGACTCAGACAGCAGACTTTCCTGCCTCCTTTGCTTCTAGTCCTGGTCAACTAGTGGGCATAAATGTTCTTGATTTTATTCCAGGTTTCATCAGGGTCACATGCTTTAGGTTCACCAGAAATTGTGTGCCAGAGAGATGTTGCTTTATTCATTTTTCACCGGTGCGAAAACATTTTTGAGCTACTACTGAGTGTCAAGTACTCTGGTAGACAAGGGAAATTCATCAGTGTTCAAGACAAGCATGATATCTGCCCTCATGGAGCTTAAAGTCCAGAAATGAAGCCATTAAACTCTCACAAACAATTATACAAATGGGTATTTACTAAGAACAGTATAATTTGACATGAACCTAAAGTACTGGGACCTATGTGTATGTATTACTGAAAGACCTGAACTATTCCTAGAAGTTTTGGGACGTTTCTATAAAAAAGGGACATTTATTTCACTTCAGGTCTGAAAGATGGATGAAGCCAGAAAAGGAAGGGACCAGAGTGGAAAGTAAAAGTGTTTGGCTCAAACAGTGACTTTGGAAGTAGGGGAGGTTACTTTCTCAGATTATTGCATCTAAATAAAAAATTTGGGAGGAAAAATATTATTTAGACAAAAACGCATTTTGGAAATCATTACCACTTGTAGTGGCACAGACATACACAAAGGAAAAGTATGTGAAATAACCAGAAAATGTTGAAATTGGAACAAGAAAATAAATATAAAATATTTTAATTATAAAATTAAAATATGGATAATATAAAATATCCAGTAGTCAAATAAGACTGTGCACTGATTGATATGAACAACCTGATGGATTTTTGTGTTTTCCCACCAGTAAGTGGTGTGAACTAGTGGAAAGTGATTTTAACACAGAAATGTTTTGCTAAGACCAATGTAGGGAATTGAAAACATTTCTCAGAGATCCCTGGCTGCAGTATTATTAAACCATTTCTCTGTTGGCTGAGTAGATTATCACACCCTCCTGAGGGGGAGAGGGAAAATCGTGCCCAATATGTTACTAGCGATGCTCTAGGCAATCGTTCCCAACCCCTCCTTTCTCCTTATTGACAATATTCCATATGCCATTTTCAGCATTTTTCTCTGAAACACAATTAGGAATCAGCTGATGTAAGCACTGAAAATATAATTTAGAAGTATATGAAGTCTAGCATAATAATAAATCCTTAATGTGTAAATTATGGAGAAAAGTGGCCAGTGTTTTCCATTTCACAGTTTAAATCCCCTTGACAAGTTTAGGAAATTCTTAAGTAGAATGACTGGACCAAACTATTTTCTTGTCACACAAAGCCACATGGTAGTCAGGGTGCTTCTGCTATCATTCAGGCTGTCTTTCTGAACTGTGGTTTGGGGCTGCACCAGTCTGCTGGGAACTGTGGACTGCTACTTCTCTGATAATGCTGCTGGCAAATGGTCAGAGAGGTCTGAGGGTATGTCGAGAAAGTTCTGGGGACTCTGAAAGGACATTGTGACCTAGGTCACATGAGTCAGACCATTTCAAAACTTTAGGAGCCTTTCCATAAATTTTTTTAATCCTGTGTACCCAAGTCCAATAAATGGAATAAAGAGTTTGAGATACTCAAAAGCAGCCACCAGACAAAAGACCAGGCTGAGTTTCCTTTTTAGAAACTTCAAAGCTTTGGCATTTAGAGGCAAGTGAAGAAGGGTGGGGAGCACTACTACAGTCTGGAAAAGGGAGAGTCTGGAGACTGGTGCTGACTACCAAGGGGAGCAAAATTGTAAGGTCATGGGGAAAAAGATCTGGAAGTTACTTAGAAGTAACTGAACTAAAGCCAATACCTTTTAGCAAATGGCCTTGGGTGCCCCCTGGTAACACATTTACAAGGGATAGCCCCTCTGCTCTAGGCTAATACACTTAAATCCACAGAGATTGCCAGTGATTCAGATTTCATAAGGGATACCTCCCCCTGCTTTTTTTTTTTTTTTCCTCTTTAATTCTACAACGATTTAAAACAGGAAATTGGGTAGTCTTTGCAAACCACTTTCATCCAAATAAGCTTAGTTTCAAAAGTTTTACATAAATAGTCCCTACAGGTTACAACATTGGATAGATTCTTGAAGTTTCCAGGTCCATTAAAAACTAAATTCAATGTGAGCGACATGACTGAATCAGACACAGGGACACCATGTTAGAAATCTAGACCCAATCAATCTATAAAAGTAGTAGTAGTAAAAATAACACCTTCCATTTATGTAATAGGTTTTCACAGAACTTTCACATTTACCTCAGTCGTTCACAACAACTACTGAGGTAAGTGGAATAAGAGTTATTACCCACATTTTATGAATGAGGAAACTGAGACTCAGACTGAGGTGCCCAGAAAATGTTGAAGGCTAATGCCAGGACTAGAAGACAAGCTGCCAAATTCCAAGTTTATTCATTTTCCCATTACTCAATGCTGCCTCTTTCTCCATCTTACAGGAGTCATACAGGCTTATTTTTAATTTGAAAGGAAAAGGGGAAGATAAATATTTGAGAAATGGAAAAAGAAAAAATAAAAGCAAAAGCTAGTGTGAACCATTATATAATGAGTTAGTGCTTGGCTCACCAATATGTAAAGTATCTAATGCTTGGGACTGATTGAATGGTAGGAACCTGGCAAAGACTGATACAATTAACACTTTATGATACACAATGTACAGCCCAAGAGACTGCAATAATTCATTTTTTGTTAACAATAGCCATATATATTCTGATACCCAAAAGCTATATTAGTGTGAGAAGGCTTTCCATATCCTCCAACCATAAAATATAGTTCCCACTTCTCGTTTTAGTTTCAAAACACAAGATATAAAACTGGTGCTTTTCATATTATTTTTTATTAACTAATTTTTTTTCTAGAGGACTAAAATATCTTGATGAATTAATACATTCAATGCACATAACTTATTTTCTTTAAATATTTTAAAAATGGGCTTGACAGTTATTAGTTAACTAAAATAGGACAAAATATCAATAATAAAAAAGAAATCCTGGGGAGTCTTTCAAGATCATGGAGTGGAAGGACCTTGAGCTTACCTCCTTTCATGAACACACCAAACTCACAACTAACATCTGAACAACCACCAATAAAAAAGACTGGAACCTACAGAAAAAGATCTTCTACATCTAAAGGCATAAAGAAGAAAGCACAACGAGATGGTAGGACGGGTGCACTCAAAATATAATCAAATCCTTACCCACCCACTCCTGTGGGTGACCTTACAGAGGCTCTCCCATAGGAGTGAGATTTCTGAAGCCCACATCAGTCTTCCCAGCCTGGGGGTCTGGCATCGGGAAGAGGTGCCACCCCCCAGATCATTTGGATTTGAAGGCCAGTGGGGCTTAATTGCAGGAGCTCCACAGGAATGCGGGAAGCAGAGACTTTACCCTTAAAGGGATTGCACAAAATCTCATGTGCACTGGGACCAAGGGCAAAAGCAGTAAATTCATAGGAGTCTGGGCCAGACCTACCTGCTGGTCTTGGAGGGTCTCCTGGGGAGGTGGGGTTGGCTGTGGCTCATGCTGGGGCCATAAAAGCTGGTGGAAGATATACTGGGGATTATTCATCTGCATGAACTCTCCTTGAGGCAGACATCTCGCTTGGGTCATTAGCACAAAGACCTGGCCCCACCCAACAGTCTGTAGACTTCAGTGTCCAGTGCCTCAGGCCAAACAACTAACCAGGTGGGAACACAGCCCCACTCATTAGCAGACAGGTTGCCTAAAGACTTCATGATCACACAGCCCTGCCTACCAGAGGGCCAGGACCCAGCTCCACCTGCCAGTGGGCAGGCATCAGCCCTTCTTGCCAGGAAGCCTACACAAGCTTCTAGACCAGCCTCACCCACCAGGCAGCAGAAATCAGAAGGAAGAAACCTACAATCCAGCAGCCTGTAGTCTGCAAACGCAGGCCAGACACTACCCTGGGACCGCTGGCCCCTGGCCCTCGAGTGAGCGCACTGCTAGGACCCATAGGATGTCTCCTACAGAAGGCTACTCCTCCAAAGTTGAGAAACGTAATTAACCCCAAATGAGGTGACAGAGGAATGTGTTTCAGATGAAGGAGCAAGATAAAGCTCCAGAAGAACCAAGTGATGTGGAGGTAGGCAATCTACCCGAGAAAGAGTTCAGAGTAAGGATTGTAAAGGTGATCCAAGGACTCAGGAGAAAAATGGATAAGTTAGAAGGATCTGTTCACAGAGTTAGAAAATATAAAGAACAACCAAACAGAGTTGAACAATACAATAACTGAAGTGAAAAACACACTGGAAGGAATCAATAGTAGAGTAAATGAAGCAGAATGGATCAGTGAGCTGGAAGACAGAGTAAGAGAAATCACTACTGTGGAGCAGAAAAAAGAAAAAAGAATGAAAAGAAATGAGGACAGTGTAAGAGACCTCTGGAACAACATTAAGCACAATAACATTCACATTATAGGGGTCCCAGAAGGAGAAGAGAGAGAGAGAAATGGCCTGAGAACATATTTGAAGAGATAATAGCTGAAAACTTCCCCAACCTGGGAAAGGGAACAATCATCCAAGTCCAGGAAGCATGGAGAGTTCCATACAGGATAAACCCACAGAGGAATACACCATGACACATTGTAATCAAAATGACAAAAATTAAAGATAAAGAGAAAATATTAAAAGCAGCAAGAGAAAAGCAACAAATAACATACAAGGGAAATCCCATAAGGTTATCAGCTTATTTTTCAGCAGAAACTCTGCAGACCAGAAGGGAGTGGCATGATACATTTAAAATAATAAGTGAACAGAGTATCTGTCAGGCAAGAACTGCTTTCATGGTCTATGATGATGCCAATAAAAAGTGGGTGCCAGCTGGTGGTTCAACCGGGTTCAGCAGAGTTCATATATATCATCATACAGGAAACAACACATTCAGAGGGGTGGGCAGGAAGATTCAGGACCATCAGGTAGTGATAAATTGTGCCATTCCTAAAAGGTTGAAGTACAATCAAGCTACACAGACCTTCCACCAATGACGGGATGCTAGACAGGTGTATGGTCTCAACTTTGGCAGCAAAGAAGATGCCAATGTCTTCACAAGTGCCATGATGCATGCCTTAGAAGTGTTGAATTCACAGGAAACAGGGTCAACATTGCCTAGACAAAATTCACAACTACCTGCCCAAGTTCAGAATGGCCCATCACAAGAAGAATCGGAAATTCAAAGAAGGCAACAAGAACATCAACAACAAAAGGAGCTGGAGCGGGAAAGGCTGAAGAGAGAAAGAATGGAAAGGGAGAGATTGGAGAGGGAGAGGTTAGAAAGGGAAAGGCTGAAGAGGGAGAGGCTAGAACAGGAGCAGCTGGAGAGAGAGAGACAAGAAAGGGAACGTCAGAATTGCCTGGAGCAGGAGAGATAAGAGCGGGAGAGGCTGGAGAGGCTGGACTGGGAAAGGCAAGAAAGAGAGCGGCAAGAGCAGCTAGAAAGGGAGCAACTGGAATGCAAGTGAGCGAAGAATGTCAAATGCCGCGCCATCCTCCAACAGCTCCCTGTATCGTGCTCCACTTCCTGAGTGTGCCAGTTGCCAGCCTCCTTCAGCACCTCCTCCATCATATGCTAAAGTCATCTCAGCTCCAGTGTCAGAGGCCACTCCTGATTACGCTGTAGTGACCGCTTTGCCACCTACTTCTACACCCCCTACACCACCACTTCGACACTCCAAGACACGTTTTGCAACATCTCTAGGTTCAGCCTTCCACCCTGTTCTTCCCCATTATACTACAGTTCCTCGTCCTCTGAACAAAAACTCTCGACCTTCTTCTCTTGTGAACACACCCTCTCTTCAACCTCCAGCTACGAAGCCCTGTGCCTGGTCTACTTCCAATTTCTCGCCCTTCCCTCCGTCTCCTCTCCCACCAACGCAGAGCTACTGGTCCAAAGCCTGTCCTCCCCAGTTGTGTTTCTTATCCTGTGCCCCAGATGCCTCCATCATCAGCGGCACCCAGCGGGCTGCTCGACTCTGTCACACATCCAGTGTCTCTACCAGCACACCACCGCCTTCCCTCGCACCACTCTCACACTGTGGATGAGAGCTTCTCCTCCTCCAAGCACGCCTATTGCCTCAACTCCCTCATCCAAGCCTAGTGTTCTCCCTTCTCCCTCTGCAGCTGCCCCTGCCTCTGTGGAGACTCCTCTAAACTCTGTGCTGGGAGCCTCTTCTGAGCCAGGCTTGCAGGCAGTCTCTCAGCTGGCCGAGACTCCAGCCCAACAGGGCATTGTCTTGGAACCACCTGAACCTCCACTCCCTCCTGCACTCCCACCAGGTCCTGCCCAGGCATCAGCAGTGCTCCCTCCTCCCCCAAGGCCTCCTCCACTCTGTCCACTTCTGTCCTCAGGGCCCCCGCCTCTGCTTCCTCCAGCGCCTCTTCCTAATCAAGTATCCCCTTCTCTCTCATCACCTCCTGCTGCTCCCCTCCCTGCATCTGGATTTTTTTGGGGATCCATGTCTGTAGACAATCGCCCTTCAACTGGACTTGCAGCTGCAATTGCTGGAGCAAAACTTAGGAAAGTGTCACGGTTGGAGGATGCCTCTTTCCCAAGTGGAGGGAACACCACTGGTGTGAATTCGGCCTCATCTAAAACAGATAGGGGTCGTGGAAATGGACCCCTTCCTTTAGTGGTTTAATGGAAGGAATGAGTACCCTGCTGGCCAGGAGGAGAAGAATTGCTGTAAAGGGATCAACAATAGAAACCTAACAGAAAGAGGACAAAATGAAAATTCAGAGCCTGTAACTTCTAAGGCTTCTTCAACAAGTACACCTGAACCGACAAGAAAACCTTGGGAGAGAACAAATACAATGAATGGCAGCAAGTCTGTTGTTCCAGATGGGATTCTCCAAGGAAAAATCAGATTGTTTTTGACAACAGATCCTATGATTCATTACACAGACCAAAATCTGTGCCCTTGTCACAGCCCAGTGCCAATGGAGTCCAGATGGAGGGATTAGACTATGACAGGCTGAAGCAGGACATTTTAGATGAAATGAGAAAAGAATTAACTAAGTTAAAAGAAGAGCTCATTGATGCAATCAGGCAGGAACTGAGCAAGTCAAATACTGCATAGACAAGAATGCAGAGAAGAATCTGGAGAAGGAAAAAAAAAAACCTACAAAGAACAGCTGTGTTAACAACAACAAAACCCCCTACATTTTGTGAGCTGTAAGAAAAAAATGGAGATAAACAGTCAGAAGGAGGGGAAAACAAACATACTTTGAAAGCCTTCAGACATTACTACTCTGGCAATAAGCTATTTCCCTCCCAGTTTGCTGATTTTTTCTGACCTTTACAATAGGATGGAAGAGAGTTGTATAGGAGTTCCTGTATCAGCTATACAGAAAATACTAAATCCGTCTGGCAAGATCACCGTGCATTGAAATATTTTCATGTCAAGAGAAATTCGCACATTTTCCTCAATCCATTGCTAAAATAAAAAGGAGAAAGGCTTGAGAAGTTTTTTTCAGAGAATGGTGATGAGGAATTTAGCAAGTTATGCTATTGTACTGTAAATGTTTCTCTCAGGTTTGTCTTCCTATCATATTTGATATTCCATGAATAACTGAGTTCAGCCCTATGTAGCTTAAGATCATAAAATGTGGAACAAATGGAATTGTATGTGCTTTCAAGGGTGATATTTATAAGAAAGTGTCCTAAAAATGATTTGGGAGGAATTTTGGAATGATAGGAAGTCTCTCAAGTTTAGCCTTCATGCAATTTTGTAGACTCAAACATAAAATTCATCCAGAATTTAAAAAAAGAAAAAAAGAAAAAAAGAAATTGTGGATCACTTTGTCCCCAAATAATGAAAAATATTCTGGGGAGAATTAACTATTTGAATTAGAATTCTAGTGATTATATATTAATACAAGAATGCAATTTGCTGTGTGGCTACCTAAAGAAAATCCTTTAGTTAAATTAGTTACCCTTGCATCTTTAATAGTCTAATCATCAAAGAACAGGTACATTTATCAAATTGCAATCTGACTTAAAATTCTATACTTTCTTATTTGCTGTATGGACAAAAAAATGTCATCTTAAGGCTAAAGAATAGTCAAGTATTAATGCATTAAGGTGAATTAGGTACACCTGTAAGAAGAAACCTAAAGCAGTTAAGCTAGAAACACCAAGGGCCCTGGCCCTGCACTTACAGGAATCCAACCACAGGTATTTCAGCCCACTTCTCTGACATTGGATGGAATATCAATAAGCCCAAAAAGAAACTGAAAACTTAAAAAGAATTTTACAGAAGGATGTTTTTCTAATACTGTAGAGGACACAGAGAGGTCATTTATTATTTAAACAAGGACCTTTCCGTTATCAAACAGGAAATCACATAACTTCTTGAAATGTAAGTCAAACTTGCAAAATGAACAACTTTATATTTTCCTACAAAAAGCAAGAGTCTGCTAAAACAGCTCTTTAAATATCTTAAGACTATATTAATGTCTTAGATGCAGAGAATAAGAGTACTTAGGTGGTATGGAGCCGTAAGTGCTGGAACAATAAGGGCAGTATTCTACACCATGAAATTTTGTATTTTATCTTCAATTTTAAAAATAAATCCATTTTATCAAAATGAAGCATCTTATGGAAAATACACAAAATCAAAGTGTATAGGTTGATGAAATGTCACAAAAAGAACAGATCATGTAACCAACAAAGTCAAGAAATGAAACATCACCAGCATATTAGAAATACCCTCTGGGCATCACCCACCTTATCACTCTATCCTACCTCTCCACAGGTAACCACTATTCTGCTTTCTAATATCAATAATTATTTTTGCCTCTTTTTGAATTTTATATGACATGTAACCAACAAAGTCAAGAAATGAAACATCACCAGCATATTAGAAATACCCTCTGAGCATCACCCACCTTATCACTCTATCCTACCTCTCCACAGGTAACCACTATTCTGCTTTCTAATATCAATAATTATTTTTGCCTCTTTTTGAATTTTTATATGAAAATAATTTATCAATAATTATTTTTGCCTCTTTTTGAATTTTACATTTTTCTGGTGACTATGTTGAGCAATTTTTCACATATTTATTCAGCTATTTGAAAATCCTTTCTTCTGAACTGCCTGTGCAAGGCTTTTCCCCCACTTTACTAAATTCAACTTGTCTTTGCTTTCTATCTCTTATGAGGATTCTTTAATTTCTCTTGAGACTCCTTTGACCCAGGGGTTATTTAGAAGTACTGTATGTTGTTTAATTTCCAAATATTTAGGATTTTTTCAGCTACTTTTTGGTTATTTATTTCTAGTTTAATTGCATTGTGGTCAGAGAACATAATTTGTATGATTTCTAGTGTTTTAAAAGTGTTAAGGTGCGTTTTATGGTCTATATGAGTGAATGTTCCATATGAGCTTGAGAAGAATGTGTCCTAGTATTGGATGGAGTATTCTATAAATATGAAGGAGTAGTCTATAAATGGTGAGGTGTGAGTGGAACATTCTGTAATCTTCTAATTAAATCTTAATCTTTTTCATGGACCTGTGTCTCAGGGCCATGATGTTCACAAATTCTATCTCCAGTGAACATTTTTTTTCTCCCTATTCCCCAACTCCCTTCTCTGGCTGCAGCACTCTCAATCTATTTCCTCTAAGCCCTAACACCTGTGACTACATTTTGTTGCTCCCCCTCCCCTTTGGAGAAGCAGGAGTGCTAGGGGGAGATAGATTGGAAGGAATTCCCTTCCCCCAGATAGGATAAGGCTTAGAAAAATACTTTTCCCTTTAGCATAGACTTTTGTTATGGAGAAGACTCTAAGAGTAGTTCAAAATGATTACTCTTTCCCTCTCTCTTCCAGAACCAAGAGGGAATTTTTTTTCCCCCAGGTGTTCATGATGAGAACCTGGTGGGTTTCCTGGAGGTAAAGCCTACTAAAGGGTGGAGGTTCCCAGGAGTTTCTGGCTTTCATGCTAGTCCACTTTCAACCTCCAGCGATTCACCACATTTACCATTAAGCACTCTTACCAATGTATGGCTCCTGTGGCTGCTACTCCAGGTAATCAGATCTTGACCTTGACTTTCTGGATTTGCCTGTCCCTCCAGATTGTGATGGTGGTTTTTCCTGAAACCTCAGTTCTCTGATGGGTCAAACAAAAGTTGTTGATTGTCTCATTGTCCGGCTTTTTCTTGTAAGGATGATAGTGATAATTTACAAACTCTTTACAGGTCAGAGTTGAAACTGGAAGTCCAATGTGTGTTCAGGGATTCTTTATATATTCTGTTTCCTTGGTTTATTTTGTATATAAAAAATATTTTCTTTCACTGTGGCTATGCATTTCATCTTTTAATGGTGTTTGGGGTGAAGAGAAGTTTCTAATTTTAATGTCATACAATTAATAAAAATTTTCCCTTGATAGTATTTTTGTACCCTAATAAGGCTATTATAAAGATATTCTCCTATGATTTCAACCACAAACTATATTGTTTGATATTTTATATTTAGATCTATAGTTCCCCTGTGCATAAAATAAGGATCAAGATTAATTTTTTTCCATAGGATATAGAGTTGACTTTGCACCTTCATTGAAAACACAATGCTTTTCCTACTGCTCTGGTCTTAAATCAAACGTCCATTTAAGTGTAGATCTCCTTCTGAACTCTATAATCTGTTATGTTGGTTTATTTGTCTGTGTTTGTCTATCACATAATGCTAAAATACTCCTATAATAAAGGTAGTTAACTATTTAACTACTTTATAATGTGTTGATATTCAGTAGTATTAGCCCCCAACATTTGTTCTTCTCCTTTAAGTTTGTCTAGAGCAAGACTAGGCCAAGGTTTTCTAGAAAGGGACAGACAGTAAACATTTCCCACTTTGGGGGCCACATAGTATCTCTCAACTCTGCTGTTGTAACTCAAAAGCAGCCATAGACAATATGTAAAAGGATGGGTGTGGCTGTGTTCCAATAAAAATTTATTTATAAACTAGGCAGTAGACCCAAATTTGGCCCACAGGCTATAGTCTGTAGAATCCTGGCCTAGATCTTTTCAGTCCTGTTGGGATTTTAAATGGGATTGAAATGAAGTCATAAATAAATTTAAGGAGACAATATATCCTTATATTATTGAGTATCCTGATTCATGAATATGGGAATGTTCTCCATTTATCTAGGTCTTCTTTAATTTGTCTCGATAGTGTTTATGGTTTTTTGTGTAGAAATTTTGCACATCTTTTACTGGATTTTTGCTAGGTATTTGAATAGGTGTAAATAATTTTCTGTAACTATTGAGATGATTGTATCGTTTTTCTTTTAAACTGTTGAATTACAGTGATTAACTTTCAAAAGTTAAATCAATCTTTTATTTCTATAATAACCCCCCCAGCATAATGTATTATTTTTCTAATATAACACTGTATTTTGTTTGCTATTATTTTGTTTAGATTTTTCATGTATGTTCAAAATAGAGGTTGGCCTTAATTTTCTCTTTTTGGAGTGCTTTTATAAGTTTTGATATCAAGATTATACTAGCCTTATAAAAAGAGTTGAGAAATATTTTTTAAATGCATATATTTTTGGAAGAGTTTGTATAAGATGAGTGCTATTTTTTCCTTCTTTAAGAAAGGATTTACCAGTAGGGTTTGGAAATTTCTTTGGGGAAAATTTTTTTTATTATAGATTTAACTTCTTTAATAATTATAAAGCTGTACAAATTTTCTATTTCTTCTTATATTCCTTTTCATAAGTTATTTCTCAGCTTTTATTCTTTTCTAGTATATGCACTTGAGGCAAAACTTTTTCCTCTAAGTAGAGTTAGCTGCCTTCTACAAGTTATAATATATCATATTTTCATAAGCACTCAGTTCGAAGTATTTTCTAATTTTCTTTGTAATTGGGCCCATTGGTTATTAAGAATTGTATTGTTTAATTTCCAAATATTTCTGAATCTGTTCATTTCTAATATTGAGTTTGTTCTAGATTAATCTAACAATGGTTAGAAGATATACTCTATAGGATATTAGGTCTTTAAAATTTGTTAAGACTTGCTTTTCAGAAAAAAATAATAGTCATTTTGGTAAATGTTTTATGTGCATTTGAAAATAATGATTATTTTGCAATTATGAAATGCAGCTTTCTGTATTTGTTATATTAAATCAAATTTATTAAATATTGCTCAAAATTTTATACATAAACTGACTTTTTTCAAGGATGTATGAGACAATCTGAGATATCAATCCATACATGTCAGAACAATAGGAAATAAATGAAATAGAGACTTGTTGAAAGATTTGTACAGATGGGATTTCCATCACTACCTGACTATTGTTTCTCAGGAAAGCAAACAGAAGCCTAGAGGCAGATTTGATCTACTAACACTAGACGTACGGCAAATATGTTCTATGGTACAAATATAGCAGAAATTGATCCTATAAATGCTACATTGAAAAGGAAAATATACTTTGGCTTTCACACAAAGCACATAGTGAACATAACCAATCTCTCCCTTGCCACCAAATGGATTCTCTCAGAGGTAATGACTCAACTCAGGCAACTGGAGAAAGCAGAAATGTCTTTAAGCATAAAAATTTTGCTGTAATTGTCTTGCTAATATAGATACTAGACCTAAAGGTTTTCAGTCAAGCAGTCAGAAATTTGATGTCCTGTTCTGACTTTCTTTGTAGCTTTAACAATAAAATTCATTTTGCTAATTGATTCTTAGAGATAAATGCCAGTTGCAACAAGTTTCATTCTTGTTAATGATTTATATTGTGAAAACTCCCAAGGGCTCTTAGAGAAGCAGAATACAAGATTTATATTTCAATTGAAAATTCATTATTATAATAGCCATGTCATGTTCTGTGTACTTTCTTAAGTTGAATTGTGTCCATGTGATACCAAATCATGTAAATGGGAAGAAAAAAATAAATTTAAGCATCCAGATTTAGGAACATGATAGACTTTTATTTTGTTGAATAAATTTTGTTATACAAAGTTGTATAAACTAAGACTGAGTTGTGTCCATTCACACATTTGTTCAGTGTAAATATATGGCCACAATTCTTAATCAAAATTGGGGAAAAGGATATATAACTACTTTTTTATTACAAACACTGTAATGAATTATTATAGACAATACCTTTGGAAAAGAATGCTATAAGAAGAAAAAATTACACAGAAATTTGGGAATATAAACTGATGTAGCCACTATAGAAAACAGTATGGAGTTTCCTCAGAAATTTAAAAATTGAATGATCCAGCAATCCCACTTCTGGGTATACACTCAAAGAAATTGAAATCAGTATTTTAAAGAGATAGCTGCACTCCCATATTTATTGAAGCTTTTTTTTTTAACAATAGCCAAGATATGGAAACAGTATAAATGTCCATCAGTGAATGAGTGGATAAAGAAGAGGTGGTATATACATATGATGGGATATTATTCAGAAGGGAGTCCTGCCATTTGCAGCAACATGGATATACCTGGAGGATGGTATGCTAAGTGAAATAAGCCAGACACAGAAGGACAAATATTACATGATATCACTTACATGAAGAATATAAAACAGTCAACCTCACAGAAATAGAGAGTAGAATGGTAGTTGCCAGGGGCTGAGGGAAGGGAGAGATAGGGAGATATTAGTCAAAGGGTACAACGTTTCAGTTATATAAGATGAATATGTCCTAAATATCTACTGTACAGCATTGTGCCTATAGTTAATACAACTGTTTTGTATTAGGTGTTCTTGTGTTAAGTGTTAAGTGTTTTTGTCACACACACACACACACACACACACAGGATATATATATATATATGTGTGTGTGTGTGTGTATATATACACACACATATATATATGTGTGTGTATATATATATACACACATATATATGTATATATATGTGTGTATATATATATATATACATACACATAAATAAAATGAGAGAGAATTTTTTGAGGTGATGGGTATGTTTATGGCAAAGATTGTGGTGATGGTTTCATGGATATATACTTATATATACTTATCTCCAAACTCAACAATTTGTATACATACAGATTTTTGGATGTCAATCATACCTCAATAAAGTGGTTTCTTTAAAAAAGAAAATTAATAGGTAAGATGTAGGCTGGGATAAGCTATTCACAAAACATATATTTAAAAAAATGACTGGTTTTTGGGTATATAAAGAACTCCTAGGATTCAATAACAAAAAGACAAACAACCCAGGAAAAATAGACAAAATATTTGAACAGATGCTTTGGAGATAATCAGGAAAATGCAAAATAAAATAGCAGTAAGATATATATCAATCAGAATGACTGAAATTAAATATAAAATAATCTAGAAATCTCATATAATTATGGCGAAAATTCTTCAATGCTATTACCATATTTGAAAAAAGCTCTGTGTTACTCAAAATTTAAACATATATATTCCATAAGCTCAGAAATTCTATTCCTAGGTATTTAACCAAGAAAAAGAAAACATATGTTCATAAAGAGACTTGTTCAAGAATTTTCATATGTTTTATAAAACTGTCTGAAGCTCAGGTATCCATCAAGCGGAAAATAAATAAGAAAGTTGTGTTATATTTGCACAAATGGATTGCTATTTAGTAATAAAACAGCACAAATTGCAGATATCTGCAACAACATGGGTGAAATTCAAAACAAAAAGTATGCAAAAGCGTACATACATACGGCATCATTCCATTTATATCAGGTTCTAGAACAGGGAAAACTAATCTGTGGTTAAAAAGAACCAGAACAGTGGGATGAGGGCAAGGAAAAGCAACATAAGAGAATTTGGGGGAGGTGATGGAAATATTTTATGCCTTGCCAGATGTTTGGCTCACCTAGGTAAATGCATTTTCCAAAAGTATTCAATCAATGGAACAATCAATATTAGTGCTTTTCACATTTGTATATTTTGTCACAAAAACGTTTTAGAAATATTGAACGATAGTTAATGATACACACTTTGAAAGATTTAGCAGTGACATGTACTGACATTTACAACTTTGAAGTATGTCATAAATAAGACAGATATGTGCATGAATAGGATGCAAATATGGATAAATACATGATTAATATCACCAAATGTTAATCACAGAATCAAAGTGATGAGAATATGGGTGTGCATTATACAATTTTTATGCCCTTTCTGAATATGTGAACATTTTTGTGATAAAACTTTAAAAAACAAAAAAAAATATGTAGCTAATTTGCTTACCACAGTATGTACTCCTGTCCAAGTTTACTCCTTTTTTTTTTTTTTTGTGGCACGCAGGCCTCTCACTGTTGTGGCCTCTCCCGTTGCGGAGCACAGGCTCCGCGGCCATGGCTCACGGGTCCAGCCGCTCCGCGGCATGTGGGATCTTCCCGGACCGGGACACGAACCCGTGTCCCCTGCATCGGCAGGTGGACTCTCAACCACTGCGCCACCAGGGAAGCCCTACTCCTTTTTGATTGGAATTAGATACCTTCCTTAATTCTGAGGAACCTTATATAAGCAATTACCCTTGATTCACTTGATATCTTCAACCTCTCTGTCCTTCTTATTACTCTTTAAACATGCTCAAGATTCTCTTATTTAATAGACAATATTTTAAAAAATTACTTGAGTTTAACTACTGGCATATACATAATTTCTTCACTACCAAACATTTTGAAAGACCCACTGGCTCTGTTTTATCCCCCTTTCATAACTGATCTGCAATCTGGCCTCCACCTCCAGCACTTTACTGGAAGTAATCTTAAAGTTACAAGGAATCCTTTTGCTAAAGCCAGTTGTCTATTCTCCTTCCTTAATTGGCTTCTTGGCAGCTTTTGTCATGGTTAATGCTTGTCTTCCCTGCTAGTTTGTATAATATATCAGATGTCTATCTGAATAATAAAAAGTACTCAGTAATACCTAAGCCAGTCCTTCCACTCAGATCATCCTCCTATCCCACTACTTATCCAAACCTATCCATCTGTCAGGATTATTTTTATGTTTCAGCTCACTCACAATATTCTCATATATTATGCCATGGGAATCATTAGAATTCATTCAATATTTGTTTAAAAATAACATTTATTGAGCATCTGCTTGGCTCTGGTCTATGTGCAAGGGATAGATCAGTAAACAAAGAGACAAAGATCTCTGTACTTATGGAGCTTCCCATGCAACAGAAGACAGAAAATATAGAACATTGTCTTTATTTTTTATTTCTAATAACCAGGAAAAAATGTCAATTTTTATTAATTCCAAAGAAGGAGTTGAGCTGCTGATGGCATTTCAGGGAGCGCCACCATGAGACTATAGTGTTTTATTTATTATTACAACATGGCCAGTTAGTGTGACAAGGGAAACCTATTTTGGTGCCCAAGGAATGGTTGGTTCTGATGATGGGCGAAAGTCAAAATGTTGATGCCTAGGGCTTCCCTGGTGGCGCAGTGGTTGAGAGTCCGCCTGCCAATACAGGGGACACGGGTTCGTGTCCCGTGCCACGGAGCGGCTGGGCCCGTGAGCCATGGCCGCTGAGCCTGCGCAACGTCTGGAGCCTGTGCTCCGCAACGGGAGAGGCCACAACAATGAGAGGCCCGCGTACCGCAAAAAAAAAAAAAAAAAATGCTGATGCCTAATGACTGTTGTAGCATCTCCACACCAACATTGAAGGTGGAGAAGGAACTAGCCCCACTGCTGATTGTGATCCAAGGAACTCTTCACCAATCTCACTCTAAAGCAGTACAAAATGTAAAAGAGGTTAAGTTTTAACATAGTCCCATTTTTCAGGAAATCCTGAAGAACATTGTCTTTATCATTCATTTAAAAATCAGCCATAACACTCTTTGCTTGTCCTTGTTTTTTTTAAAAAAGGATATTATTCTAATCGGCTTCATATATTTTTATAAGCATAAATCTTAATATATTGAATTTAAAGTCTTTCATATCCCTTTTTTTTTACTATTTTACACTCATTTGAAATGTTTTGTATATCTTGTCTTTTCATTAGATTTCATGATCATTTCATGAAAGAATCAAATATCAAAATTATACAATTTCTCATACATTTAGTAAAGTACTATGCAGATGATAGATATTAAAAACTAAATATAAATATAACTTAAAAGAATTATATGTTGTATATTCTACTGTTCTGTTATATACAGTTGGTGTTTGCTGTGGGGCAGAATGGGAGGATCAGAAAATAACAAGTACTAAGTGCCTTCTATGTACATGACTATGCATTAACCTCATTCAATCACAGTCATAGTCATCCAATTTACAGATGAGAATACTGAGGCTTAGTGGGATTAAGTTACCTGCTCACCGGTAACTTAAGCAAGGTCATACAAGCAATAAGTATCAGAGTAAAACTTCAAAGGCAATGTGTTTTTACTCTGTCATATTAGCTTCCTTGCTGAACTCATACATGGTTCTTAGAAATAAATAGATGTGGAATCTTCCCATTCTTTAACTCCTTTTTCAACTTTTAAAAACAAGCATCCATAAAAAGTACCTACATGTGATAATAGTGTTGATAGCAATAACTTACTGTAATGGTCTTCAACAAATAAAATATATATATTATAAAATATATTAACATATTGTAAGAGAAGAGCATTGCCCTTGGAGTAAGGAACACTGATATATATCTATCTTGGTTCTGGTTGATTAATAATTAATTAATAATTAACTGATAAATACAGTGCCTAATTTTTTTTGAGCTTTACATTTTGAAAGTCCTTTTCAATATAATATTTGATATGATATTAGTTTTTAAATTAATTCTATTGAACCTAAAGTATATCAGATATTTCATATAACTATCTTTTCTATAACAGCAATGATGAAAACTTTTTGCTGTTTAAACATTTAAACATGTTTAAATAAGTATTTCTTTAACAGCACAGCTAACTAGCTATGTTGGAAATCCCTAATAATTGCCAAGTTATTTTCTGGCAATTTATAAGCTTAAGGTCAATATTAAATATTTCAGACAATACACACACACAAAAAAAATTAAAATAAATTTCTAAGCTTTGTCTTTCCTAAAGGCATGAAATATAAATTATTTGGATTCTTGTTGAGTTATCATTGAACAGCTGTGAAATTATACATGTTTCAAAGAAATCATACACGTTTCAATTTCTCCACTTAATATAGTCTGAATGGCTTGGGGAAGGGGCTTAAAAGTAAGTGGAACCATAGGTTGTAGTTTTGGAGAAGTATTGCTTGTAGGGAAGATTCATATATAAGGAGAAATGGTGATATCCTGTAGAACGTGGCCATATAGAGAAAGAGGGCAAAGTTAGTTCTCCAGCAAAAACAAATGAGAAACAAAGTATGCAACTTCCCTGGCCCTGACATTATCCTTTCAGAAAATTGTATAAAAAAGGTCAGAACTGATATATGAAGCTTCTCTCAAGACAGGAAAATCCTCCCTTCCCCCCACCCCAGACAAACATGAAACAGAAGAAAACTGTACACTACATTCCATTATATTCCATAGCACCTAACAGGCTTTTAGGAATATGAGAAAATATTTTGAATCAAGAATATCAAATATCTTCATGTTTGAGTTGTGTATGTTGTTATTTTTCCTCCTTGATGACTATATGATTCCTTTTGGGAGGGTACTTGGGGTGATTCAAATTAGGTCCAGGGTCTACAGTTGTTTTTGGTCTTTAAGTTTTCTTTCCACTCTGATTCAAGTTCAATATTAGTGTTTGGGGTAATTTTTGAGTCCCTGTGGTTGACTTCTACAGTCTTCAGAATGCAGTTCATCAAGAATTGTTTGTTGGAATAAGTGGCTGTCTGATTGCCTATTTTTGTGGCTACCCACAAAAATACTACCTAATGTCATTTTATGAGTAATCTTCATTCTTCAGAATGTAATGTAAGAATGTAAATGTAAAAATAC
This sequence comes from Stenella coeruleoalba, assembly GCF_951394435.1. NCBI lineage: Eukaryota > Metazoa > Chordata > Mammalia > Artiodactyla > Delphinidae > Stenella > Stenella coeruleoalba. The sequence continues at coordinate 82,899,039 of NC_137151.1, read as the reverse complement.
ATTCTTCAGTGAATAATCTGTAGAAAATAGAAATTTTGCAATAATTGAAAGCAGTAGATTCTTAATACACTTTGCAAGTATCCTATATATATATATATATATATATATATATATATATATATATATATATATATATAGTCCTAAAAGAAGAAATGAAAATCCAACAGTTAAAAACTAGTTTATCTACACATGCAGAATTAAAGTTGGTAAGCAACTTATGTAACTAATCATGTAAAACAAAATAACCTAAAGTATTATTGAGAAGGTATTTGTAATTATACTTTAAATGTATGAAAGTCCACTAATGGTATTGGTTCATAATTTGGCCATAAATATGTTACTTTTAATATAAAATATTAAAAGTAAGGGACAGTAGAGACCATTGGATCTCATAGTTAATAATCAAAATGTGAGAAGATGGAGATTTTTCAAAACATGCCTGCCAAGACACTGTCTCCTCACTTCTGACTCACAAGATTTGGGACAGAGAGTATTGAGTATTGAGTATTGAGTATTGAGTATTGAGTATTTCTGTTGTATGCCCCTGGTTCACATCCACTGGCAAGTTAACTGCTTCTATTTATAGTCAGAGGAACTGAGTACTAGACAGATTAAATATTTTACAAAATTAAAGATATTAATATAAAAATTATAATACAGGGGAGTCACTTGTATTAGAATGATGTTTAATTACTTTACTGAAAATATGAAAAATATATGGGTGGCTTTAAACCTCCAGATCCTATTGAAAATACAGAAGATTTTTGAAGATAGAACTTCTAGTGATGAGAAAATCAGTATGCTCATAGGACTGTGTATTAAATGCTCTACAAATTTTTCAAATTTTATTATAATTATTTCTTTTCTATGAGTGACAATATTTATTTTTCTTTTTTACTTTTGAAAAGCCAATTTACTTTGCATATTACTGACTAGAAGGGCTACTTCTAAAAAAAAGTAAAGTAAATTTTCATTAAGGTGAAATTCACCTAATATTAAATTAATCATTTTAAAGTGAACAATCCAGTGATCTATAGGACATTTACAATGTTGTGCAATCACCACCTCTACCCAGTTTCAAAATATTTTCATGACCCCTAGAGGAAAGCCTATACCCATTATGAAATTGCCCCTCCATAGCCCCATTTTCTACCCCCTAGCAACCACCAATCTGCATTTATCCCCATGGGTTTATTTCTTTGGGATATTTTATATAAATAAAATCATACATTACCTTATGCACCTGGCATCTTTCACTTAACATCATATTTTTGATATATGTCCATGGTGAAGCACATTATCAGTACTTCATTCCTTTCTATGGATGAATAATATTCTATTGTGTGTATATACCACCGTTTGTTTATCCATTTATCCAGTGATGGCCATTGGACTGCTTTCACCTTTTGACTATTGTGAATAATGCTACGATGAACATGTGTGTACATGTATTTGTTTGAGTACCAGTTTTCAATTTTGGTGGATGAATATAGAAGGACTACTTTTATGGTAAATGACATAAGAACTACTGAATGAGTTTCCACAGATCTAAAATTTAAAAAAAAAAGCTATTAAAAAGAAATATTAAAGCAAAGATTTATCACACTGAACAGATAGAAGTGAATAAACAAAACGTTGATTGCCTTCCATCTCTGAGTTCTTCTAGTTACGTACATTTTGATTCCTTTCATCCCACTTCCCTTCACCCTTCCACCATATACCTTCCCATCCCCATTCCTATGTTACATCTTATCTCCTTTAAGGAAATAAATGAGGGTAAAATAATAATGAATTATATCATTTGTCAGAGTAACTTTCACATTTCTTCTAGTCACTCAAGACACAACATCTGTGATTTTATGGGACATGGTTTTGCTTATTCTAGCCAGACTACTCACAAACCCCTAGTAGAGTGCCTTGGTAAATAAATGGAAATGTGGATGAATGCATTTTAAGTGTATTAAGATGTATTGTGTTTTATGGCCACTTGGCAACAAGACCAGCTAAGTTTCATCTCAGTGAAATATGAAGCCATGAATCTCATTTCCTTTAATGAGGTTATATGATAGAAATAATTGGAATATGGCATGGTTGACTTTTTTTTTAACTTTGTTCTGGATTTGAGTACTGAATTTGTGGAGACAATCAACTTTGACCAACCTAATTAAGAACCATAGAATAATAATTGTCTCTGCCAGAAATTTTAAATGTTCATGGAAGTAATGATGCTTCAGCTGTTCTGGGGCCTGAATATCGAAGAAAGTCTGAGATATTATCTTTCTATAAACAAAGCTGTCTGGAAAAGAAAACAAATACTCCAAATTTGAGTGAGTTGCTCATTTTTATTAGAAGAACTAGATGGTTATCTCTGAGATCTAAGTTTTCAATTCATTTCACTCTTCTGACTTAGACTTACAGAACTATTACCAGCTAAAGATTTTGATAATTATACAAAAATCACGATTTACTTTATATAAAGTCATGTAGTTTCAGGCTTTTTATCTCATTCACAGAATGTAATATTACTTTTTCTATATAATATAAGTTCACGTACATGAGTAAATTTTTCTACTCCATTACATCCTTACTAAGTCATTCTTTTAAATTACAGAAAGAACAAATTATCATGATTTACATGAGACTTTCTTTGGGAGAAAGATGTCTGGGATTTACCATCAATGTCATTTTACTTTCAACTTTCATCACTGTTACTGCCTCTGCATAATTTCTTTGATGTAGTCTCCATTTCACCCTTAAACTCAACAAAGTGGGAAGGGTTGACTATTTTAAAGGTAGTACCTCTAATGGTAAATGGATTGTTAAAAATAAGAAAAAGTATCATTTAAAGTTAAAGCAAAATACATTTCTCTAAACCTAATATTTATTTAAATTTTTAAAAATATGTATATACTAAGTACAAAGTTGTAGTAAGTATAATATAGCAATATGTTATATATATAATATATGTGTACATTGCATATGTATATATTTTTTCCACATATACAATATATATGCATGTAACTAAATTTTAAATGGCTTAGTTTAAATATTTCCAAGTGTTAAAGTATACCTTAAGATTTTTTTTTCTTTCAGCATTTTCCTCTCACCACTTCAATTTTTGTCTGGCTTTTATTATTAAAAAAAGAGTCTCCATCCCTGATTTTTCTAGCCTGCCCCATGTGATTAATGGTGCTCCCTTTAGTTATGATATCATTGCAGTCTCAAATTCAGAGACATGGCACACGTCGTAGACTTCTGCTTTTCTACTTACCAAAAGCCAAAATACACTTGGTAGCATTTAAACACAACTATGGGGGAGAATTAGGTCAGAAAGCAGGAAAGAGAGGATTAATGTTGAATTTACCAGGTGGAGCTATAAAGCCTCAAGTACGTTTTGTGATTTCTGCACGTCTTAGACCCAACTAGGTCTGACGGAGCGCCATCGGAGCACACATTTCCTGTTTAAAGTCAGCGTTGGACCCAGCCCCAGAAGCTTACAGTATCATACCAAGACTTTCCAGACTTTGGCCAGGGCTAAGCCTCGTCTCACTGACACATTGCTAGCCTGATTCCCTGACTCAGAAGAGCTGAAGGTGCCTGGTTTGTTCGCTCACTCTAAAATTTACTGCTAAGAGTGAGAAATACCTGTCCCCTCGGCCTGAACCACACATGGACATACGGTCTAAATGCTGCGAGCATTCGGTTTCAGGCTGTCTTTGTTTTACCTTTTGTTCTGCAGAAACATTAGCTAAACATAAGATGTTTCTCTGGGAAAAAAAGCTTTCCCAAAGTCTTGCTATAAAAAGTGAAGCCAGATTGGAACTTAGTAACTGGGAACCAGGGAGGGCATTTCAACATTTAGGAAAATCCTCCACAGACAATTACAACTCCCCACAGAGTTTTGGAAAAATACGATAGCCACTTACTTGCCATGGTAAGAGGATCTCAACGTTAATTTAATATTTTAAAGAAACTAGTTAGAAAGTTAATAAATAAGGAGATGCTCAGTCAATATAACCATAGCTAGTCATTAAAATATTTTCCTGCCTATGACAGATCAGTGTGGTTTAAAATTATCTACTAATGGTTATATTTCTTTATACATATGGTTTTCAGGGGTGTTTTTTCCCCCATGGAACCAACATGAGAAGATTTTTATAGCTTACTTTATTCATAGAGATATACAATCTAATATTAGAGAAAGCCACTGCTGCACTAGTAAAAATTCAGTACTGTCCTAGGAAGAATGCCTCAGAAAGAAAAATACACATCACTCATTTCATTATTAATCAGCAACTTAAAGTCTTAGCAATACAATTTCCTGTTGTACAGCAAAAAGAGATAAATAGTATTGTACTCCACTTGCTCCCTGTAACCTCCTTTTGTGCTTGGTGGGAAGGAAAACATTGGAACAATTGCAGGACATTTTATTTACACAAAAAGTAACAGAGTCCCCCTTTATCCGTAGTTGAAGACCCTCAAAAGTAAAGCTACTGCACTAAATACCCTGTAAGTCAGCAGGTTTTCACAATAATCTCTGTTAGGGCATGATGAAACTGAAATGTTCACTTTACTTTGGATTAGTACTGCCTCTCTTTGTGGCAGATTCTCTACAACCTAGCTGTAAAGGCTGCCAAGGGATTCCTTAAGAATCTGTGAGGGAAACTATGCCCATAACAAAAGGACTCCATTATTATCCTTTTTATGTGGATTTCAGTAATTTGGAAAGCAAAGAATACAGCAATATTTCAATTAAATTGAGTAGAGGCAAAGTCTTTTGTTAATTGTTTTTGTTTTGCTTTATTTCATTTAATAATATCAGCAAGTTTATAAAATAATAATAAACCTTGACCTGCTTTGTCTTGCTCAACAAGAACACTCTGCTAACCTGCCAAAGTACAAGCACACAATGGTCTCTGTATGCTGCCCATTGTCTGTGACCAAGTGAAGGTAAATAGCAAGGAGGATGGGCAGTTATAAAGGTGGTCTTCAGTGTCAATGCTCTATCACTTGTCTTTTCTTACTATATTATTTTCATCCTCAGTAGTAGCCCTTTTTCCCATCCAAGTGCTGGTTCTTTCCATTTTCAAGTCTGTAACCCTAATCTAACTAGCAACAGATCTGAATCAGTTGTTTAGAATGATTATTGGCTGGTTGATAATGTTTCAATCTGAATAGGAAAACTAAAAATAAAGAGAAAGGGTGCATTAGTTTTTTAAAATCACATTAAACATGAGCCAATTGAATATACTATAAATAATAATTTCTACCTTCTGATATTCTAGAATCCATCTTTGTATCTGTTATAGTTTTCTTCCTTTGGTAGAAAAGTTTTTAATAATTCTTCTATAAGTAGAATATACGTTTTTAAACTGTTGAATTTGCATATAACAGAAAGTTATCTGAACCAAACTTTAAATGTCTCTGAGATTTTACTTTAAATATTTAGGAAGAGATGAGGTAAATACATGAAAGTTAAAATGGAGAAAATAAGTCTACTAGATTGTTTTTGTAGTACTTTGTTTTCAGTATTAGATTCCCTTTTATAGATAAATGGGAACCCGATGTCTGTACTTGGGCTAGATTAATGTATTTTGAAAGCCTGGCTAAATAAAGGAACAAGAAAGACTTTCACTCAAAGGATAAATCATATAATTAAAGGTGATTCAGGGAAAAAAACAAGTCCAGATATTCCTTTCAACTAGATCACCAATAAGAAGAGGGCAGAACCAAAAGAACTGAGTATGAGCAATGAGAGGAAATGAGAGAAACAGAATAAGATTTGAGTCACCTTAAAATTTACCACAGTGATTATTAATGTGACATCCATATCTCAGTGGCATGAATGAGCTGTTAAGAGCACAACCAGTCAGGACATTGTGCAACACAATTACACATAAAAATTCATTTAATTTTCACATAAACCCACTCTGAATATATTAAACTCTGGGTGCTGCCATCAGATCCTCTGCCACTGCTAACCTAAGAACTAAATCTTTCTGTTTATCACTATGACCTGCTGGAAGAGTTACATGTATGTTCCAATCTTAGCATCACTAGCTCCTGATTCAAAGTCTGAGGTAGACATTTATCGTCTTGTGTTTGCACCTTAACTCCAAGGGGAGCTCGGAAAGAAAGCAGCATTTTCAGGTTTTATAACGAGAAAAGAGTGTACTCTACTGCCAACAAGACTCATCAGGTGGGGAATTCCCCAAAAACCTGAAGGGGAGTTAAGCTATTGACCAGTTAAAATTAAAAAAGGAATGGCAAATGTCATATGGTTAAAATAAAAGCCATCTTTAGCAACATAAACCCATGGATCTAGGGCTGAAATGAGGGGAAAAGGGCTGATCGGCATCCACATGGCAGTTCTTTCCTTCCATTTGGATGTTAAGAACATCCTCCACAAAGGAACTGTTTTTTGTACTCTGAGCCTATTTTGAAAGATCCATGAATTTTCACAAAATGTCTTGTCATTCATCCTTTAATTCTGTTCCTGACCAGCCACACGTATTGTTAACAATTATCTGTGATTAATGCAAATCTTAACCTCAGCTCATCTCAGGCAAAGTGTAAAATTTTGCCACAGAGGATGTTTTCTACTTCCACCACCCTTTAGAACTCACCTAAGTAAAGTTTTCTACCACAGAATTGCACTTTCAGCTGCTATATGCTTATGGTGTGCAGCCCTAAAGCAGACTAAAATATTTTTCTCTTTAATCAACTGGTTGTAAAAGGTTCTCTGGGAGGCCATCTGAGACATTGACTTTAGTTGAGAGAGTGGTGGAATAAGAAGAAGCTCCTTGTAAACAAAAGTCACTGTTTCATGCAAATTATGTGTGTTTCCAGAACTTTCTTGGCCCAAATTCCGCCCATTAGACTTTCCCTAATGTGCATACCAGACTTTATGTGTGGATGCATCAGATAACCCATACTTCATGAGCTCAAGGATTTTGATCACTTAATAGTCTCATGGTAAGGCATCCAGCCTTTTCTTTTTAACTTTTTAATAATGGAAACTTTCAAACATACACAAAAATAAAAGAATGGTATAACAAATCCCCAAGTACCTCTCACCCTAAGCAATTAAGCAATACTTATCAATGTTTATCTATGCCTACCACTTTCAACCCTGAATAGATTTTTTAAAATAAGTACCACACATGTCTTCATATTAACTATAAATAATTCAGCTTGTCCAAGGGATAAGAACTATTTTTTTTTAAATATAATGATACCATTATCACGTCTAAAAATTAACACTAATTCTTTATGTCATCTAATATCCAGTTTCAAGTTTCTCTCACTGCTACACACATGTATTTTAAACTTGGCTTGTTAAAATTAGAATCCAAACCAGTTCTAAATATTGCATTAGGACATATTTCCTAAGTTTTTAAAATCCATAATAATTACCCTTTCCTTTCTATTGTCATTTATTTGTTGATGAAACCAGATTTTTTGTTTTGTGGAATTTGTCATATTCTGGATTGCTCCCTCTGCTGTTTTATAATATGTTCTTCTATCTACTGTATTTCCCATATAATGGAAGGTACCCAAATCTAGAGATAGTATACAAAGGAAAAAATAAAACAAGTAAGCTGTGCTTTTCAAAAATGCTAGTATCATAAATGACAAAGGAAGAGTGAAGACCTGTGACAGATTAAAGAACGCTAAAGAGGCATGAAAACAAAGGCAACGCATAATTAGAAATTTTATTTTGCTATAAAGGACATTACGATAAGTGACAAACTTTGATAAGGTCTATATAAAAAATTCTTTTTTTTTTTTAATGTTGAGCCTTCTTTTAATTTATTTTATTTTTATTTTTCGCTGTGTTGGGTCTTCGTTTCTGTGCGAGGGCATTCTCTAGTTGTGGCAAGCGGGGGCCACTCTTCATCGCAGTGCGCGGGCCTCTCACTGTCGTGGCCTCTCTTGTTGTGGAGCACAGGCTCTAGACGCGCAGGCTCAGTAGCTGCGGCGCACGGGCTTAGTTGCTCCGCGGCATGTGGGATCTTCCCAGACCAGGGCTCGAACCCGTGTCCCCTGCATTAGCAGGCAGATTCTCAACCACTGCACCACCAGGGAAGCCCCATATTTTTATATTATAATTATTTCCTTATTTTCATCATTGTGCTGTGGCTAAGTAAGAGAATGTCCTAGTTTTTAAAAAATACACACTGAAGTGTTTAGATGTAAAGTGTCATATCTATAACATTTCTCAAATGGTTCAGAAAAAAATACATATATATGTGAATATATCTATATATATTTATGCATACATACAGTCAGACAGAGGGAGAGAAAGAGAGAAGGAGGAAGAGGAGGAGGAGAAAGAGGAAAATAAATGTAGGAAAATCTTAACTGAGGAGCTGGAAAAAAGGAATATGAAAATTCTTTGTACTGTTCTTGCAAATTTTCTGAATGTCTGCTATCACAAAATAAAAGTATAAAAACATGATAGATCTGGGACTTGATGGGATCCATGTTATAAATTTGGCAAGAGCATTTCACAGGTAGTTTGAGCTTCCTACTGTAACATGTAAGGAAGGACATTATGTCTGGTTGTCTCATTTTTTTTTCAAAAAATTTTTTTTAATAGGGGTGTAGTTGTTTTACAATGTTGTGTTAGTTTGTACTGTACAGTCAAGTGGAGTTCCCTGTGCTATACAGCAGGTTCTTATCAGTTTTCTATTTTATATGTATTAGTGCATATATGTCAATCCCAATCTCCCAATTCATCCCGCGCCCCCACCCCCTGCTTTCCCCTCTTGGTGTCCATACATTTGTTCTCTACATCTGTGTCTCTATTTCTGCCTTGCAAACCGGTTCACCTGTACCATTTTTCTAGATTCCACATATATGCATTAATATACGATATTTGTTTTTCTCTTTCTGACTTACTCCACTCTGTCTGACAGTCTCTAGGTCCATCCAAGTCTCTACAAATGGCCCAATTTCGTTCCTTTTTATAGTTGAGTAATATTCCATTGTATATATGTAACACTTCTTCTTTATCCATTTGTCTGTCATGGACATTTAGGTTGCTCACATGACCTGGCTATCGTAAATAGTGCTGCAATGAACATTGGGGCACATGTCTCTTTTTGAATTATGGTTTTCTTTGGGTATATGCCCAGTAGTGGGATTGCTGGGTCATATGGTAATTCTATTTTTAGTTTTTTAAGGAACCTCCATAGTGGCTATATTAATTTACATTCCCACCAACAGTGCAAGAGGGTTCCCTTTTCTCCACACCCCCTTCAACATTTATTGTTTGTAGATTTTCTGATGATGCCCATTCTAACTGGTGTGAGGTGATACCTCACTGTAGTTTTTATTTGCATTTCTCTAATAATTAGTGATGTTGAGCAGATTTTCATGTGCCTCTTGGCCATCTGTATGTCTTGTTTGGAGAAATGTCTATTACTTCTGCCCATTTTTTTTAAACATCTTTATTGGAGTATAATTGCTTTACATTGTTGTGTTAGTTTCTGCTGTATAACAAAGTGAATCAGCTATATGTATACATATACACCCATATCCCTCCATCTTGCATCTCCCTCCCACCCTCCCTATCCCACCCCTCTAGGTGGTCACAAAGCAGCCAGCTGATCTCCCTGTGCTATGCGGCTGCTTCCCACTAGCTATCTATTTTACATTTGGTAGTGTATATATGTCAATGCTACTCTCTCACTTTGTCCCAGCTTACCCTTCTCCCTCCCCATGTCTTCAAGTCCATTCTCTACATCTGTGTCTTTATTCCTGTCCTGCCCCTAGGTTCTTCAGAGCCTTTTTTTTTTTTTTAGATTCCATATATATGTGTTAGCATACGGTATTCGTTTTTCTCTTTCTGACTTACTTCACTCTGCATGACAGACTCTAGGTCCACCAACCTCACTACAAATAACTCAATTTCATTTCTTTTTATGGCTGAGTAATAGTCCATTGTATAAATGTGCCACATCTTCTTTATCCATGCATCTATCAATGGACACTTAGGTTGCTTCCATGTCCTGGCTACTGTAAATAGTGTTGCAATGAACATTGTGGTACATGACTCCTTTTGAATTATGGTTTTCTCAGGGTATATGGCCAGTAGTGGGATTGCTGGGTCATATGGTAGTTCTATTTTTAGTTTTTTAAGGAACCTCCATAGTGGCTGTATTAATTTACATTTCCACCAACAGTGCAACAGTCCACCCTTTTCTCCACACCCTCTCCAACATTTATAGTTTGTAAATTTTTTGATGATGGTGTTTCTGACTGGTGTGAGGTGATACCTCATTGCAGTTTTGATTTGCATTTCTCTAATTATTAGTGATGTTGAGCATCCTTTCATGTGTTTGTTGGCAATTTGTATATCTTCTTTGGAGAAATGTCTATTTAGGTCTTCTGCCCAGTTTTGGATTGCATTTTTTTTTTTTTTTGATATTGAGCTGCATGAGCTGCTTGTATATTTTGGAGATTAATCTTTTGTCTGTTGATTAGTTTGCAAATATTTTCTCCCATTCTGAGGGCTGTCTTTTTGTCTTGTTTATGTATGGTTTTGCTGTGCAAAAGCTTTTAAGTTTTTAGGTCCCATTTGTTTATTTTTTTTTTATTTCCATTTCTCTAGGAGGTGAGTCAAAAAGGGTCTTGCTGTGATTTATGTCAAAGAGTGTTCTTCCTATGTTTTCCTCCAAGAGTTTTTTTTTTTTTTTTTTTTTTGAGGTACGCGGGCCTCTCACTGTTGTGTCATCTCCCATTGTGGAGCACAGGCTCCGGACACGCAGGCTCAGTGGCCATGGCTCATGGGCCCAGCCGCTCTGCGGCATGTGGGATCCTCCTGGACTGGGGCACAAACCCATGTCCCCTGCATCGGCAGGCGGACACTCAACCCCTGCGCTACCAGGGAAGCCCCCTCCAAGAGTTTTATAGTGTCCAGTCTTACATTTAGGTCTTTAATCCATTTTGAGTTTATTTTTGTATATGGTGTTAGGGAGTGTTCTAATTTCATTCTTTTATATGTAGCTGTCCAGTTTTCCCAGCACCACTTATTGAAAAGGCTGTCTTTTCTCCATTTTATACCCTTGCCTCCTTTATCATAGATTAGTTGACCATAGGTGCATGGGTTTATCTCTGGGATTTCTATCCTGTTCCATTGATCTACATTCTGTTTTTGTGCCAGTACCCTACTGTCTTGATTACTGTAGCTTTGTAGTATAGTCTGAAGTCAGGGAGCCTGATTTCTACAGCTCCATTTTTTTTTTTTCCTCAAGATTGCTTTGGCTATTCAGGGTCCTTTGTGCCTCCGCACAAATTTTAAGGTTTTTTGTTCTAGTCCTGTAAAAAAATGCCATTGGTAATTTGCTAGGGATTGCATTGAATCTGTAGGTTTCTTTGGGTAGTATAGTCATTTTCACAATATTGATTCTTCCAATCCAAGAACATGGTATATCTCTCCATCTTTTTGTGTCATCTTTGATTTCTTTCACCAGTGTCTTACAGTTTTCTGAGTAGAGGACTTTTACCTCCTTAGGTAGGTTTATTCCTAGGTATTTTATTCTTTTTGTTGCAATGGTTGCAATGGTGAATAGGATTGTTTCCTTAATTTCTCTTTCTGCTCTTTCATTGTTAGTATGTCTCTCTTTCAAGTGATGTTAAGATTGATAAGTGAGTTCAAATGTCAGTCTTATCCTGTTGTAAAAATACCACCAGCTTTTCACTTAATTTTTTTTTTAGCGGCAATTGATGATGATTCACTTAGTAAAGATAACATAGATACCTTTTTCTCTCTCTTTAATGGATTTCAGGAAAATGAGATGTTGGCACAATAACTTCCAAAATATACCAAGGATCTTTTTTCAGATATTGTTGAACCTGTAGAATGTAACATATTTAATGTATTTCAATACATTGCTGTCATTATTTTCCTTGGTACCAAATTTCCTCATATCTAGGCAGTGGAAGCTCCTTCAAGTTTGTCCCCTTGTACTTTTTTTAAAAAGCCATCATAGTCTTTGAGGATGTTCTGCTTCCTGGTATGACAACATGCCTTATATAGTATATTTTCTGACCCAAACATTAAACCAGTCATTCCTTCATGGATCCCTGATTCCTCTTAGTGAGAAAAAGTACTAAGGGTCTGTATTAGTTTTCCATTTCTATGTAACAAATTACCACAAACTAGTGACTTAAAACACACACACACATATGTAATCTTTTATGTATAAATGTCTATAAATATATAATATATATTTATATAAATATATTTACATTTATATAAAATATAAATTATTTTTTATATTATACATATACACTTATGTACATGTATGAATGAAATCTTACAGTTTCTGTAGGTCAGGAATTTGGGCTTACTGCTTACTATAAGTCTTCAGCTTACTGTATCATAAGGTTGAACTCAAGGATTCAGCTGAGCTGTACTCTTATTTGGAGGCTTGACTAAGGAAGAATTTGCTTTCAAGCTCATTTAGGTCACCTGCAGAATTCATTTTCTTGTGGCTGTATGACTAAAGGCCCACCTTCTTACTGGCTGTTGGCTAGAGACCATCCACATTTCCCTGCTGCATGACCCTCTCTGTAAATATTTCACATCACAGCAGCTTGCTTCTTCAAGGCACAGGGCATCTCTCTCACTGAAGTCATATGACATGGAATTTTATATAATGTAGTGTAATCATGAGAGTGACATACCCTTATCTTTGTCCATCCTATTAGTTAGAACCAAGTTTTGGGTTCTGCTTGTACTCAAGGTAAGGAGGCTGTACAAGGGTGTGACTCATTGAAGATCCCCTTAGGGTTTGTCTGCAACAGTGATCAAACCCCGGGTATTTGTGATAACCTCTGCCTCTGAGTTGGTCATTGTTTTTAAACATTTTCAGTGGACTGAAGAAATATATTTCTTTGATAGAGAAAAATACATCGTGAGTTTATTAATGATGGTCACTTGGACTGTTAGGGCTGCTATAACAAAATACCGTGGACTAGATGGCTTAAAAACAACAGAAATGCATTTCTCACAGTTTTGGTAGCTAGAAGTCACAGATCAGGGTGCCAGCAAGGTTCTGGTGAAGGCCCTCTTCTGGGTTGCAGACTGCCAACTTCTCACTGTGTCCTTATATGGTTGAAGGGGCAAGGGAATTCTCTCAGGCTTCTTTTATAAGGATATTAATTCATTCATGAGGTTAAAACCCCCCACACAGAGATTCAGACCCTTCTTTCACAAACGCTGAAAATACATTGATTTAAATGGCCATTCTTACTCTCACTCCATGGCTCCACGACAGTGGAAATTATATAGCCCATGACTTTTTTCCCAGCCTCACCATTGATTCTAATGGGTTACTCAAGGAAAGTGGTGAATGTTCACAGCTTGATTGAAAACTAACCAAAGCCAGAATATGACTACAGGGCTCATCAGTGAATCGTGCCCCTAAATTCTTGAGGGTTGTTACATCTATCATTGTTTTATACATTGATATTGTACATTCTCTTATGTAATGACCTCAATATTTTCTTTTAGCAGAATTCTCATGCTATTTCTAACATTAAAGGAAGCATCTTTTCACACATATCTCAACTACCACATTTAGATTTCACTAAAATTTTTAAATATACTGATACTTATTTCTGTGCACTCTATACTCAGCCAATGATGTCCTATTTATCTAATTGTTTTATTTTTTTAACTGTATATTACAAAAGTTTTTCAAACATTTAGAAAGTACAGTTACATAATTAAATCCATAAGCCATCACTCCAACAATTATCAATATCCTGAACTTCTTATTTTATTTATCACTGAGATTTTTTCCTGAAGTGTTAAAAAGCAAATCCCAGATATCAAAGAATTTCATCTGTAAATACTTAAGTATATGTTTCTAGTAGATAAGGATGCTTGTAAAACATAACCACAATATCATTATCACATCCAACAAAATAAACAATTAAAAGTAATTTCTTAATTTATCTAAAATTCATTGCATTTTCCCCAATTGTATAAAAACGAGTTTTTGTTTTGGGGTTTTCTTTTTTTGGTAGTTGTTTGTTCAAGTCAGCATCCAAACAGGATGACCAACTTCCTTTGATTGATATGTATATTAGGGCTTTTAAAATTTGCAGCAGCCCTTCCTCATTTTTGTGCCCTTTACATGTCAAAACTGGGACATTGGTTTTCAAGAATGTCTCTGTTTCTTGATTTGAATTATTGAATCTTCATGGAATCATTTAAAATGATCCTTTCTTCCTCATATTTCCTTTCTTTCCTCGTAAAGTGTTATCAGAGGCTTGATTGTATTTTAGCAAGAGTACTTCACATGGAATGCTGTTTATTGCTTATTGCTTCACATTGGGAGGCACTGCATGTCTGGATATTCACTTTTAGTGATGTTAAGATTTATCAGTGTGTTCAGGTAAAGTCACCGTCACTCTTTTTAGAGTTTCCCATCAACTTGTCTACTAATGGTTTAGCAGCCATTGATTATTTATGTATATATCCATTATTTCCTTTGGTGTTTGAAAATGATAACCTTTTAACTCTATCTTTTCTTCCCCTTTCTTTAACTGTGATTCATCTATTTAAAAAAAAAAACATGTTTCTTCCATTAACTATTTTGTTAGCCTGAAATATATCTACAAAAAAAGGTAGAATAAACACTAGAGTCTTTTCCTATATTTATCAATGTTCAAAACTATGAATTAGCACTGTAGCAAACTCTAGAAATATCCAAGTTTTTTGAACATCAGTATGAACTTGCAGATTTTTATGTATGTGATATGCTTCAATTACTTCAATCACTATTCTTCCTGGTGTTCAGTTGTCCCACATTTAGATGGTAGGAGTCCTTCAAGTTGACACCTATTTCATTCTGCAAATACCCCACTAATATTTGACAGATTTCTTTATTCAGTACAAAGATATCTCAGGCTCAACTTGGCCTGAAACATTAGCCGATGTTTCCTTCCCCAGATCTCTAATCGACATTTTCCCCAAAGAACCTTGGTTTTAGTAGAAAATTGTATTTAGAGAGCACAATCTGGAAGTCAGTGTTCCTTTGTATTTTTTATATTAGCCTTTATTGTACATTTTGCAATAAGTAGGGTGGGTATGCACAAATAATAAAATAAGTAGAAATATATTGTGTCAACTGTACTGTAAATTTACTCTAAATCTTATGAAAATGAACTTTAAATATTCAACTTGGGAAAGGACATTATATTTATTTTAGTTGGTTGATAACACAGAGACCCAAGGCTTCCATTTTTCTAGGACATAGTTATTCCAGCTGTTGCTTATATTACACAACTGTCCTCAGAATTTTCCATTTTCTATGCTACAACATGAAGCCAGATATTTCCAACAGTTCCATTGTTCATTCTCCCCAGTGACTATACAAACATCCTGCAAATGGTGTTACCTAGCACATTGCAAACACATGGATGCAACAACTAACCAAGAAGCTGCTATAGCCTGACTCACTGTTTATAATAGTTTGTTGTCAATGACAAATATGGATCAGCACATGCGGGAGAGTAATTAAAATTAAAGAGAGAGACATCACTGAAATAAAATGTGTGGGAGAAGAGCAAATATTTCTGAATGTAATTAAAAGTTGTATGTGCTCTAGATTTAAATAACTGAAGGAAATTATCAACTTTTCAGAGGTTGCATACCAATATCTTCTTCAAAACCTGGACACATGAGCAATCTGAGCCAAGAGAAAGAATAAGGAATGAATGGGCTTCCTTGACAGCACTGTGACCCTCTGTGGTCCGGTACATTAACTGTTCTAGTGCACTATGCATTCAACTGCAAGTCCATGATGGCATACAAACTAATGTGCTAGGAAAATTTTTATAGGGACCTACATGAATTCATATTGTACTTACATCACCCTCCAGTTACCAATTGTACATGTTCTCATTCATCTTACAGAAGCATGTGCTGTAAGAAAACACACTGGGTTTAATTATCCATATGTATTAACCATACGGACAGGTAAGGATCGAGCTCACCTTTTCCTTTAGCAGAAATGCTGCAGATTTTATATTCATAGGATGAAAATAAATAGATATACATAATGGTTTTCATCTATGAGGAAATAATTTCCAATCTGGTATATTTCTTTTTCTTTTCTTTTTTTTTTTTTTTTTGCGGTACGCGGGCCTCTCACTGTTGTGGCCTCTCCCGTTGCAGAGCACAGGCTCTGGACACGCAAGCTCAGCGGCCATGGCTCACGGGCCTAGCTGCTCCGCGGCATGTGGGATCTTTCCGGACCGGGGCACGAACCCGTGTCCCCTGCATCGGCAGGCGGACTCTCAACCACTGCGCCACCAGGGAAGCCCCCAATCTGGTATATTTCTATAATGAGGTGTGAATATGATGTTATCCTTTGGGTAGTAGTTGTGGGACAATATTTCATGTGAAAGAGAGCTAGAATGTCTTTCTAGCAGGCCTAGTAATAAAAATCCTTTAGCATTCTCCTGCCGTATAATGAATTGCCTACTTTTTATTAAATAAACTTTTGTTGAAAGGATGAATTAAAGAATAAAACTCATTAATTAAAAGCTATTATGGGCTTCCCTGGTGGCGCAGTGGTTGAAAGTCCGCCTGCCGATGCAGGGGACACGGGTTCGTGCCCCGGTCCGGGAGGATCCCACATGCCGCGGAGCGGCTGGGCCCGTGAGCCATGGCTGCTGAGCCTGCATGTCCGGAGCCTGTGCTCTGCAACGGGAGAGGCCACGACAGTGAGAGGCCCGCATACCACAAAAAAAAAAAAAAAAACTATTATTATCAGCCCCCAGTGTATTACTCTATTCAGTTTCTTTTTTTTTTTTTTGATTGAAATGTAGTTAATATACAATGTTGTGTTAGTTTCTGGTTACAGCAAAGTGATTCAGTTATACATACATGTATATATTATTTTTCATATTCTTTTCCATTAGAGCTTATTACAAGATATTGAATATAGTTCCCTGTGCTATACAGTAGGTCCTGCTGTTTACCTATTTTATATATAGTAGTTTGTATTTGCTAGTCACAAGTCCCTAATTTATCCCTCCCTTTGGTAACTGTAAGTTTGTTTTCTATGTCCGTGGGTCTGTTTCCCCCAGGGAGGGAAACATTTGTGGCAGCCATTTGAGGGATCTTGTACTATGCTGACATTGGTGCTGGAAAACACTCTTATGGAAATATCTCTCTAGGCTATTAGCTGGGGGCTTGTCCCATCTTCCAGTGAACCTATAGCAGCTGCACATGCCAAACATGCAACCAGCCATGCTGGGGTCCTGCCCCGCCTACCAGAGTGTCTGCAGCTACTGTGCAAGGCAGGGCCTCACAGACAACTGGGACAGGGGCCAGCCACGCATACTAGCCCACCCACAGTAGCTGGCTCTACCACAGCAGAAGGAGGCATGCAGCTGACATAGGGGACACCACTAGAAGTTCTAGCTCTGGTGACCAGAGGGGAGCATGCTGCTGGACCCAGAGAACAGCTACATGAGGCCACTTCTCCAAGACTGGGAGATGCAACAGACCTACATAATGCATAGAAATAAACACAGAGAATTCAGCAAAATGAGAAACAGAGGAATATGTTCCAAACAAAAGACAAGACAAAGCCTCATAAAAAGAGCTAAACAAAATGAGAAAAACAATCTAATCAATAAATAGTTCAAGAAAATAATCATAAAGATGCTCACTGAACTTGGGAGAAGAATAGATGAACATAGTGAGAATTTCAACAAAGAGCAAAAATAAAAAAGGACCAATGAGAGCTGAATAATACAATAACTGAAATAAAGAATACACCAGAAGGAATTAACAGCAGATTAGGTGATACAGAAGAATGCATGAGCTACCTGGAAGATAGAATAGTGTAAATCACCTAGCGGAATGGCAGAAAAGATAAACAATAAAAAAACAAGGATAGTTTAAGAGGCCTTTGAAACAACATCAGGCAAACCAACATTCACATTATAGGGGTCCCAGAGGAGAAAAGAGGGAGAGAAAGGGGCAAAAATGAATTTCACAAAATTATTGCTGAAAACTTCCCTAACCTAAAGAAGAAAACAGATAGCCGGGTCCAGGAAGCACAGAGTCTCAAACAAAATCCCCAAAGACACCCACACTAAGAGATATCATAATTAAAATGGCCAGAGTTAAAGAGAGAATTTTAAAGGCAGCAAAAGGAAAACAGTGTCACACACAAGGGGACCCAAACACAAAGGAGGCAAGAATATACAATGGGGAAAACTGGACAGCACATGCAAAATAAACTGGATTACTTTCTCACACCATATACAAAAATAAACTCAAAGTGGATTAAAGATTTAAATGTAAGACCTGAAACCATAAAACTTTTAGAAGAAAACATAGGCAGCAAGCTTTTTGACAGCAGTCTTAGCAATATATTTTTGGAACTGTCTCCTTAGACAAGCGAAACAAAAGCAAAAATAAACAAATGAGACTACATTAAACTAAAAAGCTTTTGCTCAGCAAAGGAGACCATCAATAAAATGATAAAGTTACCTACTGAATGGGAGAAGATATTTACAAGTAATATATTCAATAAGGATTTAATATTCAAAATATATGAAAAACATACAACACAACATCAAAAATCAAACAAGCTAACTAAAAGATGGACAGAGAAACCTGAATAGACATTTTTCCAAAGAAGACATATATATGGCAAATTGACACATACAAAGATGCCCAACATCACTAATCATTAGGGAAATGCAAAGCAAAACCACAATGAGATATCACTTCACACTTGTCAGAATGGCTATTTTCAAAAAGGCAAGAAACACCAATTGTTGGTGAGGATGTGGAGAAAAGGGAAGCTTTTGCACTGTTGGTAGGACTTCAAATTGGTGCAGCCAGTTTGGAAAACAGTATAGATGTTCTTCACCAAATAACTGCCTCATGATCCAGAAATTCTACTTCTGGGTATTTTTTCTCAAGAAAACAAAAACACTAATTTGAAAAGATATATGCACCCCAATGTTCATAGCAGCAGTATTTACAATCGCCAAGATATAGAGCAACCTAAGTGTCCATCAATCAATGAATGAATAAAGAAGTTGTGGTATATATATACAATGAAATATTATTCAGCCATAAAAAAGAACAAAATCTTGCCATTTGGGACAACATGAATGGATGTAGAAGATATCAAACTAAGTGAAATAAGTCATAGATAAAAACAAATACCATATGATTCACTTACATGTGGAATCTAAAAAACAAAACAAACAAACAAAATTAATCAAAAACAGACCTGGATACACAGAACAAATAGGTAGTTGCCGAAGGAAGGATGTGCAACTTGGGCATAATAGATGAAGGGGATTAAGAGGTATAACCCTCCAGTATAAAATAAATAAGTCAGGGGTTATAATATACAGCATAAAGAATCTGGCCAATATTATAGTTACTCTTTGTGGGGAAAAATGGTTAGTAGACTTATACTAGTGATCATTTCATAATGTAATTAAATGTTAATCACTATTTTGTACACCTGAAACTAACATAATATTGTCTGTCCACTATATTTCAATTTTTAAAAAAAGCTAAAGAGAGTATGGCAAGGAAGTGCAAAAATTTTGTCTTAAATTATGGCAGATTGGGATTTCCCTGGCAGTCCAGTGGTTAAGACTCTGTGCTTCCACTGCAGGGGGCAAGGGTTTGATCCCTGGTCCAGGAACTAAGATCCTGCATGCCGTGTGGCACAGCTGAAGAAAAATAAATATGGCAGGTAGATTAAAATGATGTACT
Source organism: Stenella coeruleoalba (assembly GCF_951394435.1). NCBI lineage: Eukaryota > Metazoa > Chordata > Mammalia > Artiodactyla > Delphinidae > Stenella > Stenella coeruleoalba. The sequence continues at coordinate 82,879,256 of NC_137151.1, read as the reverse complement.
AGATTTAGGGGATTTGTCATTTTATACAATTAAAACTTAAGCATTACCAATACCCTAAAAAAAAGATGCATGACTGTTGTAGAGAACTCTGAAGGAGGTGAAGCACGTGAATATTCCCTTCCTCATTTTTAGATATCCTCTCTCATGTAGTGATATCCCCTTTCATTTCTCCTTATCATGAACTAGAAAGAAAAATTCTGCAAATATATATTATTCCTTTTTGTAAAGCCTATGTGTTGTCATTTACGTGGTGAAACTCCATAACAATGAATTTAATACAAGCTTTAAAATTTTTAGTCAAAATAAACTGTGAGAAAGGAATTCAATATTAGAATTCACATAGTGTTCCCATAGAACCCAGAGACAAAATGGCCAAAATACATATATGAAGGGGAAAAAAAAAAGCCTTGGAACCTATTATTAAATAGGAAAGAGCATCAATTTCCTTCTATCCCAGTCTATCTTCCCACAAGCTCCTGAATGCTCCCTGTGTAGTGGGTGCTCTGGGAATTTAGGTTTATTTTCCCAGTAAGACTTGAACTATAAGTGGGGCAAGAAAGCAAAAATGGAATGATGGTTGTTAGTTGATGTCCTTAACAAAAGATTTTAAGAACTACCTGTGGGTGTGATCTTAGTTCTATGATACAATCAGCACACAAGCTATTTTGACGATGTGTGACAAAGACCAAGAAAATTGTTTACAAAGGAGCATTCAGAAGACTGGGTCATTAGCAGAGGTAGAGAAATAACTTCGATATGGCAAACACCTTTTTATAGTTGTTTTCTTATAATTACACCTTTAACAATAAATGCTCCCTTACTTGGCTGAGGTCTGACTAGCAGGTCCACCTTAAATTATATTAAACATAAATAACATTTAAATAAATAACAAAAGAAAATGAAAAACATCAGATTAGTTTTAACAGTTTTATAAAATCAAGATAACAATTCTTGTGGTCATTGAGCTAGTCTCATTTATCTATCTATCATCAAATTATCAATCATCTATTTATCAATACTCCACTGTGCTTCAGTAATCAAAGGATTTGGAGAGACCTTCAAGATGGCAGAGGAGTAAAAGGATTTTAAAAATAGAAAAATATATATCAAATAAATATATACATAAAATTATACATATATTCCCATAATTGCTTTGATAAAGTCTGATCTATTGTTCCAAATAAGAATAAGTTTCAGGATAATTAAGTTTTGCCAACCCTTGAATGAATGTGGCATATATGTCCAGGTGGTCCAAAAACTTCTGCTGGGATACAGAAAGAACATCAGTGTTGAGGTTATCCAGTTGACAGGAGACAGGAATAAAAGTTAAGTTTCTAAATACAATGTAATAGTCTGTGACCAAGTCCAGCAACCTCATCTTTAGATTAAGTTATATAAGAAACAAGGGTGATTGTATTGCATAGAATGACAATGTGTGATTTATGAAACTTTTGATGGATCTATGGTCTCAGCTATAAGAGCAGTGATCATTCATTAGGCAATGGACAGAGTTTCAGAGATTTGCTTCCTCACTGAGATATCCAGGGAAAAAAATGTATGCCCTGGGTTGCAAGAGAACTGTCTAGAGCTCAAGACAACAGGAGAAAAAGTTTATTTCTTTATTCTCTCAGAAGTCTTTCAGTATCTATTCTAAGTTCTGAACTAGGTAAATTAATGATCTCAGAGATCAAAGACAGGGTGACCTGTAGCAGACAGGGATATAGCTGAGGGGCCTGACCAAGGACTTGCCAGCCTGCCCTGGGATACAGCAAAAAACTGCAGTATAAAGGGCATCTAGACTATACAGGAAGAAAATTTATTTACTAATCCTAGAGGCTCTACCAAATGAGCAGGGAACTGTTGGAGCCTCCACTGGGGTTAAGGGCACTGGCAAGTGTCATTGTTTGAGACCCCTCAGGACTATCCTCAACCTGCACTGCTCCAGCTCCAGCCCCAGCTGTCCATCCAAGGTGGGCTCAGGTACAGCACTCTGAAGGGACTGCCTCTGTCCTGGGATCACTCCAGCCCACGCTGGCCTGCCAAAGCCGCTAGGCACAAGCACTCTACGCAGTGGGTCCTCCCACACAAGGCCATTCCTTTAAGATCAGGAGAGGTAGCTGTTTTGCCTAATTCATAGAAACAAAACCAAAAGTCAAACAAAATGAGGAGACAGAAGACTATGCTCTGAATGAAAGAACAAGATAAAACTCTAGAAAAAAAATGAAATGGAGATAAGTAATTTATCTGATAAAGAGTTTAAAAAACCATAATAAGGATGTTCATGAAACCTGGAGAAGAATGGAGGAACTCAGTGAGAACTTCAACAAAGATTTAGAAAATATAAGAAGGAATCAATCAAAATGAATATAATAACTGAAAAAATAATCTAGAGGGAATATTCTGTTCTAGAAGAACAGAAAAGCAATCTGGAAGATAGGATAGTAGAAATCAACCAATCTGAACAGCAAAAAAAAAAAAAAAAAAAAAAAGAAAGAACTTTTTTTTTTAAATGAGGAAAGTTGAAGGCACCTCTCAGACAACATTAAACATACTAACATTTGTAGAAACTTTACAGGCCAGAAGAGAATCTCAGGGTCTACTTAAAGTGCTGAAAGTAAAAAACTTAAAACTTTAATGTACTACACCACATTAACAGAATGAAAGATAAAATTTATACAATCATCTCAATGGATGCATAAAAAGCATTTGACAAAATTCAACATCCATTTGTGTTAAAAACTCTCAACGAAGTGGGTATAGAAGGAACACATATCAACATAATAAAGGCCATTTATTACAAAGCCACAGCTGACATCATACTCAATGGTAAAAAGCTGAAAGTACTTTCTCTAAGATCAAGAACAAGACAAAGATACCCACTCTTGCCAACTTTATTCAACATAGTATTGGAAGCCCAAGTCACAGCAATTGGAAAAGAAAAGAAATAAAAGGAATTCAAATTGGAAAGGAAGAAGTAAAACTGTCATTGTTTGCAGATGACATAATACTATATATAGAAAACCCTAAAGACTCCATCAAAACTAGTAGAACTAATAAATGAATTAAATAAAGTTGTAGGATAAAAAAAAAACTGACCTACAGAAATCTGTTCCACTTCTATACTCTAACAACAATCAGAAAGCTAAATAAAGAAAATAATCCCATTGAAAATTACACCAAAAATAATAAAATACTTAAGAATAAATCTAACCAAGGAGATGAAAGACTTGTACTCTGAAAATTATAAGACATTGATGAAAGAAATAAAGACAGCAAATGCAAGTGAAAAGGTTTACCATGCTCATGGATTGGAAGAACTAATATTGTTAAAATGTCCATACTACTCAAGGCAATCTATAGATTCAATGCAATCTCCATCAAAATACCAATGGTATTTTTCAAAACACTTGAACAAATAATTCTAAAATTTGTATGGAATCACAAAAGATCCCGAATATCCAAAACAATATTGAGAAAGAAGAAAATGGGAGGTCTCACACGCCCTGATTTCAAACTATACTACAAAGCTACAGTAATCAAAACAGTATGATACTGGCACCAAAATAGAAAAATAGATCAATGGAACAGAATAGAGAGCACAGAGATAAACCCACACTTACAAGGTCAACTAATCTATGACAAATGAGGCAATAACATACAATGGAGAAAAGACAGTCTCTTCAGTAAATGATATTAGGAAAACTGGAGAGTACACACAAAAGAATCAGACTGGACTAATTTCTCACACCATATACAAAAATAAATTTAAAATGGATTAAAGCTTTAAATGTAAGACCTGAAACCATAAAACTTTTAGAAGAAAACTTAGGCAGTAAGCTCTTAGACATCAGTCTTCACAATATTTTTTTGGATCTCTCTTCTGAAGGGGAAACAAAGGCAAAAATGAACAAATTAGACCAAATCAAACTAAAAACATTTTGCATAGCAAAGGAAACCATCAACAAAATGAAAAGACGATCTATTGAATGGGAAAAGATATTTGTAAGTGATATGCATGATAAGGAGTTAATATCCAAAATATACAAAGAATTCATTCAACTCAAAATAAAAAAAGCAAACTAGCTGATTAAATAAAGGGCAGATGCCCTGAATAGACATTTTTCCAAAGAAGACATATATATGGCCAATAGGCATGTTATAAACTATTCCATATCCTAAAAACTTTACTTTTAATATAACTTAAAAATTAAATTAACAACTTAATTTGAATTTCTATACAGTGTAGATAGAAGACACAATGAGTGACAGTGTCACTTACACTTACTGCACTGGGAAATATTAACCATGGACAGTTCTGTTAAAACGTGTCATTTTGATATTGTGCTGTATCAATCAACTCACCCTTGAAAGCTAGAGTGCAGATATTTCTCAGTTCATTTGTCAGAGGTTACATGATATCTTTTTTCCCCCTTAAAATCCTTGAAATCCTCTTCCTATTCCTATTTGTTTTCAAAAGAGTTCCAAAATTATTGTGGAGTATTTTTATTTTATTGTTTATATCTCCAACTCGTCACCATAATGAAGCCCTGGTGATATTCATAGATTGTTGTTTCTTTTTGGTGGGGAAGAGTTAGTTTTCCAGAAGGAATAGCCACCTTCAAGGAGTATAAGACACATTAACAGTTATTAAAGTAATTTTATTTAGCTCCCGAATCTTGCATTTCCTTTAAGCTGTTTTCTTAGAAAAGTTTGCATCTTGCATTTGTAGCTGCAAACTAACTTTTCTCCTTGTCTTTCTTTGTTCCTGTTGTTATGAAATGCATTCTGTGCCTATCCAGCTGTGCTGGCAGTGTGTCAGGAATATGAGTCACTGCCTGATGTCCTCCACACGTGAACAGGAACACACACACACACACAAATAAAAGACATTGCTCTTGGATTCTGTTTACAGCCAAACATCAGGGAAAGAGGCAATCGTGTGATTTTCAGTGAGGTATGATTAACTGTGTCTCTTTCTATTTGTCAGTGACATTGATATTTTTGGTTACCTGTAGTAGATCCAAGAGATGTAATTGGAAGAAGAAGAGAAACGGTCTTCAAGATATCTCTTGATTATATTTTAGCTAGAAAATCCCTTGACAAGGTTAGCAAATATTTTTATTAAAATGTCACAAAAGCAAAACATCATTGAGAAAGTATTAAATAAATATGGGTTTCTCAAAGCCACCCAACCATTTGGTAACTTATGTATATATTTCTTTCTGTCCTTCAATCTCTTTTTATGGGTTGATTAGAATTACGAGTTCTGAGTCCCAGAGAGAATCTTATAAATTATGTGTTTACAGACAGGAAAATCAAGTTCTAGTAATCACAAAGTAATCTCAGCCCCATACAGATAAATATTTTAAGGATTAAAGCTAGTATTCAATCTCATAACCAAGTTTACTGTGACTTCCCGTACACGCCACCATAGTTTCCCCCTCCCCTACTCTAATAATCAGCAAAGAAAATCACTCAGTGAATCATTGGTGGCAGTGTTTAGTTAGTCTTACGTTGTCTGATAAATAAATAAAATTATCAGGTGACTCATATCACCAAGTTGCACTTGGATTGAGGTAAGCTAAACACCTGGGTTCAACAGTATGATGGCACTAAGAAGGTTCTAATTAAAGAACAATTGTACATCTTATTGCCAATCCGAAGAGAAGCAGATTCATAAACATATTCTCATGACTTGTAAATGAGAAAGCTTTAATAAAGCCAGTTGGCTGAAATAGTACTTTTTTTCCCTCTCTCTCTCTCTCTCCCTAAGGAGAAGGGTGAGAAAGAGTCCAAAGGCAAAGTGAATCTGAGGATGCGGTAATGCCACGTAGCTTCTCAGGAAAAGAAAATTCTCAGTCCATATCTTTCAGAAAAGTAATAAAATCATAAATCCTACATTCTAAAAGTTCAATAAATTAAGTTATTTCTGCACTGATCTCCAAATTATAAGTTAGATTTATCTACTTTACTTTTATTACTTTATTAATTACTTTCTTAAAATAAAAAAGAGCTCTAATTTTGCCTTTTGTAAATGTGGACAATGCTGCCTAGATGCAAAGCTAATTCCGTGTAAAGAATGGGGACATAGGTTCACTATGAGAACTATGTAGTTATGTAATTAAATATTTATGTCATGTATATTTTGTATGTCGATAAGTTTAATTCAATACAGAGTTCTCCTTTGAGAACTTAGTGTTCCTGCAAATAACAAAGACCGAAAAGCGTGCTAAAAGCCCAGTTTTACTGACCATGTTAGAAATAGTTAAACATCTGTCCTTTATCTGTGAGCTCAGATGGTTACGTATTGTATTGTATATTGTATTGTATAACCAAGTGACTACTGTTAACTTTCTTCTGACTCTTTATAGGGCCCAAATGCTAATTCCATTTACTGAAGCCTCCCTGGTTAAGGGTTCTGGAAAATTTCAAGAGCATACAATAAAAAACAGTGATGAACTAACTTAAGAATGCAATTTTTCAAAGTTGTCATGAAAACAGCAAACCCATAAGAGAGAAGAAAATGTTGTGAAGTATGGTGAAAATGTCCATCCTAGTGGAGGAGTAAAGGACAGTGGGCATCGCAGCCTTCCTTCTTGTCCTCCTTTACCCACATGCTTCTTTTCCCCCAATTTAAGAGAATGTGTTAGGAAGCTAAGGGACAGGGGACGGCTTTCATGGGAGAAATGGAAAGAGACATGAAGGAAAACTGGGAGGGTGGAGGGAAGAAGAGAGATGGAAGAGAGAATTCTAGAGCCTAGAGTAGCTATTGGCAATTGCAGGTTTTTGACCTGGGGTGAGAGGTATTTACTGCCTTTTGGCCTGGAGATAAGTTTAGCTTGAAAATGCTGAAAGGTGAGGTTGGCACACAGAGATCGAAACAGATAGATCATTGCCAAGAACTTATCTTCAACTATTTGCTCAAAGACAAAGGATTAATGAGCCTGTAAATATATTTATATATCTGTAAGTCTAGCTCAAAAATAACAAGTGCTCAAAACTCTCATTCCAATATGAAGTTTGTGTCATGTTTTAGTACCTTCTCCCAGCCAGGCCAGTCTGCCTCTTCCAAATGACTCACTTTTATTTCAGATGATTTGTTTGCTGCTGTTCTTTCCCAGACAACAGTATTATCACTTCTTAGAAATGCTATTGGGAGTTATATTTCTTCAGATAGAAAGTTAGACAGATTATACAAACGGCGAAACACAATGTCATGTGAAAGGAGGCGGAAAAAATGTTATTTAATAAATTGCAGAGAACCGTCTGTGTAATTCCTTACATCTTCTATAGTGACAACTGCGCTTCTGGGGAAAACCGCTCTCCTGTTTAGGAAAACTCTTCAATAGGCTTTGTAGTTATAGGAAACAAATCATCTATAGGGAGAAGTTAAGAAAATACACAAATTCCCTATGTAATGAAGTAAAGGGTGTTCACCTTAGGGAATGTTTTGTTTTTGTTTGTACAATTTGTTATATGTGGATTTATACTGTGTCGTTGGTTAGTGGGATGGGGAGGAGGGATGATGAGCAGAGAACATCTTTCTGTTCTGAAGCCCTAGAGACATCAGAACAGGTCTGTACTCAGAGAGGGGCAGACACAAAAGAGGCCTCTTTTATAGGAATGGCTGAAAAACTTACGAAACATGGTATCTATACCCAGTTTTAAATTATTTCATGTCCTGTACTGTGATTCTCCTCCACCAACTTCAGAGCTTCAGTACGGTCTAATACACACAATAGCGCTGTGTTAATGGGGACTAAATGATTTATGTCCACATTTGGGACCAAGGGGTGTGGAGAGAAGGCAGCGACTGGCATGAACAGTGAGCGATGAGGCCATGGTCATTAAAGGGAAGCCAGGAGTTTAGAATGAGAGATAAGAGTGACCAAGAGAAAAGATATGTGTCCTGGTAAACTTCAGAATTATGGCAGAGGGATCTGGACTTGCTACAGTTACATTAGATGAAAGAGGATTTGGAGACATTTGGATTACTAGGAAAATATGTTAAATTATTTCAGGATGTTGAAAAAATAAAATTAGAGCTTCCAAAATATGTATAAATTATGTTTCTAAAGTAATGAACTTCCAGTGGTATAGAAAGCAAATCATTTTCATCTGAGAGAACCCAGAGATGGGAGAAAAGAAGGTGTAACCAAAGAGAGAAGATGGCCTGTTGCCCATCTGAGGCAGACTTGGTACAGATTACTATGTTGCTAAAGGGAAAAGTAAGGGCTGGTTTATGGCAGCCTCAGCCTCAGCCATGCGCTTAGTTATCTAAGAGTGAACGGTCTGTACTGTCTTCAAGGGCATAATTAAAGGGCTACACATATTTGAAATTCATTTCCATATCTTTTTTTTTAACATCTTTATTGGAGTATAACAGCTTTACAATGGTGTGTTAGTTTCTGCTTTATAACAAAGTGAATGAGTTATACATATACATATGTCCCCATATTTCTTCCCTCTTGCATCTCCCTCTCTCCCACCCTCCCTATCCCACGGCTCTAGGTGGTCACAAAGCACCGAGCTGATCTCCCTGTATTATGCGGCTGCTTCCCACTGGCTATCTATTTTACATTTGGTAGTACATATATGTCCATGCCACTCTCTCACTTTGTCCCAGCTTATCCTTCCCCCTCCCCGTATCCTCAAGTCCGTTCTCTAGTAGGTCTGCATCTTTATTCCCGTCTTGCCCCTAGGTTCTTCTGACCATTTTGTTTTTCTTTTTTAGATTCCATATATATGTGTTAGTATATGGTATATGTTTTTCTCTTTCTGACTTACTTCACTCTGTATGACAGTCTCTAGGTCCATACACCTCACTACAAATAACTCAGTTTCGTTTATGGCTGAGTAATATTCCATTGTATATATGTGCCACATCTTCTTTATCCATTCATCTGTGTTGATGGACACTTAGCTGCTTCCATGTCCTGGCTATTGTCAATACAGCTGCCATGAACATTTTGGTACATGACTCTTTTTGAATTATGGTTTTCTCAGGGTATATGCCCAGTAATGGGATTGCTGGGTCGTATGGCAGTTCCATTTTTAGTTTTTTAAGGAACATCCATACTGTTCTCCATAGTGGCCGTATCAATTTACATTCCCACCAACAGTGCAAGAGGATTCCTTTTCTCCACACCCTCTCCAGCATTTATTGTTTATAGATTTTTTGATGATACCCATTCTGACTGGTGTGAGATGATATCTCATTGTAGTTTTGATTTGCATTTCTCTAATAATTAGTGATGTTGAGGATCCTTTCATGTGTTTGTTGGCAATCTGTATATCTTCGTTGGAGAAATGTCTATTTAGGTCTTCTGCCCATTTTTGGATTGGGGTGTTTGTTTTTTTTGATATTGAGCTGCATGAGTTGCTTGTATGTTTTGGAGATTAATCCTTTGTCAGCTGTTTCATTTGCAAATATTTTCTCCCATTCTGAGGGTTGTCTTTTCGTCTTGTTTATGGTTTCCTTTGCTGTGCAAAAGCTTTTAAGTTTCATTAGGTCCCATTTGTTTATTTTTGTTTTTATTTCCATTTCTCTAGGAGATGGGTCAAAAAGGATCCTGCTGTGAGTTACATCATACAGTGTTTTGCCTATGTTTTCCTCTAAGAGCTTCATGGTGTTTGGCCTTACATTTAGATCTTTAATCCATTTTGAGGTTATTTTTGTGTATGGTGTTAGGGAGTGTTCTAATCTCAATGTTTTACATGTAGCTGTTCAGTTTTCCCAGCACCACTTATTGAACAGTCTGTCTTTTCTCCACTGTATATTCTTGCCTCCTTTATCAAAGATAAGGTGACGATATGTGTGTGGGTTTATCTCTGGGCTTTCTATCCTGTTCCATTCATCTATATTTCTGTTTTTGTGCCAGTACCATACTGTTTTCATTACTGTAGCTCTGTAGTATAGTCTGAAGTCAGAGAGCCTGATTCCTCCAGCTCCGTTTTTCGTTCTCAAGATTGCTTTGGCTATTCGGGGTCTTTTGTGTTTCCATGCAAATTGTGGAATTTTTTTGTTCTAGTTCTGTGAAAAATGCCAGGTAGTTTGATAGGGATTGCATTGAATATGTAGATTGCTTTGGGTAGTAGAGTCATTTTCACAATGTTGTTTTTTCCAATCCAAGAACATGGTATATCTCTCCATCTTTTGTATCATCTTCAATTTCTATCATCAGTCTTATAATTTTCTGCATAAAGGTCTTTTGTCTCCTTAGGTAGGTTTATTCTTAGATATTTTATTCTTTTTATTGCAATGGTAAATGGGAGTGTTTTCTTAATTTCACTTTAAGATATTTCATAATAAGTGTATAGGAATGCAAGAGATTTCTGTGCATTAATTTTGTATCCTGCTACTTTACCAAATTCATTGTTTAGCTCTAGTAGTATTCTGGTAGCATCGTTAGGATTCTCTGTGTAGATTATCATGTCATCTGGAAACAGTGACAGTTTTACTTCTTCTTTTCCAATTTGGATTCCTTTTATTTCTTTTTCTTCTCTGATTGCTGTGGCTAAAACTTCCAAAACTATGTTGAATACTACTGGCGAGAGTGGGCAACCTTGTCTTGTTCCTGATCTTAGTGGAAATGTTTTCAGTTTTTCACCATTGAGGATGATGCTGGCTGTAGGTTTGTCATATATGGCCTTTATTATGTTGAGGTAGGTTCCCTCTATGCCTACTTTCTGGAGGGTTTTTATCATAAATGGGTGGTGAATTTTGTCAAAAGCTTTTTCTGCATCTATTGAGAAGATCGTATGGTTTTTCTCCTTCAATTTGTTAATATGGTGTATCACGTTGATTGATTTGCATATATTGAAGAATCTTTGCATTCTTGGGATAAACCCTACTTGATCATAGTGTATGATCCTTTTAATGTGCTCTTGGATTCTGTTTGCTAGTATTTTTTTTTTGAGGATTTTTGCATCTATGTTCATCAGTGATATTGGCCTGTAGATTTCTTTCTTTGTGACATCTTTGTCTGGTTTTGGTATCAGAGTGATGGTGGCCTCATAGAATGAGTTAGGAAGTGTTCCTCCCTCTGCTATATTTTGGAAGAGTTTGAGAAGGATAGATGTTAGCTCTTCTCTAAATGTTTGATGGAATTCACCTGTGAAGCCATCTGGTCCTGGGCTTTTGTTTGTTGGAAGATTTTTAATCACAGTTTCAATTTCAGTGCTTGTGATTGGTCTGTTCATATTTTCTATTTCTTCCTAGTTCAGTCTCAGAAGGTTGTGCATTTCTAAGAATTTTTCCATTTCTTCCAGGTTGTCCATTTTATTGTCATATAGTTGCTTGTAGTAATCTCTCATGATCCTTTGTATTTCTGCAGTGTCAGTTGTTACTTCTGCTTTTTCATTTCTAATTCTATTGATTTGAGTCATCTCCCTTTTTTTCTTGATAAGTCTGGCTAATGGTTTATCAATTTTTTTAATCTCCTCAAGGAACCAGCTTTCAGTTTTATTGATCTTTGCTATCATTTCATTCATTTCTTTTTCATTTATTTCTGATCTGATCTTTATGATTTCTTTCCTTCTGCTAAATTTAGGGAGTTTTTTGTTATTCTTTCTCTAATTGCTTTAGTTGTAAGGTTAGGTTGTTTATTTGAGATGTTTCTTTTTTCTTAAGGTAGGATTGTATTGCTATAAACTTCCCTCTTAGAACTGCTTTTGCTGCATCCCATAGGTTTTGGGTCGTTGTATTTTCACTGTCATTTGTTTCTAGGTATTTTTTAATTTCCTCTTTGATTTTTTCAGTGATCTCTTGTTTATCAAGTAATGTGTTTTTTAGCCTCCATGTGTTTGTATTTCTTACAGACTTTTTCCTATGATTGCTATCTAGTCTCATAGCACTGTGTTTGGAAAAGATACTTGATACGATTTCAATTTTCTTAAATCCACCAAGGCTTGTTTTTTGAAACAAGATATGATCTGTCCTGGAGAATGTTCCATGAGCACTTGAGAAAAATGTGTATTCTGTTGTTTTTGGATGGAATGTCCTATAAATATCAATTAAGTCCATCTTGTTTAATGTAACATTTAAAGCTTGTGTTTCCTTATTTATTTCCATTTTGGATGATCGGTCCATTGGTGAAAGTGGGGTGTTAAAGTCCCCTACTATGAATGTGTTACTGTCGATTTCCCCTTTTATGGCTGTTAGTATTTGCCTTATGTATTGAGGTGCTGCTATGTTGGCTGCATAAATATTTACAATTGTTATATCTTCTTCTTGGATTGATCCCTTGATTATTATGTAGTGTCCTTCTTTGTCTCTTGTAATAGGCTTTGTTTTAAAGTCTATTTTGTCTGATATGAGAATTGCTACTCCAGCTTTCTTTTGATTTCCATTTGCATGGAATATCTTTTTCCATCCCCTCACTTTCAGTCTGTATGTGTCCCTTGGTCTGAAGTGGGTCTCTTGTAGACAGCGTATATAAGGGTCTTGTTTTTGTATCCATTCAGCTATTTTATGTCTTTTAGTTGTAGCATTTAATCCATTTACATTTAAGATATTTTTGATATATATATGGTCCTATTACCATTTTCTTAATTGTTGTGGGTTTGTTGTCGTAGGTCTTTTCCTTTTCTTGTGTTTCCTGCCTAGAGAAGTTCCTTTAGCATTTGTTGTAAAGCTGGTTTTGTGGTGCTGAATTCTCTTAGCTTTTGTTTGTCTGTAAAGCTTTTAATTTCTCCATCAAATCTGAATGAGATCCTTGCTGCATAGAGTAATCTTGGTTGTAGGTTTTTCTCCTTCATCACTTTAAATATGTCCTGCCACTCCCTTCTGGATTGCAGAATTTCTGCTGAAAGATAAGCTGTTAACCTTATGGGGATTCCCTTATGTGTTATTTGTTGTTTTTCCCTTGCTGCTTTTAATATTTGTTCTTTGTATTTAATTTTTGATACTTTGATTAATATGTGTCTTGCTGTGTTTCTCCTTGGATTTATCCTGTATGGGACTCTCTGTGCTTCCTTGACTTGATTAACTATTTCCTTTCCCATATTAGGGACGTTTTCAACTATAATCTCTTCAAATAATTTCTCAGTCCCTTTCTTTTTCTTCTGGGACCCCTATAATTCGAATGTTGGTGCAATTTAATGTTGTCCCAGAGTTCTTCGAGACTGTCCTCCATTCTTTTCATTCTTTTTTCTTTATTCTGCTCTGCAGTAGTTAGTTCCTATATATATATAATTTTTTTTTTTTTTTTTTTTTTTGTGGTACGCAGGCCTCTCACTGTTGTGGACTCTCCCATTGAGGAGCACAGGCTCTGGACGCACAGGCCCAGCAGCCATGGCTCACGGGCCCAGCCACTCCACGGCCTGTGGGATCTTCCTGGACCGGGGCACAAACCCATGTCTCCTACATCGGCAGCCGGACTCTCAACCACTGCGCCACCAGGGAAGCCCCAGTTAGTTCCAATATTTTATCTTCCAGGTCAGTTATCCATTCTTCTGCCTCAGTTATTCTGCTATTGATCCCTTCTAGAGAATTTTTAATTTCATTTATTGTGCTGTTCATCACTGTCTGTTTGCTCTTTAGTTTTAGGTCCTTGTTAAACGTTTCTTGTATTTTCTCCATTCTATTTCCAAGATTTTGGATCATCTTTACTATCATTATTCTGAATCTTTTTCAGGTATACTGCCTATTTCCTCTTCATTTGTTAGGTCTGGTGGATTTTTGCCATGCTCCTTCATCTGCTATGTTATTCTCTGTCTTCTCATTTTGCTTAACTTACTGTGTTTGGGGTCTCCTTTTCGCAGGCTGCAGGTTCGTAGTTTCCGTTGTTTTTGGTGTCTCTCCCCAGTGGCTCAGGCTGGTTCAGTGGGTTGTGTAGGTTTCCTGGGGGAGGGGACTAGTGCCTGTGTTCAGGTGGATGAGGCTGGATCTTGTCTTTCTGGTGGGCAGGTCCCTGTCTGGTGGTGTGTTTTGGTGTGTCTGTGGCATTATTATGATTTTTGGCAGCCTCTGTGCTAATGGATGGTGTTGTGTTCCTGTCTTGCTAGTTGTTTGGTATATGGTGTCCTGCACTGTAGCTTGCTGGTCGTTGAGTGGAGCTGGGTCTTGGCGTTGAGATGGAGATCTCTGGGAGATTTTTGCCGTTTGATATTATGTGCAGCTGGGAGGTCTCTTGTGGACCAGTGTCCTGAACTTGGCTCTCCCACCTCAGAGGCACAGCCCTGATGCCTGGCTGCAGCACCAAGAGCCTGTCTTCCACACAGCTGAGAATAAAAGGGAGGAAAAAAGAAAGAAAGAAAGAAGAAGATAAACTAAAATAAAATAAAGTCAGTAATATAAAAAATAATTATTAAGAAAACAAATTTTTTTAGTAATAAAAATACAAACAAACAAACAAAAACCGGACAGACAGAAGCCTAGGACAAATGGTAAAAGCAAAGCTATACTGACAAAATCACACACAGAAGCATACACATACACACTCAGAAAAAGAGAAAAAGGGAAAAAAAAAATATATATATCATTGCTCCCAAAGTCCACCTCCTCAGTTTGGGATGATTCGTTGTCTATTCATGTATTCCACAGATGCATGGTATATCAAGTTGATTGTGGAGCTTTAATTCGCTGCTTCTGAGGCTGCTGGGAGAGATTTCTCTTTCTCTTCTTTGTTCACACAGCTCCTGGGTTTCAGCTTTGGATTTGGACCCGTCTCTGCGTGTAGGTCTCCTGAGGGCGTCTCTTCTTCGCTCAGACAGCACGGGGTTAAAGGAGCAGCTGCTTCGGGGGCTCTGGCTCACTCAGGCCGGGGGGAGGGAGCGGTAGGGATGTGGGCTGAGCCTGCGGCAGCAGAGGCCCACGTGACGTTGCACCAGCGTGAGGCGCGCCGTGTGTTCTCCTGGGGAAGTTGTCCCTGGATCACGGGACCCTGGCAGTGGCGGGCTGGACAGGCTCCCAGGAGGGGAGGTGTGGATAGTGACCTGTGCTCGCACACAGGCTTCTTGGCGGCGGCAGCAGCAGCCTTAGCGTCTCATGCCCGTCTCTGGGGTCCGCGCTTTTAGCCGCGGCTCGCGCCCGTCTCTGGAGCTCCTTTAAGCAGCGCTCTTAATCCCCTCTCCTCGTGCACCAGGAAAAAATAAGGGAAAAAAAAGTCTCTTGTCACTTTGGCAGCTCCAGACCTTTTCCCGGACTCCCTCTCGGCTAGCTGTGGCGCACTAGCCCCTTCAGGCTGTGTTCATGCCGCCAACCCCAGTCCTCTCCCGGCGCTCCAACCGAAGCCCAAGCCTCAGCTCGCAGCCCCGCCCGTCCCGGCGGGTGAGCAGAGGAGCCTCTCGGGCTGGTGAGTGCCGGTCGGCACCGATCCTGTGTGCGGGAATCTCTCCGCTTTGCCCTCCGCACCCCTGTTGCTGTGCTCTCCTCCGCGGCTCCGAAGCTGCCCCCCTCCGCCACCCACAGTCTCCGCCCGCGAAATCTGTCTCTCAGCTGCCGCAGGAATGCAGGAGGACAGGGAAGTGCATGCAGTAAAGTAGGTAGAAAAGCAAAAGCTCAGAATTCAGATCAAGCTAAGTTTGAATTTCTTTTCACTCATTCATGTTGCAACAGGTCAAATTAATTTATATATCTGAGTCTCCTTTTATTTTTTTGCTGGTAAACAAGATAATTTACGTAAAATACTTAGCATGGTGCGTGGCACATAACAAGCACTCATTAATTTTTGTAGGAGGTGATAGATGAATAAAATTATCAGTATTATTATGTTGTTATTATTATCATCATTTACATAATATCTAATCTAATTCCTCATCTAATGAAGCAATCTCTTCTACAATTTAATTTCTAAATGACTTAGCCAAACTTTTCACTAAACATTTTTATTGTTGGAAATTTGCAGCACAATTTGCTCTGCCCAACTTACACTCTTCGGCTCTGCCCACTGCTGCCACATGGGATTGATATACTTAAAACACAAACATACACATACCATACCACATTTATTTAACATCGTGTGTACTTGGTCATGAGCTAGGGATACAAGAAATGAGACAGACATGATACTTTCAAGGGGCTTGCAAACTAGTAGTCAGAAAAAAAAATGAAAGTATTATAAACACTAGGACAGAGTATAACAGAAGGACAAATACTCTATGATTCCACTTATATGGGGTATTCAAAATAGTCAGACTCAGAGAAGCAGAGAATACAATACTCGTTGCCTAGGGTTTGGGGAGAGGGAGAAACGGGACATTGTATTGAACAATGTAAAGTTTCAGTTATGCTAGGTGAGTAAGTTCTAGAGATCAACTGTAAATCAGATTGCCTATAGTTAACACCATGGTGTTGTTCACTTCAACATTTAAGAGGTAAATCTCATGCTAACTGTTCTTACCACAATAATAATAATAATAATTTTTTTAAATCTCATTAAAAAAACCCCAAGGACCACAGGGGTGGTCAATTATCAGAAAGTTGTTCTTAAGGCAGATAATGATTAAGTTGCATCTTGAAAGATACATAGGATTAGTCCAAATAGGACTGGACAAGATAGTTTGTCATGACAGGATCAGAGAGCAGCGGGAATGGGCACATTTAAGGCCAGGAGGTTTAACAGAAGTCTTACCCCAGGGAGATGTATATGGCATGCTAATGGGTTTGGACACTTTTGCCTAAAGCAATAGAGGATGATGGCCTCATTTTAAGCTGGAGAGATTCATGTTAAAATTTCAAAATGTCATTCTGCAGTTGTGTACAACGAATTGGAAGGAGGGCGCTAATAAAGACAGGGAACCATTTAACCAGTTGGAAGTTTACTTCAATAATTTCTGGCAATATTGTGGTTCTCGAGATCATGACCTCTATTCTCCACATGACCACAAATGCAAAATGAGCTTTCATGATTTTTTAGGCAATTAAATCATACCGTGACTTATAAGGAAGCAACAGTCAATTAAAACCCTAGGTATTTTTTATACAATTGAAGACTCACTATTCTCTATTAAAGCAGTTGAACTTAACATACATCTATATTATCTCTCAATTTTGTCTGTTGTTCCCATAATCAAGATCTATTTTTCCTTAATTCCTGCCAGAGTTTAGGCTGTTCAAAGTTTTCAGAGTGGCATAATATGTCTTTTAAAATTATTGTCACTTCATTGTTAATTTAGCATTTATTAATCTTTAACAGGAAAGAAATTGGGTGAGAGAAGCTGTTACTGTGCAAATTAATGAAGCTAAAAGTGGCAGAAAAAGACTGGAATTCAAACTTTTAACCCAGGCCCTGTATATCATTAACTACATGACAGTTTTCACTCTGTGCAGTCCATTCCTGCACAGGTAAGTTATGTTATAAAAGTCACTAATTTTCACACTGTCAGCTGAAAGGAATTTGGTTAAAAATATGTGAATTAGAATACGGAGATTTAAAATCTCACACATTTCCCCATGGAAAATTACCTTCCTTTTAAAATATGATAAACTAATCTTTTCTGATTCAGTGGGAAAATATTCGGTTCATTAGTAAAATTTGAATAGGGGGTAATTTGGCAGGCAGAGGAGGAAATTTAAAACCAAAAACTAGTAAAGAAAGAGCATTAGAAATGCAATACTGACCAAATTCAGTTCAAGAAGATTCTCATTATCTATTCACAATAAAACAGGTGTTCCAGACCTCATATATGTAGAGAACAAATGAATTTGGATTTTAATATCCAATGGCCAAAGGTTTTCAAATTATATTACCCACACTCATAAGCATATTTGAAAAAAATGTTATTATTAGAATTGACATCTTTTACAGATTTCTAGCATTGTAAGAACTGTAAAAAGGGTTGTTGCCGACTTAATGTGTGACTAAGTTGATGTGTTGGCTAGTTCTCATTTGGAATAATAACATCTAGTGGTTTTCATTAAAACTATAACAGCAGTAGTAAAGTTGTTATTTTTCTCTTGGTTGCCCCATTCATACCACTCTCATAACCACCTCATGCTCATCCTTCCAACAAAATAAAAGGTATTATGTTGTGGCTTCAGAGACCATTGGACTGATCAGAAAAATATGTCTTGGCATGACCATTAGTCTTATCCATGAGGCAACAAATTGCATGCAGCAGCAATGTAGGGCACCAGAAACGTTTTTGAAATAACGATTTTTGATATTTCAAAAATTGTTGAACTTGTTTTTATGCCAAAAATCAGAACATTTTGATTCCTTATAATTACTTTATAATTTAGGTTTGTTTTCTTTTTTGATTTTAAACCAAAGCAGGGAAAACCATAATCTTTTCAGTGCTAAGAGCTGCAAAATCTCTTTTTGGTTGTTTCTTTTCCCTGTAATACTATTCAAGTTATAAAAAATGACTAAATTTTATTGTCATTTAAAATCACAAAAGACATATCAATTCTAAAATTATTTTCATCTCCTGGTAAGAATGATGCACATAAGCTGAGCTGAATAATCAATTTTGTGATTTTATGGCTGCCCATGAAGAAAATATTTTAGGCTTTCCACTGCTTTTTTCCTTTGTCTAATACTGATTGACCTAATTATGACTTAATAGAGGAGGGGTTTTTTTCCCCTGATTTAACCCTCTATTCATTTTCTGCAGGTAGATTGATTATAATGGGCAGATAAACTTCTCCTTGGAAATAGCAGCATTTGTCATCTAAGGACCTCTGTGTTAGTAAAACCAAACTCCCAAGATACATATTATTGATTCCATGGAGGAACATACCATATAAATCTCCATTTTCTGCAAATGACTCTGTGTTCTGGGGGTATTGATAATTGGATTAAAATCAGAATTTGAGATAGAAATTATATTTTACTTGCAATGAGTGGCATCTGATAAGCAAAGCTATAGTCAACCTAGAAAATTCATAAGTAGATGTCAAAATGACAGTTTACTTATAAAGCTCTGTTCCCAGACCAATGTGATTTACTAAAGGTTCAGAGCAGTATCTGAGAGGATTAGAATGAACCCCAAGTCTTAACAACATTTAAGGGACTGGGCTGCAAAATTGTGCCGCAGAATTTTATCTGTATTCAGAGTGGACAAGTAGTTTGCCTATTGTTATTTTGATAACTCAGTCCTAAATGGCAAGTTAATGAATTATTAGTGCCTAAATCACATTATAAATTATATGTCAACTTTAAAATATCATTAAATAGATCTTCTAAATCTCAAATGGATCCACCAAAAGTTTCAAAAATCTTTCTTTGAAATATTCTTCTACTTTTCTGATCCAGGTTAAAAAAAAAAAAGTCATATTGACTAGGAAATTTATTTGGAAATGATAACATATGGATAAGCGTATAAATAAAGGTTCCTGGAAATATTAACTTTTTGTAATGCCTGTGTTATCAGAACTTGGCTGCAAAACTATAGTTCCAATTTATAAAGAGATAGAAAAATGTTCAATATTATAGGTTAGTAGTAAGTATGTAAACTTCACAATCTATAGCTCCTTGAGTCATAACTACTATTTACAGCTTTTATATACTAAGCTAAGTTTTCTGTTTCCATGCAACCAAACTGATTTTTAGAAGGTTGGGTTAAAAAAAACTCTGATGTATTCTTTGAGGTCACAGAATGAATCGCCAACAGACAGGAGCCTGAGATGGAAACCATTGGAGGACATTTTGCCAACTCTGATGAATTGTATTTAATTTTAAAGTCCACGTATCAAGGTTATGTTTTCTTTTAAGAAACTTACTTTGTAAATCTCACTACCATAGCTTGGAATTAAAAGTTTTTCCACATTGGTGTCTAGTGTCTTTCATCCTGAAGTAAGGCATTGAACATCTGTTCCTCAATTTAAAAACCACCCACCATTTTTTTACAACTTAGAAAAAAAGTCCACATTCTTTATTCTGTCTTTCAAGATTTCCCCATTGTCTGTCTGCAGCCTACATTCTCAATCAATTTACTCCAAAAATTGGAGTCAAACATATGTATTATCAGATATTTATGTACATTCCATGTACAGTTTGTCTCAATAGTAACATAATGCAAAACCACGGACAATTCATGACCAGGATATTGACATTAATATAGTCAAGATACAGTCAAAATCTCTTTGTAGTATTCCCTTATCCTACTGATGTTTATAGAGTCTGTAGTGATATCTTATATTTCATGTCTGGTATGGTAATTTGTGTCTTTTCTCCTTATTTCTTTGTCACTCTTGCTGGAGATATCAATTTTATTAATATCTTTGAAGAATAAGATTTTTGTTTCACTGATTTTTCTCTATTTTTTTGTTTTCAGTTTCATTGATGTCTATCTACCTTTACTATTTCTACTTGCTTTGGGTTTATTTTGCTCTTCTATTTCCAGATTCTTGAGATTAGGTGATTGATTTGTGACTATGCCTCTTTTCTACGATTATATATATATATATATATATATATATTTTTTTTTTTTTTTACAAATTTATTTATTTTTGGCTGAGTTGGGTCTTTGTTGTTGCGCGTGGGCTTTCTCTAGTTGTGGCGAGTGGGGGCTATTCTTCGTTGCGGTGCACAGGCTTCTCATTGCGGTGGCTTCTTTTGTTTCGGAGCACGGGCTCTAGGCATGCAAGCTTCAGTAGTTGTGGCTCATGGGCTCTAGAGCGCAGGCTCATTAGTTGTGGCGCATGGGCTTAGTTGCTCTGTGGCATGTGGGATCTTTCTGGACCAAGGCTCGAACCCGTGTCCCCTGCATTGGCAGACGGATTCTTATCCACAGTGCCACCAGGGAAGCCCCTCTACGATTATATTTTTAGTGCTATAGATTTATCAGCAATTGTCTTTTACATTACAAAGGATCATTCCAACATACTCTTGACATCCAAAATGTTCATCAATAACAGAAGTATTCTTGTGTTAAGTGCTCCTAGCATTGTATATCTAATTCTTCCCAACACCTAAATGACACATTTATTGCTATACATCAAATTAAATATTTATACATATGTGAGAAAAACATTGATTAATGTCTTTCTCTCCCACTGGACTGTAAGCATATCAAATTCTATATTTATTGCTTGCTAGTTTGATCAATTTCTTTATTTCCTACTAGACAGTAAGCTCCATAAGGCAATGGTTTACTCACCATGCCTGGGATTTAATTTGTGCTAATTAGCTTTCACAGAGTAGAAGAACAAATATCCTAATTCTGAAAACATGAGAACTTATAATTGGCTAAATTTGACAGAAACCATCATCAAGGATATGTGCCTCTTAAAATTACTTTTACTCTCTCTTATATTCTGTCCCCAGTATGATGGTGGCAGGCAGACCAGCCAACTCTGTTCTTGTCACATACTCCCATTCCTACCCTTTCACCCATATCTCATTTTAAATAACATATTCTACCAAGATTTGGATCTAATGGTCACCAGACACCCCAAAACTGTCTCTTGTTAAGTGAATTCTAATGTAAGTAAATTCTAATGTTGGGAAGAGAAAAATTTTTTAATAAACTCTTTTTTCCCCAAGAATATGTTTGAGGCAACCAAAATCAAGTGGGATAGAGTGAGCTGAATTTTATCATAGGAATCAAAATCCCATATTATGAATGTACATTAAGTATGTACTTCTGCATCATTATTGCCTGGGCACTGGCTAAGTTATTAGTAGGATATTCAGAAATGAGTTACAGTGGGCATAGGTGAGAATATAGATAGTTTTGTGTTTGATTTTCCAACACATGCCCCATTTTTCTCTATTATTTGTCTTTCTTCTTCATTTTTTTCTTTTCTTTAGACTAAAGTCTTGGGCTAGATTGTGGCATTTTGAGGGATATTGTGCAACACACCAGGTACTTCTAAATAATTAGCAAGTCTAGGAAACTTTTAAGTGTGGAACTATTTATAGGCAAGGGTAGGGGGAACAAAAACATTTACAGACAATATTAGACTCTTCATTGTAAAGTCTCCATTGTTCAGTGTAAAGGAAATTTATATGGGGAGTAGGCTCACCTATTATTTGTCAAGTTTCTAGGCAATTGTGTGGTGTAACCTCATCAAGTTCCCTTATGGTTTAAAGGAACTAATATAAGTATCTATATGACATTCTTCCTTGCTATCTCTTTCACTTCTGATAAGATTATTTTAATGTGCTATTTTTATTAGTAAAAATCTCTTAGCTCATCTTTGAGGTTCTGAATTTCCTCTCTGATTCCCACTGGATCTTGTTTATATTTCTAAGATTGTCAATTTTTTAAAAGTTATATCAAATGCATTTGTACTTATGTGTGGTTGGACTAAAGCCAGTGTTTCTCTTTCTCCAAACAGCTTCCTCCTCTCTGATCTCTCTTTTCCCTTCTTATTCATTCCTATAGAAAGGACAAAATTTCTAAATGCATATTCAAGGACTGACAGAGACATGGGGCTTCCCCAGCCAAGATTATCATTTGATTCAACAGGAAAACTAATAATTTTTCATCCCTCCAAACTGCTATTATTTAAAGATATAATCAACATTATACAATTGGGGCAGAGTTATGAACATAAAGAGCATTCTATTTAGTTTTAATTTCTTACCAAAATGTTGTCTTCTTTGGGAGAAGCCACTTCAATTTATATTTCAACAGTTATAAGAGAACACCCTAGTTAACTAGCAGCCACCATATTTTTTGACCTGTTCATGTGATGTTTTAGCAATCCCTAACAGAGACGTGGTTTGGGTGCCGTTTGCTCTCCTCTTAATCTGGCTGAAGAGCACCAAGAATGTAATACCCATCTCTTCCTTTTTCTCCTTTATCTGCTACCTCTTTCCTATATTACTTTCAACCCCTAAAGCTCTCCTTGCTGCCTCATCCCCTTTCTCTCTGTTGCATTTCTTTCTTTTTTTTTCTTTTGAGATGAAGTATAAAGAGATAAAGAAAATAAGGTGAAAGTAATGCCTCTTCTTTCTCCTGCTCCAATACATCCTCCTTATGGCTATTAAGCTATTTTTCCAACTTTCAATATAATCATTCTGTAACTCTGTACTTCTTTAAAATACCATCCAAAATCTTAGTGTGATGTACAAGGCTCTCCAAGTGCAATAATAATAAGTTCATATGTCTATATTCTTCACTGAACTGAGAGTCTCACAGGATAGAAACTGTGTAGGATGTGGGTACATATGTGTGTTTATTTTCCCCCACATTCCCAGCACTTAATTTAGTGCCAAGTACAAAGAAGACTTGTAATAATGATGGTTGAATAAGCAATCGATAGATAATTGTGTCTCCCTTTCTTAGCAGTATGTTCTCTCGGCTGTAAAGATGAGAAGTTCTTAATTCACTAGTGTGACAAACATTAACAGAGAATAAGACAAGCCTCCCTTTGACCTCCACCCCAAAGTAATATGTACAAAATTTAATGGATGTTCTGAATAAAAAGTTCTGTCTTTATTGTGTAATATGAGAGGTGATTTTAATGGTAAAATGTTCTCAAAAGCAGGAGATGAAGCCAGCAGTCTTGCAGAGCTGTGAAGAGAGGTATGCTCAAATGGGTGGATTTTGTTTCATAGTAAATTAAGGGTCAGCTATGTATTTGTGTCTTAAAATGTCTTTTCATTGAGAAAAATCTTTATAAATAAAGAAATCCATATTTTGCTGTTTTAAATAACAAATATTATTAAACAATATTAAATATGTTTATGCTGAGAGTATTTTCACATAAGGTATGGTGAATATTTTCTATAATTCTTTTATAATTTAAATTTCACAAATTACACTGGTAAATGTTCATAACTGTGGCATACAGTGTTTTCCTTTTGAAAGAAGGTAGAACTTACCTGGGGGAGAAAGTTAGAGGCAGTCAACACACCAAGTCTGATTCTCCAAAAATACATAAGTCATAGGAGGCCACCATGAAATTCTATGCACCCAATGTTCACTCTCAATTGTTTAAAAAGATGTTAAGATGATCAAAGATAAATACTGATCAATATGTGTGACTGTTCCATTCACAAACAAGAGTGGAAAGCTGAAATTTAATGTAAAATTAATCACACCAATGGGAACTTTAGCATACTGACATAAAACAGCACGTGAAGTACAAAGGACAATTATAAGTTATTTTCTGCAGACTTTATTGCATACTAGCAAAAATCTAGTGGGCTCATCTGTAAGCTATCTGTTCAGGGTTCTTTTCTCTCTCTTCTTCAGTTGGCAATTCACAGTCTCTTCCTCTGCCAAATCCTGTGAGGCAGTAGAGAACAGGTTGATCTTAATTATGTGGTTTGATAATGGAACACTTGCTAGAAGACATTTTTTCCTCTGACTAATTAATTTAAGGATAATTATTGTTTCTGTATTTCTCTTTAGAAACCACATTAAGTATTTTTCTGGGTACATTTGTATCAGAAAGTCTTCTAAAATTTGGTGAGATTACAAAGAATAATACATGAAGAATAGAAATGTTCTGTTAAAAATATGGAATTGATTTATTTAAACAGATGAAAAAAACTAAATCTTATTCATCAGCTAGGCCAATTGATGAGTAAGAGGGAGTAGGGCTGAAAGAATTTGAAGGGTGTTAACAAAAAACATGGACAACAAATGTTTAGCATTATGCAAATGTTGACTGGGTAAAACAGCAGCATACAGGATAAATTCTCGTTCTAATAAAATGGTATTTAGACAAAAACAATTGTCAAGGGGTGGGAGAGTCATTGCCTGAATTATTTGAACTTAACAAATAAGAAATGCTGAATGTTTTAGCAGCTAGTGGGAAACGTAGAAAAGTCATATATGGAGACTTAATGGATTATGCAAATCAAACCAAAAATTTTCAGACATCATCTTTCACCATATCATTAAATCCTGACTCAAAAATGCTGAAAATTTTATTATATCTGGTTGCATATTTCATTCTGGAGAGACGTTTATAAATGGACAATATGTGTTTCTGTTGGGAAACTGACAACATTGAATGATATAGGATGGGGCTTCTTAATCTGTTTGTGCAATAACAGGACGTCCAAAATTATGTCCAAGAGTGTCATAGAAATCTCAAACTTCACCACCCCCTAAAAACATTTCAGAACAAAGTAGATATTAATTCATTTTAATCATTTTTTAAAATCACTGGTATTCAGAAGGCAGGTCATTTAGGAGGATGGGTATCATGAAATAAAAGCAAACTCCAAAAGTTTAAGAATCACTGTATTAGGCAATAAATATAACCATTGAATGAGAAATTTTGCTCATTGGTAAAGATTCTCCCAGTGATTTTGTTCATAGTAAGGCAGCACTCCAAAAGTCAGATTTCCATATTCCTATTGATATAGCAGGGTGGTTTGCTTTTGTTTTGTTTTGTTTTTATCCTTTCCAAGACCACTAATTGTAGGGATTATCTATTTCTTCTAAGTGAAATCAGATTTTAGCATTTGACAGTCCCACAGAATATAATGAGAATGAATGCAAAATAGGACAGTTTTGATTTTGGTTTAATAACATAAGAATACATATCATGTCGACTTTGGAACATTTACTATTCAGTTCCAAGTATGGCACCTTGGAAAACATGAAGGGGAAAATAAGATGCATTCACATTTTAGTTCAATGATTTCAGTAAAATATTTAATGAGTCTGCTGTGAGAAAGGCACAATGCTGAGCACAGTGTAGGTTGCAAAGAAAACAAAAATAATCCTTGGTAGATAGATGTTTACCAAACAGATGTAGATATAAAACATATTCATAAACTATGGTAGAGTGATAAGCAATATAAGTGATACAAATGCAGGCTCTTGGTAAGGAAAGTAATTAACTCATCACTAAGGCTGAATATTTCAGCATACAAAAATACATATGGAAGGTGAGGCATTCCAGATGGCAATAATGGAGTCAAATATTCACAGGTCATGAGTAGTTTACAGAATATTTCATGGCTCAGTTTGGCTGGAACACAGCCAGCGTTGAAGCTAGATTGTGGCCAGATTGTGGGAAACTTTAAGGGCTAAGATGAAAAGTGTGGACTTTATTCCATAGGAAAGCAAAATGAGTTTCTTAACAGGTGAGTGATACATGAAATATATGCTTTAGAGCAATTAATTTTTCAGAAATACACAGGAAGAGTTGAAGTGGCTAAAAGATGTAGGCATGGAGGGGGACCTTCAAGATGGCAGAGGAGTAAGATGTGGAGATCACCTTCCTCCCCACAAAGACATCAAAAATACATCTACATGTGAGACAACTCCTACAGAACACCTACTGAATGCTGGCAGAAGACCTCAGACTTCCCAAAAGGCAAGAAACTTCCCATGTACCTGGATAGGGCAAAAGAAAAAAGGAAAACAGGGACAAAAAAATAGGGACATGACCTGCACCTCTGGGAGGGAGCTGTGAAGGAGGAAATGTTTCCATGCACTAGAAAGCCCCTTCACTGGTGGAGACGAGAGGTGGCCCAGTGGGAAGATTCGGAGCCATGGAGGAGAGCACAGCAACAGGGATGCAGAGAGCAAAGCAGAGAGATTCCCACACAGAGGATCAGTGCCGAACAGCACTCACCAGCCTGAGAGGCTTGTCTGCTCACCCACCGGTGTGTGTGGGGCTGGAAGCTGAGACTGCGGCATCAGATCCCAGGGAGAGGACTGGAGTTGGCTGTGTGAACACAGCCTGAAGGGGGCTAGTGTGCCACAGCTAGCCAGGAGGGAGTCCAGGAAAAAGTTTGGAACTGCCTAAGAGTTAAGAGACCATTGTTTCAGAGTGTGCGAGGAGAAGGGATTAAGAGCACCGCCTAAACAAGCTCCAGAGATGGGTGCAAGCCACGGCTATCAGTGCGGACATCAGAGACGGGCATGAAACACTAATGCTGCTACTGCAGCTACCAAGAATACTGTGTGCAAACACAGGTCACTATCCACACCTGTCCTCCTTGGAGACTGTGCAGCCCGCCACTGCCAGGGTCCTGTGATCCACGGACAAATACCCCAGGAGAACACACAGCGCACAACAGGCTGTTGCAATGTCGTGCTGGCCTCTGCTGTTGCAGGCTTGCCTGGCATTCCTCCCTCCCACCAGCCTGAGTGACCCAGAGCCCCTGAATCAGCCACTCCTTTAACTCCCTCCTGTCTGGGTGGAGAACAGTTGCCAGAGGGGGACCTACATTCAGAGGCAGGGCTAAAACCAAAGCTGAAACCTAGGAGCAGTGCGAGCAAAGAAAAGAAAGGGAAATTTCTCCGTGCAGCCTCAGGAGCAGCAGATTAAATCTCCGCAATCAACCTGATGTACCCTGCATCTGTGGAATACATGAATAAACAACAAATCATTCCAAAACTGAGGCAGTGGACTTTGGGAGCAACTGTAGACTTGAGGTTTGCAATCTGTGTCTAATTTGTTTCTAGCTTTATGTTTATCATAGTTTAGTATTTAGAGCTTATTATCATTGGTAGATTTGTTTATTGATTTGGTTTCTCTCTTCCTTTATTATTTTATCTATCTATCTATCTATTTCCCTTTTCACTTTTTGTGAGTGTGTATGTGTATGTTTCTTTGGGCAATTTTGTCTTGTATAGGTTTGCTTTTACCATTTTTCCTAGGGTTCTCTCTGTCCATTTTTTTTAAGTATAGTGTTAGTGCTTGTTATCAATGGTGGATGTTTTTATTGGTTTCTTGCTCTCTTACTTTTTAAATTACTTTTTTATGTTTTATTTAAATAATTTTTAAATATTTTTTATTTTAATAACTTTATTTATTTTTTCTTTCTTTCTTTCTTTTTCCTTTCTCCCTTTTCTTCTGAGCCATGTGACTGATAGCGTCTTGGTGCTCCAGTCAGGTGCCAGGCCTGTGCCTCTGAGCTGGGAGATCCGAGTTCAAGACATTGACCCACCAAAGACATCCCGGCCTGTCATAATATTAATCGGTGAGAGCTCTCCCTGAGCTAGCCATCTCACCTCTAAGACCCAGCTCCACTCAATGACCAGTAAGCTCCAGAGTTGGACACCTCATGCCAAACAACTAGCAAGACAGGAACAATACACCACCCATTAGCAGAGAGGTTGCCTAAAATCATAGTAAGTTCACAGACCTGACAAAACACACCACTGGATGATGTCCTGCCCACCAGAAAGTCAAGATCCAGACTTATCCACCAGAACACAGGCACCAGTCCCATCCACCAAAAAGCCTACACAACCCACTGCACCAAACTTACCCACTGGGGGCAGACACCAAAAACAATGGGCACTACAAACCTGCAGCCTGTGAAAAGGAGACCCCCAAACACAGTAAGTTAAGCAAAATAGGAAGACAGAGAAATACAAAGAAGATAAAGGAGTAAGGTAAAAACCCACCAGACCAAACAAATGAAGAGGAAATGGGCAATCTACCTGAAAAAGAATTCAGACAGAGAAATACAAAGAAGATAAAGGAGTAAGGTAAAAACCCACCAGACCAAACAAATGAAGAGGAAATGGGCAATCTACCTGAAAAAGAATGATAGTAAAGATGATCCAAAATCTTGGAAATAAAATGGAGAAAATACAAGAAACATTTAACAAGGACCTAGAAGAACTAAAGAGCAAACAAACAATGATGAACAACACAATAAATGAAATTAAAAATTCTCTAGAAGTAATCAATAGCAGAATAACTGAGGCAGAAAAACAGATAGGTGACCTGGAAGATAAAAGAGTGGAAGTGGGCTTCCCTGGTGGCGCAGTGGTTGAGAGTCCGCCTGCCGATGCAGGGGACACGGGTTCGTGCCCCGGTCCAGGAAGATCCCACATGCCGCAGAGCGGCTGGGCCCATGAGCCATGGCCGCTGAGCCTGTGCGTCCAGAGCCTGTGCTCCGCAACGGGAGAGGCCACAACAGTGAGAGACCTGCGTACCACAAAAAAAAAAAAAAAAAAAGAGTGGAAGTAACTACCTCAGCGCAAAATAAAGAAAAAAGAAAGAAAAGAATTGAGGACAATCTCAGAGACTTCTGGGACAACATTAAACACACCAACACTCGAATAATAGGGGTCTCAGAGGAAGAAGAGAAAAAGAAAGGACTGAGAAAATATTTGCAGAGATTATAGTTGAAAACATCCCCAATATGGGAAAGAAGATAATCAATCAAGTCCGGGAAGTGCAGAGAGTCCCATACATGATGAAACCAAGGAGAAACATGCCAAGACATATTAATCAAACTATCAAAAATTAAATACAAAGAAAAAGATATTAAAAGCAGCATGGGAAAAGAAACAAATAAGATAAAAGGGAATCCCCATAAGGTTAACAGCTGAACTTTCAGTAGAAACTGCGTAAGACAGAAGGGTGTGGCAGGAGACATTGAAAGTGATGAAAGGGAAAAACCTACAAATAAAATTACTCCTTGTAGATCCAGAAAGGATCTCATTCAGATTCACCAGAGAAATTAAAAACTTTACAGACAAGTAAAAGCTAAGAGAATTCAGCACCGCCAAGCCAGCTTTACAACAAATGCTAAAGGAATTTATCTAGGCAGAAACACAAGAAAAGGAAAAGACCTAAAATAACAAACCCAAAACAGTTAAGAAAATGGTAATAGGGATATACATATCGATAACTACCTTAAATGTAAATGGGTTAAATGCTCCAACCAAAAGACATAGACTGGCTGAATGGATATAAAAGCAAGACTCTCATATATGATGTCTACAAGAGACCCACTTCAGAGGTAGGGACAGACTGAAGGTGAGGGGATGGAAAAAGATATTCCATGCAAATGGAAATCAAAAGAAAGCTGGAGTAGTAATTCTCATATTAGAAATAATAGACTTTAAAATAAAGACTATTACAAGGACAAAGAAGGACACTACATAATGATCAGGGGATCAATCCAAGAAGATATAACAATTGTAAATATTTATGCACCCAACATAGGAGCGCCTCAATACATATGGTAAATGCTAAGAGCTAAAAAGGGGAAATTGACAGTAACAAAATAACAATAGAGGACTTTAACACCCGACTTTCACCAATGGGCAGATCATCCAAAATGAAAATAAATAAGGAAACACAAGCTTTAAATGACACATTAGACAAGCTGGATTTTATTGATATTTATAGGACATACCATCCAAAACCAGCACAATACACTTTCTTCTCAAGTGCTCATGGAACATTCTCCAGTATAGATCATATCTTGGGTCACAAATCAAGCCTTGGTAAATTTAAGAAAATTGAAATCGTATCAAGTGTGTTTTCCAACCACAATGCTATGACACTAGATATAAATTGCAGGAAAAAAATGTAAAAAATATAAACACATAGAGGCTAAACAATACACAGCTAAATAACCAAGAGATCACTGAAAAACTCAAAGAGGAAATCAGAAAATACCTAGAAACAAATGACAGTGAAAACATGACAACCCAAAACCTATGGGATGCAGCAAAAGCAGTTCTAAGAGGGAAGTTTATAGCAATACAATCCTACCTCAAGAAACAAGAAACATCACAAATAAACAACCTAGGCTTACACCTAAAGCAATTAGAGAAAGTAGAACCCCAAAGTTAGTAGAAGGAAAGAAATCATAAAGATCGGATCAGAAATAAATGAAAAAGAAATGAAGGAAACAGTAGCAAAGATCAATAACATTAACACCAGGTTCTTTAAGAAGATAAACAAAATTGATAAACCATTAGCCAGCCTCATCAAGAAAAAAAAGGGAGAAGACTCAAATCAATAGAATTAGAAATAAAAAAGGAGAAGTAACAATGGGCACTGCAGAAATATAAAGGATCATGAGAGATTACTGCAAGCAAATCTATGCCAATAAAATGGACAACCTGCAAGAAATGGACAAATTCTTAAAAAACCACAACATTCTGAGACTGAACCAGGAAGAAATAGAAAATATGAACAGACAAATCACAAGCACTGAAAGTAAAACTGTGATTAAAAATCTTCCAACAAACAAGAGCCCAGAACCAGATGGCTTCACAGGCAAATTCTATCAGACATTTAGAGAAGAGCTAACACCTATCTTTCTCAAACTCCTCCAAAATATGGCAGAGGGAAGAACACTCCCAAGCTCAATCTATGAGGCCACCATCACACTGATTCCAAAAACAGACAAAGATGTCACATAAAAAAAGAAAACTACAGGCCAATATCACTGATGAACATAGATACAAAAATCCTCAAAAAAATATTAACAAACAGAATCCAACAGCACATTAAAAGGATCATACACCACGATCAAGTGTGGTTTATCCCAGGAATGCAAGGATTCTTCAATATACGCAAATCAATCAATGTGATACACCATATTAACAAATTGAAGGATAAAAAACCTATGATCATCTCAATAGATGCAGAGAAAGTCTTTGAAAAAATTCAACACTTATTTATGATAAAAACCCTCCAGAAAGCAGGCATAGAGGAAACCTACCTCAACATAATAAAGGCCATATATGACAAACCCACAGCCAACATCATTCTCAATGGTGAAAAACTGAAACCATTTCCTCTAAGATCAAGAATAAGACAAAGATGTACACTCTTACCACTATTATTGAACATAGTTTTGGAAGTTTTAGCCACAGCAATCAGAGAAGTAAAAGAAATAAAAGGAATCCAAATTGGAAAAGAAGAAGTAAAGCTGTCACTGTTTTCAGATGACATGATACTACACATAGAGAATCCTAAAGATGCTACCAGAAAACTACTAGAGCTCATCAATGAATTTGGTAAACTAGCAGGATAAAAAATTAATGCACAGAAATCTCTCACATTCCTATACATTAATGATGAAAAATCTGAAAGTGAAATTAAGAAAACACTCCCATTTACCATTGCAACAAAAGAATAAAATATCTAGGAATAAACCTACCTAGGAGACAAAAGACCTATATGCAGAAAACTATAAGACACTGATGAAAGATATTAAAGATTATACAAATAGATGGAGAGATATACCATGTTCTTGGATTGGAAGAATCAACATTGTGAAAATGACTATACTACCCAAAGCAATCTACAGATCTAATGCAATCCCTATCAAACTACCACTGGCATTTTTCACAGAGCTAGAACAAAAAATTTCACAATTTGTATGGAAACACAAAAAACTCCAAATAGCAGAAGCAAACTTGAGAAAGAAAAATGGAGCTAGAGGAATCAGGCTCCCTGATTTCAGACTATACTACAAAACTACAGTAATGAAGACAGTATGGTATTGGCAGAAAAACAGAAATATAGATGAATGGAACAGGATAGAAAGCCCAGAGATAAACCCACACACATATGGTCACCTTAACTTTGATAAAGGAGGCAAGAATGTACAGTGGAGAAAAGACAGCTTCTTGAATAAGTGGTGCTGGGAAAACTGGAAAGCTACATGTAAAAGAATGAAATTAGAACACTCCCTAACACCATACACAAAAATAAACTCAAAATGGATTAAAGACATAAATGTAAGGCCAGACACTATAAAACTCTTAGGGGAAAACATAGGCAGAGCACTCTATGACATAAATCACAGCAAGATCGTTTTTGATGCAGCTCCTAGAGAAGTGGAAATAAAACCAAAAATAAATAAATGGGACCTAATGAAACTTAAAAGCTTTTGTACAGCAAAGGAAACCATAGAAAAGACGAAAAGACCACCCTCAGAATGGGAGTAATATTTGCAGTGAAGCAACTGACAAAGGATTATCTCCAGTATATAAAAGCAGCTCATGCAGCTCAATATCAAAATACCAAACCACCCAATCCAAAAATGGGAAGAAGACCTAAATACACATTTCTCCATAGAAGATATACAGATTGCCAACAAACACATGAAGTGATGCTCAACATCACTAATCATTAGAGAAATGCAAATCACAACTACAATGAGGTATCACCTCACACCAGACAGAATGGCCATCATCAAAAAGTCTACAAACAATAAGTGCTGGAGAGGGTGTGGAGAAAAGGGAACCCCCTTGCACTGTTGGTGGGAATGTAGATTGATCCAGCCACTATGGAGAACAGTATAGGAGGTTCCTTAAAAAACTAAAAATAGTACTACCATATGACCCAGCAATCTCACTACTGGGCATATACCCTGACAAAACCATAATTCAAAAAGAGTCATGTACCACAATGTTCATTGCAGCACTATTTACAATAGCCAGGACATGGAAGCAACCTAAGAGTCCATTGAGAGATGAATGGATAAAGAAGATTTGAGACATATATACAATTGAATATTACTCAGCCATAAAAAACAGAATTGAATTATTATAGTCAGGTTGATGGACCTAGAATCTGTCATACAGAGTGAAGTAAGTCAGAAGAGTAAAACAAATACTGTATGCTAACATATATATATGGAATCTAAAAAAAAAAAAAGGGTTCTGAAGAACCTAGGGGAGGGACAGGAATAAAGACGCAGCATAGACAGTAGAATTGAGAACACGGGGAGGGGGAAGGTAAGATGGGACGAAGTGTTAGAGTGGCATGGACATATATACACTACGAAATGTAAAATAGATAGCTAGTGGGCAGCAGCCACATAGTACAGGGAGATTAACTCGGTGCTTTGTGACCACCTAGAGGGTTGGGATAGGGAGGGGTAGAAGGGAGATGCCACAGGGAAGGGATATGGTGATATATGTATACGTATAGCTGACTCACTTTGTTAAACAGCAGAAACCAACACACCATTGTAAAGCAATTATACTCCAATAAAGATGTTTAAAAATTTTTTAAATAAATAAGTAAATAAAAAGATTATATAGGGGACAGTTTTTATTTTATAATAAATAAAGACCAAAAATTTAGTTTAAAGAAGGAAAAAAAAAGAAAAGATGTGGGCATGAAGGTCACTTCATAATCTTGAACCACTGCATAATCTTAAAATCATAAAATCTCATATTAATACAAATATAGTTGAGTTGGGGCATCTACAAGTAAATCTCATTAATTAAATTAGTGATAATATTTAGAAGAATTTTCATACCTAATGTTACAATAATGACATAGATCTAGTCATTTTAACAGTTCGATAAATGTTAACAACATGCTTTATGTTTAATGATATATTTTTATAAGCTTCACCTTTTAAAAACTCAATAGGTAATTTAAGTAGAGTGTGAATGTATGAGTTAAAAGTTTAGTATAAGTAGGTAGGAGTAAATATAATTTCATTGGTGTGAATCAATGGAGATACAATCAACAAATAATTTGTAAAGTCTTAATAAAGGCAAGTACACACTAATATACTACTCTTTGAGGAATTTGAATAACACATCTGTAAAGAAATAATCTGTTTTTTAAAATAATTCTTAGAAACCAAGAATTTCATAAATGAATAAAAATTTAATGATAAATGTAACAATCCACATTATGTCACTGAAAGGGAAAGTTACAACTTCAACTATATGGCAGCCCTGAAAAATAAGTGATGTTATATATACAATGGAATATTACTCAGCCATAAAAAGGAATGAAATTGAGTTATTTGTAGTGAGGTGGATGGACCTAGAGTCTGTCATACAGAGTGAAGTAAGTCAGAAAGAGAAAATCAAATATTGTATATTAATGCATATATTCGGAATCTAGAAAAATGGTACAAATGAACTTGTTTGCAAGGCAGAAATAGAGACACAGATGTAGAGAACAAATGTATGGGTACCGAGGGGCAAAAGGGGGTGGTGGGATGAATTGGGAGATCGGGATTGACATATATACACTAATATGTATAAAATAGATAACGAATAAGAACCTGCTGTATAGCACAGGGAACTCTACTTAGTACTCTGTGGTGACCTAAATGGGAAGGAAATCCAAAAAAGAGGAGATATATGTATACATATGGCTGATTCACTTTGCTGTATAGTAGAAACTAACACAACATTTTAAAACAACTATACCCCAATAAAAATTTTTAAAACATAAGTGATATTAGATAAGTTAATATTCTATATAGCTTTGAGTTCCCCCTATTTCTTTTTTACTTAGACATTTCCTGGTGGAAATATTCCCCAAATAAATACTGTGTTTCACTATTTTCTTAAATCATTGTATTATGTTGGGTACATATAGCTAAAGATTCAGTTGTATGTAGCATGGGGCATTGGACTAAGTAACAGTTGCTTCTGTATGGTAACTTTGCTGTTTTCTCTTATATTCCTATTTTTTCTCTCTCTCATAGCTTTCCCACACATTTCTGCTTGTGCTATTCTCTAAATGACTATCATCATAGGACATTATCAGCCACAGAGAGCCTGTTATTTCAATTTTTTGCATTGGATAGAATTGGGAGATTTGGTCCTCTTTGTTTCATTCTTCGTTGCTGAACACTAAGGAATTGCTTCCTGGGCCACCAGAGACTTTCTTCTTGGCATGTTTCCTCTCATTAAACTTGGGAATCATATTATGGAAAATAAGTAAATCCATGAGGGACCCACTGGGGGTATTCATGAGAATGAGAAGATAAGGTTCTTTGGAAATGCTAAATATGCCATTGAATTTCCTTTCAACAAAAGTTAGACTTACGTTCCATGTACTTCATTTATTCTTTGATAAATTCAAGGGAATAAACTGTTCTTTTTCTTCTCATTATTAGTATTACTAATTCTTTTATTTTTCCAGCTAAATAATCATTCTTTGAAATTAGATGACAGAACTAGGCCTGGAAGCCAAGTCACTTGACTCTCAATATGTTTCTTTGTACTTTAACTGGGAGTCACTTTTCCTTTCTGAGTTTCTGCTTCTTCGGTGAAGAAAGGAATAGGCCATCTGTAAATGCCCCTCCAGTTCTTGATTTCTAGGAATTATAATCAAGTTCTGGAACTCAACTGTCAATCAATGCAAACTTTTAAAATGTGCTTGGATGAGTTAATGGTGAGCGTGAAACCATGAGTTTTGTTTTAGATAAATTATTTGATCTCCTATGGAGATCAAACTGGTGTTTTTATTCTCATGATTAGTCCATGAGACCTGGTGTATTTAGTCTGAACAACAGGTTTCAGAATGATGTAATTGTTAAAAGAATATCAAGGATTGATGTGATCCTAGTATAATTTTAAATGACCTTTTTCTTCATACCAATAGTGAATAGAGCAAGGAGAGAAGTAACAGAAATAAAATGTAGGTTCTAAAACATGAATTACTCAGAAGTAATTTGAGTAATATTAAATTTTTATTAGCTCATTCAATTGAATCATTACTCAAATGTATTTTCTGACTAAAATTTATATCTTGAAAAAAGGAGTTAGATAATTTGTACTTTAAGTTTCTTTATTAAATTTTCACCCAAATATACACAATTATGATCATACTGTTTGTGTTAAATAAATATTAATACTGTTTCCTCCCATCTTTCCAGCAACCAGGGTGATCTTTCCATGAACTTATCAGGGCACTTGGAATAAAGTTAAAATTTCTTAACATGGTCTTCAAGAATCTACAAGAACCTAGCCCCTGCCTACCTTCTCAATCTCTTCATGTTAGTTTCTTCCCATACTCACTACACTCCTGAAGACTAAGGAAACTAATGAGATTAAGAGACTTTGGGCATCAGGAAGCATGAGAGAATATGATCTTTCACTCTCCAGAAACTGAGTTACTTGAGGCAGCTCCAATGTGACAACAGGTCTCTCAGCAATGACAGTGAAGCCCTGAGGCACCATCAGAGATAATATCATTCACCAGACAAGAAGTTTGTAATTATGCTGATACCCACTTTTCATCAGAAATGGTCAGTATAATCATAAACTGAGTAAACTGTACAGAATTTCTTGGTAATTGCTTTACAATGTTGTGTTAGTTTCTGCTGTACAACAAAGTGAATCAGCTATATGTGTACATATATCCCCTCACTCTTGGACCTCCCTCCCCCTCCATCCCACCCCTCTAGGTCATCACAAAGCACTGAGCTGAACTCCCTGTGCTCTACAGCAGGCTCCCACTAGCTATCTGTTTTACACATGGTAGTGTATATATGTCAATCCTAATCTCCCAATTTGTCCCACCCTCCCTTTCCCCCTCTGTGTCCACATGTCCATTCTCTACATCTTCATCTCTATTCTTGCCCTGCAAATAGGAAGCTTTGCATCAAAACTGTTTTTAGGAAATTTCACTGTACCATAATTTAAAAGCAATTTTGTGTTTGTGTCTTTATCTCCAATATGTTTTAACACTTACAACACAGTGCGGTCCTAAATTTCTTTAAGAATAAAATAGAATATTTTTTTCATATTTACTTATCTATTTTCATTTTAGTACTATCCTGTACTTCAAATGTACTTCCAGTTATGATTAAATCTCATAATATCCACCCATAACATCTGGATAAATACATATAGATTATATGCCAAAGAGCTATAATGCATGGAAAAATCCTCTTGGCATCCACTAGACTTTTCCATTTCTTTAAAATTAAGGTTTACTTCATAGTAAGCAGAGATGAAACATATAATTAGCTTTTTTTTTCTACTTAGTGTTATGTTTGCTATTTTCTTTTCTGTCAATTTCCTCCCGATACATCTGTTGCCTCTAATTTATATAAAGAACCTTCTCATCTTAATGAGAGTGTTTAAGTACTGATTATTTTCCTTTATTGTGTATAAAAGGCATACGTTCAATTTTTAAAATTTCCCAAATTATTCTGTGTTAATCCCCTGCTGATCTCAGGCCTATTAAATGATATATTAGTGTGTGCAGGAGACAATGCTGAGTTTGATTGTTCACACAGACTGCCAAAACAAACTCTTGCTAAAATAGCATATCCGTTTGTATTTCACTAAGTAAACAATTGTCCGTGAAGTCTCACAATTTGGTGCAACACATAAAAATTAAAATGCCATCTGGAAATTTCAGACTCAGTATGTTACATGATACACATGACATTAATCTTGGTGGAGTGAAGACATTTCACAAAATTCCCATATTTTCATTTTCCTTTGCTTGCCAATTATCATGAGGAAAGTCACTGTATTAAGAACCTGTAGAAAGCATGTTTTTTACAAGGGAATTTTAACAACACATAATATTTAACCATCTAGTTAATTTCAACTATGTAAAATCAACCTCCCAGAAAAGTGAAAGCTATACTTGGTAGAGTTGTGAGACCAGACAATCATTTCTGCAAATTTTGGTTTAAATTGGAATCATTTTCGCTAAGAAGTCTGAGCCATTTTCTTGCAGACCAGCATTTTTTATCAAATTCTTGGTTTTATAAGGCTGATAGCAGTAGCAATTTTTGTCACTGCTTTATAGATACTGTTTTCCTGAGGGATCTCATATGAGCACTTGGACAGACTATGTTTGAAAGTCCCATGTTTTTGCAAAGTATACTATTTTGTGAGATGTTTTATATTTTGTTTCTTAGTTGAAAACTCTTTGTCCACAGTGGTCAAGAGGATTATATAAATATTGCCTCACACAGATGTACTTACCAGTATAACTTGCCTAAGAAATAAAACAACTAAATGTTTGACAAGTTAGAAGTTTTCATCACTGAGAATGTTCATTCTGAGGGTTACAATAACCTTGGATGTGAGAACTATGCGCTGACCTCTAAATGATGCAGTTATGGAGCTCTTTAGTGAAAATAGAAGGGAAAGAATTATATTTGTTGTTAAATCTCCATGAACATTTTGCTGACATAGATTTATTGGCTTTCAACCTTCTTTCCTCTAGCTTTTTATTAGCAGAATTCTGAGGAGAGTACTGAATAGGAATTTTCACCTTGTTGGGCTTAATTTCGAAAATACACAGATAGCTCATACAACTCAATAACAACAACAACAAAAAAAACAAACAACCCAATCAAATAATGAGCAGAAGACCTAAATAGACATTTCTCCAAAAAAGACATACAGTTGGCCAACAGGCACATGAAAAGATGCTCAACTTCACTAATTATTAGAGAAATGCAAATCAAAACTACAGTGAGATATCACTTCACACCAGTCAGAATGGCCATCATTAAAATATCTACAATGAAAAAATGCTGGTGAGGGTATAGAGAAAAGGGAACCTTCCTACACTGTTGGTGGGAATGTAAATTGGTGCAGCCACTATGGAGAACAGTATGGTGGTTCCTTGAAAAACTAAAAATAGAGTTGCCATATGATCTAGCAATCCCACTCCTGGGCATATATCTGGGCAAAACTCTAATTCAAAATGATAAATGTACCCCAATGTTCATAGCAGCACTATTTATAATAGCTAAGACATGGAAGCAACCTAAATGTCCATCGATGAAGGAATGGATAAAGAAGACGTAGTGTATATGTATATAGATAGATAGATAGATAGATAGATAGATAGATAGATACACACACACATTTTATATATATATATATACAGTCAGCCATAAAAAAGAATGAAATAATGCCATTTGCAGTAATACAGATGCACTTAGAGATTATCATACTAACTGAAGTAAGTCAGAAGGAGAAAGACAAATATATGATATCACTTATATGTGGAAGCTAAAATATGATACAAATGAACTTATTTACAAAACAGAAACATACAGACATAGGAAACAAACTTATGGTTACCAAAGGGGAAAGGAGGGAGGGATAAATTAACAGTTTGTGACTAGAAGATACAAACTACTATATATAAAATAGATAAACAACAAGGTTCCACCATATAGCACAGGGAAACTATAGTCAATATCCTGTAATAAACCATATGGAAAAGAAAATAAAAAGAAATTTTCACTATGCTTATTAAACTATTTTTTAGTAACAAAACTATACCTGAATTTCAATGACAGATACTATTTAAGAGCACTATCTATTTATGCATTATGACCTGTGAGTATTAAAACCTTCAGTTGGTAAAAATTGGCTTCTATGTTATCAAAATTATACCTTACTTAATGTTAGTTTCTTTTGGTTTTTTTTTTTTGATCATCAATGTAACTTAATTAAATCTGTGTTTGAAGAAGGATAAATTTTTTGTGCTTCGAGATGATAGCCATTATTTTTTATTTTTCAGTCCCCCTTCCCTAAATCATCTTTATAGTTCTTTTCATAAGCAGTAGGAAGGTAATAAATTTATTTAATAATTAGATATGAACTCATTCGATATTGATGATGAATGACAGGGGATGAGAATTTTCACTCAGTTCACTCACTGATTGATTTGTTCAGACATTAGTCTATATTAAAGCAAATAATAAATATTTGACTTTCAACACTCAGCTTTGGTAGTAACCCACTACAGAATATTTGCATTTCAAGCTTGAGACAGAATTCAACCATGAACTGATGCAGCTTGCATTAATCAATAAATAGGGCAATTAAAAATGAGAAAGAAAATTAGTTTTATATGTACTTTCATCTATACCATTTCCAGTGCTTCTCATTCCATTAGGTAAATTCAAGTTTTTAATCATATACATGTTGCCTAAAGAATTTCTTTTAACATTTTGTTGTGGGGGTTTGTTGTTATTAACTATGTTGTTTATTCTTTGTCTGAAAAAGCTTTTTTTTCTCTTTCATTTTTGAAAGTTATTTATGCTAGATAGTGTAAACTAGTTTGACATGTTTTTCCCTTGAGGCCTTTTAAAGATGTCACTTCATGATCTTCTAGCTTCAGTAATTTCTGATGTGAATTATTGAGAAGTCTGCCATCATATATATATATATATTTATATATA
Organism: Stenella coeruleoalba; assembly: GCF_951394435.1. NCBI lineage: Eukaryota > Metazoa > Chordata > Mammalia > Artiodactyla > Delphinidae > Stenella > Stenella coeruleoalba. Next base: position 82,838,748 of record NC_137151.1, on the reverse strand, counting down.
TGTTATATATATGTTATATATATATGTTATATATATATATGTAATATGTTCTTTTCCTCTAACTCCATTTAAAATTTTCTTTTTATCTTTGGTTTTCAACACTTTGAATACCTTTGTCTAGGAGTTTCATGTATTTTGTTTAGTATTTATTCTGCTTGGTTTTCTATGAATTTCCTTGATCTGTGGTTTATATCTTTCAATATTTTTGGAAAATTCTCAATCATTAACTTACAGCACTTTCCATGTTTTCTCTCTCTTCTTCTTTTGTGATTCCTATTACACCAGTATGAGACTGACTGATACTGTCCTGAAAGCCTTTTATGTGTTGGTCTTTTAAATTTTTTTTTTATACTCATTTAGTCTTTATAATTTAGCCTGGTTAGTTTCTATGACACTATTTTCCATTCACTTCATGTTCTTCTTTCTTTGGCTGTTTTAAGTCTATTAATAAACTCGTCAAAGGAATTTTTCTTATATCAGTTACTGTGTTCCTTGTATCTAGCATTTCCATTTGATTCTTTCTTATCATTTTCATAAGTCTGATGAAATTTAAAATCTATTCTTATAATTTTTTTCTCTCTGCTGTAATACATGCATGTTGTACATATTATTAACAAAAGTTTTTTTTAAATACATTAATCATAGTTATTTAAAATTTTCTGTTTGATAGTTCCAAGACGGACCTCATTCTATTGATTGATTTCAGTTTATCTTAACAGAATATTGTTTTTTTTACTGTTTTATCACTCTGTACTTTTTTGTTGAATGCTGGACATTGTGTATAAGACAACACAAATTGATGTAAATATCATTGATGTCTGAAAATGGAAATATTTCTTTTATGCTAGGTCTTCAGTGTGGCAGATTGAGTTAACCTAGCCAGGGGTTGGGCTGTATTTGGGTTTTGTTGTTGCAATGATTTTTAGGGCACCATTGGCTTCAAATTCCTCTAGCTTTTCCTTGTGTTTATGATGGGAGCTGAGTTGCAGAGGTTTATTCTAAATTATTCTGTTCCACATTAAGTTTTAGAATTCTCTGTATATTTACCCAATCAGAGAAGATCTTTCTCCACGTTCTTGTCTCTCTCTCAGCAGTCGACAGATTCTATTTATCATTCATCACTTGGTAGCCTGGTGAGGGACGGTGGAGAGGGTTCTCTCTTGTCCTGCTTTAGCATTAGTCTTAGGCAAACTCTCTGTTCCTGGATCTTGGGGCTTTGTTAGTGACCCTGCCATTCCACCAGTGGAGTGGACCTCTAATATCCTGATATTTGCCCTGGTGTCAAAGGTTGTTTTTTCCTATTTTTTCTTCAAGCTGCAGTGGATTTCTATGTGTTCTTTGAAAGCTACAGAGATTTGCCTGAGTGGTGTAAGGCTATTTCAGTAGAAGAGATGGGAAAGAATAATCCAAGTGAGGCTTTGTGCCTTTGCCACAGTGGTTGATACTTTCCTCACCAAGGCCTAATGAAGCAGGAGACAATCTCTGATCTCCCAACCTGACCCACATCTTTGTCATGAGAATGTGGAGATGGGAGTGGATAAAAGCCTGAGATAAAGTGCAATCTCCTAATTTCTATGGTTTGAAGCATTCTATACTCTCATAGTAGTCAACACTCAACATTTCAAAATCTGTTCAAACATTTAGCTGAATTTTCTTACCAGTTTCTTTAGCACCCCATGTCCCTTCCTAGCTTGATCTCCTACAGGTGAACCAGTGCTCACATCTTGTCTCTGTTAGGAGACACCTGTATTCCCTTAAACTTGAGACTATTTGTTTGCCTGTGGCCTCAGCTCTTTCATGGGCTCAAGAAAATTTATGATTTGGTAAATTATCCAACTTGTCATTGTTTGAGGTGGGGAGCAGTGCTCTTTCAAGTTTTCTGTATCTTAAGACAAAGCTAAAACCCTTCTCAACTGATTCTGAAGATATAACTTCTAGGATTAAATATAATACAAGTTACATTGACAATTTATTAAAAGTAATTCATAAATTTTAAGTTTAAAATTGTTTTGAAATACTTAGTCAACATAAACTTTCTCCATCTTGAGTTTCCTGAGGGTTGCT